>NC_092371.1:172002721-172315637 GCF_030028105.1 Mobula birostris
CCCTCCCCTTTCTTCATCTTTCTGTCTCTATCTCTGGAGACAGCTTATCTGCTGATGTCCACTATAAGCCTACTGACTCTCACAGCTACCTGGACTATTCCTCTTCTCACCCTGTCTCTTGCAAAATGCCATCCCCTCCTCACAATTCCTCCGTCTCCGCCGCATCTGCTCTCAGGATGAGGCTTTTCATTCCAGGACAGAGGAGATATCCTCCTATTTTAAAGAACGGGGCCTCCCTTCCTCCACCATCAACTCTGCTCTCAAACGCATCTCCCCCATTTCACGTACATCTGCTCTCACCCCGTCCTCCCACCACCCCACTAGGAATAGGGTTCCCCTTGTCCTCACCTACCAACCCACCAGCCTCCGGGTCCAACATATAATTCTCCGTAACTTCTGCCACCTCCAACGGGATCCCACCACTAAGCATATCTTTCCCTCCTGCCCTCTCTCTGCTTTCCGCAGGGATCGCTCCCTACGGAAATCCCTTGTCCATTCGTCTCCCCCATCCCTTCCCACCGATCTCCCCCCCGACACTTATCCTTGTAAGCAGAACAAGTGCTACACGTGCCCTTACACTTCCTCCCTCACTACCATTCAGGGCCCCAGACAGTCCTTCCAGGTGAGGCAACACTTCACCTGTGAGTCGGCTGGGGTGATATACTGCACCCGGTGCTCCCGATGCAGCCTTCTATACATTGGCAAGACCCGACACAAGCTGGGAGACCATTTCACTGAACACCTACTCTCTGTCTGCCAGAGAAAGCAGGATCTCCCAGTGGCCACACATTTTAATTCCACGACCCATTCCCATTATGATATGTCTATCCACGGCTTCCTCTACTGTCAAGATGAGGCCACACTCAGGTTGGAGGAACAACGCCTTATATTCTGTCTGGGTAGCCTCCAACCTGATGGCATGAACATTGACTCCTCTAACTCCTGTTAATGCCCCACCTCCCCTTCGTACCCCATCCGTTATTTATCTATTTATTTATTTATTCTCTCTCTCTCTCTCTCTCTCTCCTTTTTCTTCTTCTGTCCCTCTCACTATACCCCTTGCCTATCCTCCGGGCTTCCCCCTCCCCCTTTCTTTCTCCCGTTCCCTCTCATATCCCTTTTGCCAATCAACTTTCTTGCTCTTGGCTCCATCCCTCCCCCTCCTGTCTTCTCCTGTCATTTCAGCTCTCCCCTCCCCCTCTCTCTTTCAAATCTCTTACTTGCTCTTCTTTCAGTTAGTCGTGACGAAGGATCTCGGCCCAAAATGTCGACTGTACCTCTTCCTATAGATGTTGCCTGGCCTGCTGCGCTCACCAGCAATTTTTATGTGTGTTGCTTGAAATTCCAGCATCTGCAGATTTCCTCGTGTTTTAGTATTGGTTGTCTGTTTGAGGTAGGTGGCTTTTTAGGTTAGTAGTTTGTTTGGGGTTAGGGGATGTTTAGTGTTAGTAGTCCGTTTAAGATGAAAGGATGTCTAGTTTTAGGCATGCATTTAGGTTTTGGTGTATGCTTAGCTTTAGGAGTATGTTTTGGGTTTCCAGTTAGGGGATGTTGCTTTGGCTGTGAAAACACAGAGAGAGATATTGTTGGGACTGGACGGTTTGAGTTATAACGAGTAGCTTGATAGGCGGTGGCTCTTTTCCCCAGAGTGTAGGAGGCTATGGGATTACTTCACATAGATATATAAAATTAAGGGGGTATAGATAAAGTGAATGTTTACAATATTTTCCCCAGGCGAGGATAGTCTAAAACTAGGTTTAATATGAGAGGAAAAGAGAACCTGAGGGGCTACTTCCTCACAGAGCGTGATGAGTTTACGCAATGAACTACCAGAGGAAGATCTACCAGTGGTAGGGTCAGTTACAACATTTCAAAGACATTTGGACTGGTACATGGATTGGAAAGGTTTAGAGAGATATAGAAAAACACAGGCAATTGGTCAGCACAGTAGCATAGTAATATGCATAATGCTTTACCGTGTCAGTTCCCACTATCGTCTGCTAGGAATCTGTACATTCTCCCATGAATGTATGTTTTTCCTGCAGGTGCTCTAGTTTCCTGCCACGTTCCAAAAGCCATACTGGTTAAATTTACGAAGCTGGCACTGGAAGCATATCGTCACTTGTGGCCTGCCTCCAGCTCATCCTCGGACTGTGTTGAATGCTGACACAAACATATGTCATTGTATGCTTCAATGTTTTGAGGTACGTGTGACAAATAAAGCTAATCTTTAAAATGGGACTAGCTGAGGTAGACATCCTGGTCAGCATGGATAAGTTGGGCCAAAGGGTCTGTTTTCAGTGCTGTATAACTCTTTGGCTGTACAAGTTTACATTAAAGGCGATTGATGGCAAACAATTTATTTGAATGTTAAATGCTGATACTTACCTAATTTAATGCAGTATATTGGAACATATCCACCTTACAAAAAAGGAAACGAGATGTCATGAACAATACAGCGCAGAAACTGGCCCTCTGGTGCATTCATTTCATGCTGAACTATTATTCTGGGTAGTCTCATCAACCTGCACCTGGACAATAGCTCTCCATATCCCTCCCATCCATGTACTTATCCAAATTTTCTTAAATGTTCCAATCAAACCCACATCCACTACTTCTGCCAGCAGCTCTTTCCACACTTTCACCACCCTCTGAGTAAAGAAGATCCCCGCCAGGCTCCTTGTAAATTTTCTCTGTACTCTTCCAATCTTATTGGAAGTAGCAGTAGGCAGGTAGTGCAGGAGTCCCCTGAGGTCATCTCCCTCCTAAATAGATATACTGTTTTGCATACTATTGGGGGAGATGTCTCGTCAGGGGAAGGCAGCAGCAGCCGAGTTCATGGCACCATGGGTGGCTGTGCAGCACAGGAGGGAAGGAAAAGGAGTGGGAGAGCTATAGTGATAGGGGATTCGATTGTAAGGGGAATAGATAGGCGTTTCTGCAGCCGCAAACGAGACTCCAGGAGGTATGCTGCCTCCCTGGTACAAGGGTCAAGGATGTCTCTGAGCGGCTGCAGGACATTCTGGAGTGGGACGGTGAACAGCCAGTGGTGGTGGTGCACATAGGTAATAACGATATAGGTAAAAAACGGGATGAGGTCCTACAAGGTGAATTTAGGGAATTAGGCGAGAAACTAAGAAGTAAGACAACAAATGTAATACTCTCTGGATTACTACCAGTGCTACGTGCTAGTCAGAGTAGAAATAGGAGGATATTTCAGATGAATACATGGCTTGAAAAATGGTGCAAGGGAGAGGGATTCAAATTTCTGGGGCATTGGAACCAGTTCTGGAGGAGGTGGGACCGGTACAAATAGGATGGTCTGCACCTGGGCTGAACTGGAACCAATGTCCTAGGGGGAGCATTTTCTACTGTTGTTCAGGAGGATTTAAACTAATGTGGCAGGGGGATGGGAACAAGTGCAGAGACACAGAGGGGTGTAAAATGAGGGTAGAAGCAAAAAGTAGTAAGGTGAAAAGTAAAAGTGGCAGGCTAGCAAATCCAGGGCAAAAATCAAAAACGGCAACTTTTCAACATAATTGTATAAGGGCTAAGAGTGTTGTAAAAGCAAGCCTGAAGGCTTTGTGTGTCAATGCAAGGAGCATTCGTAACAAGGTGGATTGATTGAATGTGCAGATAGTTATTAATGAATATGATATAGTTGGGATCACGGAGACATGGCTCCAGGGTGACCAAGGATGGGAGCTCAACATTCAGGAATATTCAATATTCAGGAGGGATAGACATGAAAGAAAAGGAGGTGGGGTGGCATTGCTGGTTAGAGAGGAGATTAACGCAATAGGAAGGAAGGACATTAGCCTGGAGGATGTGGAATCGATATGGGTAGAGCTGCATAACACTAAGGAGCAGAAATGCTGGTGGGAGTTGTGTACAGGCCACCTAACAGTAGTAGTGAGGTTGGGGATGGCATTAGACAGGAAATTAGAAATGCGTGCAATAAAGGAACTGCAGTTATAATGGGTGACTTCAATCTATATCTAGATTGGGTGAACTGAATTGGTAAGGGTGCTGAGGCAGAGGATTTCTTGGAATGTATGTGGGATAGTTTTCTGAACCAACATGTCGAGGAACCAACTAGAGAGCAGGCCATTCTAGACCGGGTATTGAGCAATGAGAAAGGGTTAATTAGCGATCTTGTTGTGCACGGCCCCTTGGGTAGGAGTGAACATAATATGGTGGAATTCTTCATTAAGATGGAGAGTGATATAGTTAATTCAGTAACAAAGGTTCTAAACTTAAACAAGGGTAACTTTGAGGGTATGAGACGTGAATTAGCTAAGATAGACTGGCAAATGATACTTAAAGGGTTGACGGCGGATATGCAATGGCAAGCATTTAAAGATCGCATGGATGAACTACAACAATTGTTCATCCCAGTTTAGCAAAAGAATAAACCAGGGAGGGTAGTGCACCTGTGGCTGACAAGGGAAATTAGGGATAGTATCAATTCCAAAGAAGAAACATACAAATTAGCCAGAAAAAGCGGCACACCTGAGGACTGGGAGAAATGCAGAGTCCAGCAGAGGAGGACAAAAGGGCTTAATTAGGAAAGTGAAAAAAGATTATGAGAGAAAGCTGGCAGGGAACATAAAAACTGACTGTAAAAGCTTTTATAGATATGTGAAATGAAAAAGATTGGTTAAGACAAATGTAGGTCCCTTATAGCCAGAAACAGGTGAATTGATCATGGAGAACAAGAGCATGGCAGACCAATTGAATAACTACTTTGGTTCTGTCTTTACTAAGGAAGACATAAATAATCTTCCAGAAATAGTAGGGGACCGAGGGTCCAGTGAGATGGAGGAAATGAGGGAAATACATGTTAGTAGGGAAGTGGTGTTAGGTAAATTGAAGGGATTAAAGGCAGATAAATCCCCAGGGCGAGATGGTCTGCATCCCAGAGTGCTTAAGGAAGTAGCCCAAGAAATAATGGATGCATTAGTGATAATTTTTCAAAACTCTTTAGATTCTGGATTAGTTCCTGAGGATTGGAGGCTGGCTAATGTAACCCAGCTTTTTAAAAAAAGGAGGGAGAGAGAAACCGGGGAATTATAGACCAGTTAGCCTGACATCAGTGGTGGGGAAAATGCTAGAGTCAGTTATCAAAGATGTGATAACAGCACATTTGGAAAGCGGTGAAATCATCGGACAAAGTCAGCATGGATTTGTGAAAGGAAAATCGTGTCTGACGAATCTCATAGAATTTTTTGAGGATTTAACTAGTAGAGTGGATAGGGAGAACCAGTGGATGTCGTATATTTGGATTTTCAAAAGGCTTTTGACAAGGTCCCACACAGGAGATTAGTGTGCAAACTTAAGGCACACGGTATTGGGGGTATGGTATTGATGTGGATAGAGAATTGGTTGGCAGACGGGAAGCAAAGAGTGGGAACAAACAGGACCTTTTCAGAATGGCAGACAGTGACTAGTGGGGTACCGCAAGGCTCAGTGCTGGGACCCCAGTTGTTTACAATATATATTAATGACTTAGACGAGGGAATTAAATGTAGCATCTCTAAGTTTGCTGATGACACGAAGCTGGGCAGCAGTGTTAGCTGTGAGGAGGATGCTAAGAGGATGCAGGGTGACTTGGATAGGTTAGGTGAGTGGGCAAATTCATGGCAGATGCAATTTAATGTGGATAAATGTGAGGTTATCCACTTTGGTTGCAAGAACAGGAAAACAGATTATTATCTGAATGGTGGCTGATTAGGAAAAAGGGAGGTGCAACGAGACCTGGGTGTCATTATACACCAGTCATTGAAAGTGGGCATGCAGGTACAGCAGGCGGTGAAAAAGGCGAATGGTATGCTGGCATTCATAGCAAGAGGGTTCAAGTACAGGAGCAGGGAGGTACTACTGCAGTTGTACAAGGCCTTGGTGAGACCACACCTGGAGAATTGTGTGCAGTTTTGGTCCCCTAATCTGAGGAAAGACATTCTTGCCATAGAGGGAGTACAAAGAAGGTTCACCAGATTGATTCCTGGGATGGCAGGACTTTCCTATGATGAAAGATTGGATTGACTAGGCTTATACTCTCTGGAATTTAGAAGATTGAGGGGGGACTTTATTGAAACATATAAAATCCTAAAGGGATTGGACAAGCTAGATGCAGGAAGATTGTTCCCGATGTTGGGGAAGTCCAGAACGAGGGGTCACAGTTTGAGGATAAAGGGAAGCCTTTTAGGACCGAGATGAGGAAAAACTTCTTCACACAGAGAGTGGTGAATCTGTGGAATTCTCTGCCACAGGAAACAGTTGAGGCCAGTTCATTGGCTATACTTAAGAGGGAGTTAGATATGGCCCTTGTGACTAAAGGGATCAGGGAGTATGGAGAGAAGGCAGGTACAGGGTTCTGAGTTGGATGATCAGCCATGATCGTACTGAATGGCGGTGCAGGCTCGAATGGCCTACTCCTGCACCTATTTTCTATGTTTCTATGTTTCTATTGATACCTTTCCTGTGGCAGATGTCCAAAACTGCACCCAGTACTCAAATTTACTCTCACCAATACCTTATATGGCTTCAACATAACATCCCAACTCCCGTACACAATACTTAATTTATGAAGACCAATGTGCCATAAGCTTCCTTTACGACATCGATAGAGCCGGTAACCCAGCTTCAATTCCAACCACTGTTTGAGAAGAGCATATGTGTTCTCCCAGGACAGTATCAGTTTTCTCCAGGTGCTCTGGTTTCCTCCCACCTGTGACATCACTTTCAGGGTATTATAGTACTGACAATCTTAAAGCTCCTTAAGGCGGATAAAGCCCCAGGGACTGTCCAAGTGTACCTTAGGACAATGAGGTAGCTCAGGAAAGAAATTGTAGGTGCCCTGGGAACGATAGTCACCATGGAGAGATGCCAGAGGACTGGATGAGTCTCAAAAGTTGCTCATGTCATTTTAAAAAGGCAGCAAGGACAAGCTAGGGAATGACAGATCATGATCTAAGATCAGTAGTAAGACAGGTACAGAGCAGATGATGAAAGACAAGATCAATCAGCATGAGTGGAGAAAAGTTAATGGGAGATGTATCAGGGATTTATAAGAAACTCTTAGATAGGCACATGGATGATAAAAAATAATGCACGGCTGTATGGGAGAGAAGGGCTAAATTGATTTTAGAGTAGGGTAGAAGGTCGGCTCTACATTGTGGGCTGAACAGCCTGCACTGTGCTGTTAAATTGTATGTTTTATGTCATAGGAAGATTTTTTACACCAAGTTGTGGGTGCCTGGAGCACACTGCCTGATGGTGGTAGAGGCTAATACATTCAGGACATTTAATACATTCTTGGGCACATGAATGAAAGAAAAATGGAGGGTTGTTGACTGTGCAAGAGGGAAGGGTTAGATTGATAGAGGAGTAGATTTATATGGGTCAGCACAACATCATGGGCTGAATGGCTCAGACTGTGTTGTACTGTGTTATATTCTAATTCTAAAATTTGGGCTATGCAAGTTGTTAGAGATTGTTTCAAACTTGAGATGCAAAGGGATTGGGGTTACTTGTGCATAATATGCAAAATGCTGGTTTTCAAATACAATACTAGCTACGAGGAAGGCAGATGTTAATGTTATCCTTTATTGCGAGTGGAATAAAATGGCGATAAACACAAGAGATTCTGCAGGTGCTGAATATCCAGAGCAACACACACAAAATGGAGCAGAAGCTCAGCAGGTCAGGCAGCATCCATGGGAATTAATTGATGGTCAATGTTCTGGGTCAAGACCCTTCATCAGGAGTGGAAAGGAAGGGGGAAGATGCCAGAATAAGAAGGTGAGAGGATGGGAAGGAGGACAAGCTAGAAGATGATAGATGAAGCCAAATTTGTTGGGAGGGGGGAAAATGAAGTATGAAGCAGAGAAGTGATGGGTGGAACAGGCAAAGGGCTGGAGAAGTAAGATCCAGATAGGAAAGTAAGGTGGACCATGGAAGGAAGGGAAGGAGGAGAGACACTGGTGGGAGTTGGCAGGTGAGGAGCATACCTCATCTCTTCAAATAATAATGCCTGTTGATCTGTAACTCCAATTTCAGGGAGCTAAAAACTGGTACTCCCAGTTCCTCAATTCTACAACACTCCCCAAGGCCCAACAATTCACTGTGAAAGTCCTACCAGGATATAACTTTCCGAATGCAATAGCTCACACTTACCGAACTAAACTCCATTTACCATTCCTTGGTCCACTTACTCTGCTGATCAAGAACCCCCTGTAATTTTTGGTTACCTTCTTCATTGCCCACTACACCACCATATTTTGTATATTCTTATCCAAATCACTGGTATACCATTGAAATGAGTACTGCTCTCAATTTTTAAGGGAGCTATTAATGCAGCGGAAGCATCAATATTCAAGTTCCTGGGCATCAACACCTCTGAAGATCTACCCTAAGCCCAACATAATGATGCAGTTATGAAGATGACATGGCAACAGCAATATTCCATTAGGGGTTTGAGGAGACTTGGTATGTTATCAAAGACTCTAGCAAATCTCTACAAATTTACTGTGGAGATCATTCTAACTGGTTGCATTATTGTCTGGAATGGAGGGGCTATTGCACAGGATTGGAGAATGCTGCAGAGGGTTATAAACTCAGCCTACTCCATCATGAGCACTAACCTCCTCACTATTGAGAATGCCCTCAAAATGTGATGACTCAAAAAGGCATTAAAGACTCTCACCACCCAGGCATGCAGTGAAGAGGTACAGGAGTCTGAAAACTCACACTCAACATTTTAAGAACAGCTCCTCCCTCTCTGTAATCAAATTTCTGAATGGACAATGGATTAATCAAAGTTCAAAGTACAGTTATTATCAAAGTATGTATACTATATACGACCTTGAGATTTGTCTCCTTACAGGCAGACACAAAAGAAAGAAATCTGAAAGAACCCATTAAAAAAGACCGCGAATATGAAATCACTATTTTTGTCCTCTTTTTGAATTACCTATTTTAAAAAATATTTTTTATTGTAAGTTATAGTATACTGTATGCATTGCTCTGCACTGCTGCCACAAAACAAGAAATTTCATGACATATGT
This sequence comes from Mobula birostris, assembly GCF_030028105.1. Taxonomy (NCBI): domain Eukaryota; kingdom Metazoa; phylum Chordata; class Chondrichthyes; order Myliobatiformes; family Myliobatidae; genus Mobula; species Mobula birostris. Next base: position 172,011,790 of record NC_092371.1, read on the forward strand.
TAGTGATAATAACCCTGATTCTGATTCTGATTTAGTTTGGAGAAGGTTTATTCAAATCATACTTGGAATGGGTTGTCAGTGTGTGATGGTTGGGCTTCTACCCACTGGAGTTTAGGAGAGTGAGAGGGAATATTGAAATAGCAAGATTCAAAGGACCCTTGGCAGGGTGGATGTAGAGAGGATTTTAGCTTCAGAATCTAGAACTAAGGGACAACCATTTAATAATAATAAAGATTTGATTGTGATGAGGTGAACATGTAATTTTTATTTTAGAGTTGTGAATCTTTGGAACTCTACAACAGAAGCCAGACTTCAGCCAATTTGATCCATTCAACAGCTGAGCACAACAAAGGCCATGTGCTCAGGCAACCAACTGGCTGAAAGCTTATTCTCAGTGGCCACTTTATTAGGTATGTTTGTGGTCTTCTGCTGCTGTAGCCCATCCACTTTCTGCCGAAGCGTCTCGGCCCGAAACGTTAACTGTACTTTTTCCAAAGCTGCTGCCTGCCCTGTTGAGCTCCTCCAGTATTTTGTGTGTGTCACTTTAAGATACATCGCGTTGTGTGTTCAGGGATGCTCTTCTGTACTCCACTGCTGCTATGCATGGTTATTTGAGTTGCTGTTGTCTTCCTGTCAGCCTGAACCAGTCTGACCATTCTCTGACCTTTGAAATGCTACTCACTGGACTTCTTTTTTGCACCATTCTCTGTAAACTCTAGCAACTGTTGTGTGTGAAAATCCTAGGAGATCAGCAGTTTCCGAAGTACTCAAGCCTCCTTGTCTGACAACAGTAATCATTCCACAGCCAAAGTCACTTAGATCAGGGGTCCCCAACCTTTTCTGCACTGTGGACTGGCCAACCGGGGGGGGGGGGGGGCGGGAGTGTTCAAGTAGGGTTAAACTCACCTCAACATGTCTTTTACAGTTAAGGTTGCCAACTTTCTCACTCCCAAATAAGGGACAAAAGTAGCTGTCAAATCCCTGGACACTTGTGTTTACCCCAGGAAAGAGTACCATGACCATGAAGCCTTGCGCGGGCACCTGTGTGCGCATACGTGACATGTGCATGTGCGTACGTGCCAATTTTTCTCCCTACAAATCGGTTTAGTCTTCATCTTCCTGACTATACTGTACATACGTTATTTCTACTTTATATAGGCTATGTACTTATCATATTATTCCTGCTTTTACTACATGTTAGTGTTATTTTTGGTTTTATGTGTTATTTGGTATGATTTGTTGGGTTATTTTTTGGGTCTGGGAACACTCAAAATCTTTTCCCTTATAAATTAATGGTAATTGCTTCTTCGCTTCACGCCATTTCTGCATGAAAGGTTTCATAGGAACGGTCTACCTTAGCGGGGGAAATACGGGACAAAACAATTTAGCCCAATAAACGGGATGTCCCGGCAAACACGGGACAGTTGGCAACCCTATGTTCAAGTTCAACAGTGTGTGACAGAGAATGAGGAAAGGTGCAGCTGACTCATATCGTTTCCTCGTAGACCGTTAGCACATGCTTTGCGGCCCGGTGGTTGGGGACCGCTGATTAGATCAAACTTTTCCCCATTCTGATGTTTGGACTAAACAACAACTGAACCTCTTGACCATATCTGTATGCTTTTATGCACTGAGTTGCGGTCTCATGATTGACTTATTAGAAATTTAAATTATCAAGCAGGTGTACCTAATAAAGTAGCCACTGAGTGCATATGACCTCTTTCTTTCCGGTGCTGATAAAAGGACTCATCCTGAAATACTTGTAGTTACTTCTCTTCTTAGGTGCTGCCTGACCCACTGAGTTCCTCCAAATTTTTTTGACAATCATTCCAGAACTAATGGGATCTCCAACCAAGATGTTCCAGCACATTAACACTGGAGGTAAACCAATAATGTGGAAAATTTACCACTACTTCCTGCCTAGCAAAATCAGGAGAAATATGGTCCAACTAATTGTATCCAATCCTTCATAGAGCCATAGAGCACTACAGCACAGACACAAGCCCTTCAGCCCATCTAGTCCATGCTGAACTGTTATTGTGCACCTCAGTTCCTCTTAAAATCATTCTCACTCTCACCTTATACCTGTGCCTCTAGATTTAGACTCACCTACCCTGGGGAAAATATTGTGGAAACCAACTTATCTATGCCCCTCTTGATTTTATATAAACCTCCACAAGGAAACCCTTCATATCACTCCAGGGAAAGGTCCTAGCCAATCCAACACCCTCAAAGTGCTGGAGGAACTCAGCAAGTCAGGCAGCACCTATGGAGAGGAATAAACAGTCAATATTCCAGGCCAACTCTCTTCAGTATGACTGGAAAGGAAGGGGGAAGAACCTCTCCCTATATCTCAAGCTCTGCAGTGCTGGCGACATCTCTGTGGGCTAATATCTACTTCCTGGAATTTAACTAGCTTTGAACATTTTCAGCTAATGGGTCCATTCTCGCTGTCATTTCCTTTAATACCTCTGGGTACAAGCCATTGTGTTCTAGTGAATTATCTGGCTTAAGAGTCATAGAATCACAGAGCACTATAGCTTAAAAACAGGTCCTTTGGCCCAGCTAGTCCATGCTGAACTATTATTGACTAGTCCCATCAACCTTGTGTGCAGTTTTGGTCCCCTAATCTGAGGAAAGACATCCTTGCCATAGAGGGAGTACAGAGAAGGTTCACCAGATTGATTCCTGGGATGGCAGGACTTTCATATGAAGAAAGACTGGATGAACTGGGCTTGTACTCGTTGGAATTTAGATGATTGAGGGGGGATCTGATTGAAACGTATAAGATCCTAAAGGGATTGGACAGGCTAGATGCAGGAAGATTGTTCCCGACGTTGGGGAAGTCCAGAACGAGGGGCCACAGTTTGAGGATAGAGGGGAAGCCTTTTAGGACCGAGATTAGGAAAAACTTCTTCACACAGAGAGTGGTGAATCTGTGGAATTCTCTGCCACAGGAAATAGTTGAGGCCAGTTCATTGGCTATATTTAAGAGGGAGTTAGATATGGCCCTTGTGGCTACGGGGGTCAGGGGGTATGGAGGGAAGGCTGGGGCGGGGTTCTGAGTTGGATGATCAGCCATGATCATAATAAATGGCGGTGCAGCCTCAAAGGGCCGAATGGCCTACTCCTGCACCTATTTTCTATGTTTCTATGTTTCTAACCTTCATGGGCCTCCATACCCCTCCCTCCCATTCAAACTTCTCTTAAATGTTGAAATAGAACCACAAACACCACTTCCATTGACACTCCCACCACCCTCTGAGAGAAGATCCCCCTCATGTTCTCCTTAAACATTTCACCTTTCACCCTTAATCCATGTCCTCTAATTCTAGTCCCACCAACCTCAGTGGAAAATGCCAGCTTGCATTAACCCTATCTATACCCTCCATAATTTTGTATACCTCTATAAAATCTTCCCTCGTTCTCCTAATCTCCAGGAAATAAAGTCCTAATCTATTCGACCTTTCCCTGTAACCCAGGTCTTCAAGTCCTGACAACATCCTTGTAAATTTTAGCCATAGTAGTCTCTCTAATACTATATCCTTTGTGATTGGTATTTTTACAAGTCCTTCCTGTGAAATGAAACAAGCCCATCTTTTACCTTTAGATATTTGCCAGGTTCCTGACAGAGAAAACTGATGCAAAATATTTAAATCAAAATGCAGGCATTACAATTTGCATTAAATAACATCAAGGTGTGCAGGTTTCAATAAAAATCTTAAAAGTTTAATAAATCAACTTATTTTTATAAACCCCACTGTACAAAATTTGCAACAGATAGCAGCTGTAATTAAAAAAATTTCTACATCTGTACGTTGTATATACTACAGGAAACAAGGCAGAAACACTTTTACAATGACATCAACGTTCAAAGTAAATTAATTATCAAAGTACATATATGTCACCATACACTACTTTGAGATTCCAAAGCTATCCAAAGCTTGGTTGTTCCCTGTGAAAATTCCAGGTTAGTCGTTTCCCAGGAATGATGACGGCAATTTCTAAAGAATACCTTAAAGTTAACTTGCAGGTTGAGTTGGTGGTAAGGAAGGCAAATGCAATGTTAGCATTATTTCAAGAGGACTAAAGTGTTAAATATAAAATAACGCTAAGCTTTATAAGGCATTGGTCAGACCGCACTTGGAGTATTGTGAGCAGCTTTAGGCCCCTTATCTAAGAAGTGATGTGCTGACATTGGACAGAGTCCTGACAAGGCTCACTAGAATAATCCTGGAAATGAAACAGCAAGTGCATGAGGAACATTTGGTGATTCTGGACTTGTATTTGCTGGAATTTTGAAAAATGATGGGGGTGGGGGGGTGTGGATCTTATTGAACCCTATTGAATATCTTAAGGTTGAGATAGAGTGGATGTAGAGAGCATGTTTCCTGTGGTGAGGGAGTCTAGGACCGGAGGGCACAGCCTCAGAATAGAAGGACATCTCTTTAAAACAGAAATGTGGAGGAATTTCTTTAGCCAGAGGGTGGTGAATCAGTGGAAGTCATTGTCACATGTGGCTGTGGACAAGTCATTGGGTATATTTAAGGGGTTATCCAGTTTCTCTGCTAATTGGTGATTATAACTTGTTAACATGCATTACAACAGGAATTCTGCAGATGCTGGAAATTCAAGCAACACACATCAAAGTTGCTGGTGAACGCAGCAGGCCAGGCAGCATCTCTAGGAAGAGGTACAGTCAACGTTTTGGGCCGAGACTCTTCGTCAAGACTAACTGAAGGAAGAGTTAGTAACAGATTACTAACTTAGTAAAATCTCACTAACTTAGTAAGATCTCTTACTAACTCTTCCTTCAGTTAGTCCTGACAAAGGATCTCGGCCCGAAACGTCGACTGTACCTCTTCCTAGAGGTGCTGCCTGGCCTGCTGCGTTCACCAGCAACTTTGATGTGTGTTGCTTAACATGCATTAAATAGGCTCTCAAACCTTCTGTGTTGAATGGTACCCTTAGCTGCATGTACCACATGTAAAAAAGCAGTGTAACCAATATTCTGCTTTCAAATTTTGGCTCATCCACATGAGAGGTAAACTTTGGAAGGAAAGCAAATATAATCTTACTGAATACCGAGAACAATTGACCACGGAAGAATTTCTAACTAGGTTAGTGTTACAAAGAGTGGTTAAATACAGTTTCTAAGTTCAAATTAGCTTGCCGTCATGGTATAGAACAGGTACACTGGTGGAACAAGTTGGAACTCTTCTCAGTGTCTGTCTGAGGTAGAGGGTGCAATTGGCAATTGTGGCGATGCTGAGGAGAGAGGAGGGCCTGATTATGCAGGAGTCAGCCTCACCTCCTCTTACCCCAACCCCCACACCTCTGATTGGCCTTAATGCATTTCCACCATTCCTCACCACACTAAATATCAGAAGATGCCATCTCTCACAGTACATCAGCTTGGAGAGGATACGCACTTGCATTCCTTAGCTGAAGTCCTTAGGTGATATTTTCTCCAATGTATGCTGTTCTATGGTTGTTGAACCCTTGACAGAAGTGAGCTGGTGTCCCTAAACCTTCTGCAGCCTGTTTAGACCCTGGTTCTGCTTCCAGTTAAAATGAATGTGAGACAGTGAATGCCCAAATATTAAAAATTAACTTTACTTGTCAGATTTACATTGAAACATACTGTCCAATGTGTCATCGCCAGGGCCGCCTCAATGGCTAAACAGGGCCACTGGACTAATTGGGAGAGCCTGGAAAAGAGGAAGCTTAGCTGGCGTGACATCTGGGAAATGGAGGGATCTTGGCTAAGTTTTGTCATCAGAGCCACTTATGACCTCCTACCCACATCCCAGAACCTGAACCAGTGGTGGAGAGAAGACCCCGCTTGCTCTCTTTGTCAAGCACCCGGATCACTAAGGTACATTTTAACAGGATGCACCACAAGCCTCACCCAGGGGTGGTACACTTGGAGGCATAACCAAGTTCTCAGACAGCTGGCATCAATCTTGGAACAGAGGCGAATCATCACAAATGCTCTCCCACAAACATCGGCAGGAAATGTCCACATTACACGATTTGTACCAGCAGGCCAACCTCCAGAGCACCATATAACATCAAAAGATGTAAGCATTCTGCAGGTTGCTCGGGATTGGAAAATAGACGTGGACTTGGAAAAAAACCTGTGTTTCCCCCAGACATTGCAGCTACAACAGTCCGGTCAGACATGGTCCTGTGGTCCACAACAGCCAAGCTGGCATATGTTGTGGAATTGACAGTATCATGGGAAGATGGTGTCGAAGAAGCTTATGAGAGGAAAAATACCAAGTACTCTGAACTGGCAACGGAAGCTGCCCAGAATGGCTGAAGGACCAAGATTTTCCCTGTAGAAGTGGGATGCAGGGGATTTGTTGCTACATCTATGACCAGTCTATTGAAGAAGATGGGGGTGAGGGGTCACTCCCTCCAACAAGCAATCAAGTCCTTGTGAAATGCAGCAGAAGAAAGCAGCAATTGGATTTGGATTAAAAGGAAAGACAACAACTGGACTGCAAGATGAAGACAGGAGGGTATGGAACTGAGGGGGGTGTATCTGGGATGCCAGGTAGCACCATTGAGCCCTCTGGAGACATCATGGGTTTATCAATGAAATGTCATAGAAGGAGGGTGCCCACCTGATGACCCTGATGACGTACCTACCTTCCCTCCTTGTCACCACTCCAAACCCACTGCCAACATCGAGAGTGCCAACTTACCATAGGGATTGAAACATCAAGTCCTAGTAGCTCTACTAATTTGTGTCAAATCAAATCTGCGAAGATTGCGCTGGCAGCCCGCAAGTGTTGCTATGCTTCAGGCACCAACATAACATGTACACAGCTCACTAACCATACCCGTACATCTCTGGAATGTGGGAGGAAACCAGAGCACCTGGAGGAAATCTATACAATCACGGGGAGAAGATACAGACTCCTCAGAGGCAATGGTGGAAATTGAACCCCGAATGGTGGATCGTTGATGTTCTAATTGTGTTATGATAACTGTTACCATGCTGCCCAATCCTCCTCCCCTACCCTCCCCCCATGCTCCATACTGCCCTGCCTGATATCAACATCAATGGCCTGATAAGAAGGCTCCAATGCACCAATCAAGAGGCTGCAGAGGGTTGTAGACTCAACCAGCTCGATCACATGGACAACGCTCCCCACCATCAAGAATAACTTCAATAGGTGGTGCTTCAAGAAGGGGGCATCCAACTCTCAGATCCCTCACCATGTGAGATACGCCTTCTTCTCAGGGAGGAGGTACAAGAGCCTGTAGACCCACACTCAATGTTTTAGGAACAGCTTCTTTCAATCCACCGTCAGCTTTTGGATTAGTCCATGAACCATGTACGCTACCTTATTATCTCTCTTTTGCATTATTTATTTAATTATTTTTAATTGTCACTTATAACAATTAGTTTTATATCTTGCACTGTAGTGCTGACACAAAACAACAAATTTGATAACTTGATAGAGGTGTACATGATGATGAGACATTGATCAAATTCATGGGCAGAGACCTTTTCCAGGGCAGAAATGGCTAATACGAGGGGGGCCTAACTTTAAGGTGAATTGGAAAAAAGTATAGGGGGATATCAGAGGTAAGTTTTTATTTACTCAGAGAATCGTGGGTGTGTGGAATGCCCTGGAAAAGATGTTGATAAAGGCAGATACATAAAGGGCATTTAAGAAACTGTTAGACAGGCATGTTAGAAAGGAGAATTGGTTGATGGTTGATGTTGTGTACTTGGATTCTCAGAAGGCCTTTGACAAGGTGCCACACATGAGGCTGCTTAACAAGCTACGAGCCCATGGTATTACGGGGTAGATTCTAGCATGGATAAAGCAGTGGCTGACTAGCAGGAGGCAAAGAGTGGGAAGAAAGGGAGCCTTTTTTGACTGGCTGCCAGTGACTAGTGGTGTTCCACAGGGATCTGTGTTGGAACTGATTCTTTTTACAATACATGTCAATGATTTGGATGATGGAATTGATGGCTTTGTTGCAGTTTGCAAAGGATATGAAGATAGGTGGAAGGGCAGGTAGTTTCGAGGAGGTAGCGAGGCTACAGAAGGACTTAGGCAGATTAGGAGAATAGGCAAAGACCTACAGAGGGGAGTCCTTTTAGAACGATGAGAAGGAATTTCTTTAGCCAGAGAGTGGTGAATCTGTGGAATTCTTTGTTACATGCTGCTGTGAAGGTCAAGACTTTAAGTATATTTAAGGCAGAGGTTGATAGATTCTTGAATGGCCAGGGCATGAAGGGATACCGGGAGAAGGCAGAATTCTGGGACTGAGAGGACAATTGGATCGGCCACGATGAAATGGCGGAGCAGACTCGAAGGGCCAAGTGGCCTAATCCTGCTCCTATATCTTATGATCTTATGCTGTTATGGATGATAGTAAATTGGAGGGCTATGTGGGAGAAAAGGGTTAGATTGATCTTAGAGAAGGTTGAAAGTTCATCATAATGTTGTGCTGTAGTGTTCTATGTTCTATGTGAATCAACCTGTTTGTGATTCTGATCCACACTGCCTGTGGATATTCCCATCAGGTAAGGTTATAAACTGAAGCACAAGCTACAAATACTGCCCAACTTTTTCAATGAGTACAAACAGGTGCTTGCTGCCTGAATCAGCTGTTGAACTATCATTTAACCTCTGGTCACAGCACTGTATAAATGCTCCTTTACAAAAGGTGATGATTTAAACATTAAACATTAGTTTTATTTGTCACATGTACATTGAAACATATAGTGAAATGGATCGTATTGACTCAAACCAAATGAACAAGGATCGCCCACAAGTGTCACGAAGCAACCAGCACCAATATAGCATATCCAAAGCTCATTAACCCTAATCATACAGCTTTGGAATATGGGAGGAAACCCAAGCTGCCACGGGCAGAACATCCAGTGGTGGGGATGAACCCCTATCTTACAGCCATCACTGCAATCATGTTTTGACCTAAGTGCCAGTTAACCTGGTGTTTGGCTTAACATAAGGGATTCAGAAGGAGGAGCATTCCTGCATTGGTAGGTTATTGCCACCAGAATGTGAGGCGACTCTTAAGGAGTGCCTTCCAGCACGTCCTGAGGCTGTGCTGCTTGTCAACACAAATGACACATTTTGCTGTACGTTTACGGAACATGTACGTGTTATTTATCACATGTATAAATACTGTATTTATTTAAAGAAATGACCCGGCTGGTGGCGTAGTGGCATCAATGTTGGTCTTTGGGGCGAAAGGTCCCGAGTTTGAATCCAGTCGACTCCCTTGCACGCTTTCCATCCATGCTGGGTTACGGGCTGGTGATCTCTTTGGAAACTCAGCCGGCAGAAGGCAATGGCAAACCTCTGCTGTAACTTGCCTCGTACAGGAATCCCCCCTACCTCAGAGAGGCGTGGAGGGAAATCGTCTGCTAACCGGAGAAACTCCGGATGCAACATACCTTTCCTTTTTTTTAAAGAAACAGAGTGGAACAGGTCCTTCCGGCCCAATAAGCCACATCGCCCAGCAATCCGCCTATTTAACACTAGCTTAATCACAGGACAATTTACAATCACCATTTAACCTACTAACCCGTACGCCTTTGGACTGTGGAAGGAAACTGGAGGACCCACAGGAAACCCAAGCACTCCATGAAGAGAACACACAAAGCACCAGAACTGAACTCTGAACTCCGTAGCACCCAGAAGTGTGATAGCATTGCGCCGGCTGCTATGCAAACATGAACCTGAATCTGAATCTGCTAAATGGAGGGGTCACTCATCTAATGCAGTAAATGGTAAGTCCCAAGTCAATGGGACAAAATTAAACAAACATAACTTTCTCAAAGGAATTATTTTACAAATTAAAAAAATATAGAACCAGTCAAGCAAAAGGTTTTGGGTTTGCATTATGTCTTACTGCATTGTTAACGCATGTGAACAATAATAACTGGTGCAGCCTTAGCACTGTTTTGGGATTGTTATGTTTATCCAGTTTGTTAACATCAGCATGACATAACTGTGGCATGAGTAATTTCAGAGCAAAGGTTTGATTTCCTTATTTCTTATGCCTGAATGTCCCCACAAACCTCTGCATGAGCTTCTCAAACTTGTTCTCGTTATGGGAAGCTCTTTGGTGCATGCGGTTTCCTTGAACCATGAATGGTCTAGAACTACGCTGAAAGTTGTTACCAACTGAGGTATTTTGATTGCCACTTGGAGGATGTTTTCGCTCTGGATTCAAAACTGTTTCTTCCCGCTTCAAATTGTTATTTTGTGTTGTGTACAGCTTTTCAAATCGACTGTAAACTCTCTGCTCATTGGGATTGTACTGTGCCCTTGTATTGACCTTGGCCTGCAACTCCTCAGGTCTGGTGTCCTTCCTGTTAGAATAATAGTGCACAGAGGGACTTGAATTTGCAGCCTTTTCACTTATGTGCAACTCTTCTGTGGAAAATCGTGGAGTGGATGCATCTTCCAAGTGCTTAGAATCTATCCCAGGCAAGTGGACCTCTGAATTTAGCTGCACATTTCTGTTGGACCGGGTAACTTGTGGAGAGTTTGTGGAATTTGAAGTTACACCTGTCATCTGACCCCTTTGCTCATTCCAGGAAAATTCTGTATGCTTCTGATGATCATCTTCTGAGGTCAATTTATCACCACGGCCACTCATTTGGTAAGATGCATCAGATCCTCTGCTCCTCAGCCCGCTACCTTTTTTCTCAGAGGAGATGTTGAGGAGAGATTTGATTTTCTCTGAGCTCCTCCGGATAAACGCTGATTGCTGATCAAGGGTTTTGTTGCCCAGAGCTTCATTCCCCTGCATGCGACTTAGAGCTGGGATTGATAATGTCCGACTAACGGAGGCATTAAAGCTCAACTTGGGCATTGAACTTTGTTCATTCAATTGTGTTTGGAATCTCTCTCTGAAACTATGTTGACGGTGGAGGTCAGAAATCTGACTCAATTCAGTGTCCCTTTTGAAAGACCTTTGATCTGTAAGTCGCTGTTCCAATCCTACCTCAGGCGGAATGTTCAACGATGAGCTCTTCTCATCTGCGTAAATCAAAGAATGTACACTTCTGTCTGTTGAAAGCCTTTGAGGAGTTGTTGATCCTGAATCTGGACCGATGGTGGAATTTGTTGATTCTGAGTTATGGCTGCCAGTATCCTCTTCTCCCACAAAAGGAGTTTTGTAGACTAGTGAAGAACGCAGCCTGGAACGTAACAGATTCGGAGTGGCCTTCATCTCCATTCTGCCCATTAACTCTGAATTTCCTTGCACTGTGTGACCAATGGAGTTCTCCCCCCTGTCGATAGTGCTGGGTGTAATGGGTTCATATGGATCAATGATCGAGCTTGTTTGAGATGCCACAGGATCCTTCAGGTAACTTTCAATCCTCCAGTTCCGCAGCCCCGCCCTCTTCATACTCTCCAGAGTGGGCAGCTTGTGGTTTGTGGGCAAGTTCAGTGTCTTAGGGCCATGGTAAGTGTTCCGCGTGACTATGCTTCTTTCAAATTTTGGCATCACTCTGCCTAGATTCCACTGGTCAACCAACTTCCCATGGGAATAGGGCCTAGCATCACCCCGGATCGAAGAGGTAACACTCTCACTTTCCTCCAGTAAATTATGACTGCTTCGTTGAAATAAGGGTCTGGTGTTTCTTGATTGATTCAGCAAAAGATATGGTGATGTTTCCTGCTGCTCGCCAGCATAGCTATGCCTCTTCCAGTAATCATTCTCACAGGGCTGGTAACGACTAACTCTATTTGTTGTGTCCATATTGTTTGTAATGAGAGGCTTGCCATACAACGCCCGAGTGTTTGATTTGTTGCTAATATTATCCCACTCGTTCTGTTGTACATTGCGTCTTCTGTAAAATTTTTTGTACAAGGTGTCAAGGGTGTGCCTTGTGGGGTTCGCTCTATTGAAAGTTTCCTGCCGACTGGTAGATGAAGCAATCGATGTCACTGAATGCTGGTAAAAGTCATGCCTAATACCATTCTGCAAGATTAATGGCTTCCTTCGCTCTGGCAGTAGTCTTGAACTTTCTACTGAAAACATGTTAGGGATGTCCGAACGGGCGTAGATTGTCCGAAACTCCTCATCGTATGATTCCACGAGTTGTCCAGAGATCACTTGCACCATACTGAGATTTATCTTTTCATAGGACCACATGAAGCTAAAAAGGAATAATTTGCTCAATTAGTTGCATGCATTATTTGAAGAATTTGTCAAAGAATTATTCTAAGATTTCATCAAAGAATTAGTCAAAGAATTATTCAAAGCCAATCAAGAATTGTGTAGCCATGCTGCAGTAACGCTCCATATTCAAGACTTTGATGATACCAAGTTAGTTATTACACTAGATTATTGGATGTTCATTTATTAATACTCCAACAAAGTTCTAAGTCAAATTCTTTGCCACTAGAGTGTTGCCTCTTGAGTGGCTAGCCCCGATTAGCTCATTACTGGTCCACTTAGTAGGTGCCATGGCCAAGAAAGCTCACCAAACATAGCAGCGGAATTAGGCCATTGGGCCCATTATGTCTGCTCTGCTATTCCATCATAGCTGATTTATTATCCATCCCAACCCCATTCATTGCCACAGTCTATTCTGACACTGTGCTCTCTGGTCCCCCATTATTGGAAACATCTTCTCAACATCCACTCTGTCGAAACATTTCAATATTCAATAGATATTCTTCTAAATGAGGGGAGATTAAATGTCTCTGCTTTCACAGAAGATCAAATTTGTCATGTCCCAGTCAACCCTTACCAATTGTTATCAATGCACTGTGGAAAGCATTCTATCTAGATACATCACACCTGGTATGGCAACTGCCCTGCCTGTGACCACAAGAAACTGCAGAGAGTTGCGGCCACAGCTCAGCAGAACACAGAAACCAACTTCCCCACTGTAGACTCTGTCTACACTTCTGAGAAAAACAGCTAGCATAACCCAAGATCTCACCCACCCCAGACATTCTCTCTTCTCCCATTACAAAAGCTGGACATATGTACCACCAGGTTCAAGGACAGCTTCTACCCAGCAGTTATCATAATGGTTGACTGGTATGATAAGACAGACTCTTGACCTCACTACCTTCCTTATTATGATCTTGTACTCTATCATTTACTTGCTCTGCCCATTCTCTGTAGCTGTTGCTCTTTATTCTGTATTCTGTTATTTGGTGCTATCTACTGATGATACCTACTAAGATTAAAAACTTACCTGTATGTTCCATATACCACTGTTTTACAATCCACCAGAAGGAATTTTTCCATCATCTTTCCATGGAACTTGCATCCTGACCTGCAAAGATAATCTAATCCCTTGACAGTTCGAATCCTGATGTTCTGTGGAAAGATGATTTGATTGAAATTAAAAATCAGCAGTAAAGGATAAAAGGCATCTAGAAATTAAAATGAAACTGCATGTTAATTATATAAGCTATCTTATGTATTTATATTGATAGTGTTTTTATTATTGTGTTCTTTATCTTACTGTGTTTGGTGCTGCATCAGATCCAGAGTAACAATTATTTTTTTCTGATTTACGCTTATGTACTGGAAATGACATTAAACAATTTTGAAACTTGTTTACCTCCTTCATTAACACAAACACTTTTCAGAGAATATATTTCTCATGGCAGCTGACAAAATTCCATCTTTACCCAGAACGTACTGGTGCAATTCTACACTGCCATCACAGACAGCATCTTCATGTCCCAGTCCTGCCAAAGGGTTTCGGCCCAAAATGCCAACTGTACTCTTTTCCTAGATGCTGCCTGGCCTGCTGAGTTCCTCCAGCATTTTGTGTGTGTTGCTCAGATTTCCAGCATCTGCAGATTTTCTCTTGTTTGTGATCAGCCATTACTGTCTGGTTTTGTGCAGTATCTGCTCACAATACACAAAAGCTACAGCGAACTGTTTGTACAGGAGAAAAGGTTATTGGCTGCAGTCTACTATTGCTGCAGGGGCCTTATCTGTCCAAGACAGAGAAGCAGGAAGGAAAAATCATTCTGAACACTACCCACCCCGCAAACTGCCTTTTCAAAAGCTCCCTTCTGGAAAGCTCTGTCAGGATACTAAAATAACAACTTCACGCCATCTTAAAAGTTTCTTCCCACAGGCAGTTATCTGATCATCCATTTTAGTTAGCCCCACCCTCCTCTATCTATCACCTCAGTCACTGGACTGCAGACACTTTAAACCACTTTTTATGCTGTTCACATTACATTGCAAATACGTGCTGATATTTATGCATTTATGCACATTTCATTCCTTATTCATTGTAATTTTTGAATGTTGGTGTATTTTTTTGCATGTCACACTCTGACCAACACACCACAGCAAATTCCTAATACATGTCAATGAATATGATATATTAAATTGAGCTTTAATCCTTAATAGCATCAGTAAAAGTAATTTTCAGATTCCTGTGAGCACAATTATTGTGTTTATCATACCTTACTAGAGTGTTTCTAACATTCCTTGAATGTAATTGTAAGAAAGATTTTTTTTAAACATTAGCCTTGACTTACCATGTCTAGAACAGCTCATATTCAGAAGCTATCTAACTATTCAAAGACTAGCTTAATTTGTCATATATACATCCGTAAATATATGTCATTTTAGCCAATGGCCAACATAGTCTGATGCCTGCAATGTCACCATAATTCCAGCATGTTCGCAACTTACTAACCCTAATCTCAAAGTTCAAAGAAAATTCATTAATGGTGCATATATGTAACCATATACAACCCTCAGATTCATTTTCTTAAGGGCATACTCAATAAATCCAATAACCATAATAGAATCAATGAAAGACCTCACCAACAGGGTGGACAACCAATGTGCAAAAGACAGCAGACTGTGCAAATACAAGAAGAGAGAAAAAAAAATTATTATAATAAAAATCATAAATAAGCAATAAAGATTGAGAACATGAGATGAGGAGTCCTTGAAAGTGATGTGGCAAGTCAAGTTGAGTGAAGTTATCCCCTTTGGTTCAAGAGCCTGATGGTAGAGGGGTAATAACTGTTACTGAACCTGGTGGTGTGGTCCTGAGGCTCTTGTACCTTCTTCCTGATGGCATTAGTGAGAAGAGAGTATGACCTTTGCCTAAGATAGTGGTGTCATCAGCAAACATAAATGTGCCACTGGAGCTGTGCTCAGCCACACAGTCATAAGCGTAAAGCAAGTAGAGCAGGGGGTTAAGCACACAGCCTTGTAGTGCACCTGTGCTGACGGAGATTGTGGAGGAGATGCAGTTGTCAATTGAAACTGACTAGGGTCTGCAAGTGAGTAAATCAAGGATCCATTTGCACAATTGAGGCCAAAGTCTTGGAGCTTATTCATTAGTTTTGAGGGCATGATAGTATTGAATGCCGAGCCATAGTCTTTTATTGTCGCTGTTTCACATATTTATACAACTGCTTGTTTTATTAGAACGGTTACTTTATTGTCACCAACCAATTGATACTAAAGCGTACAATCATCACAGTGATATCTGATTCTGCGCTTCGCGCTCCCTGGAGTACAAATCGATAGTAAATAGTAAAAATTTAAATTATAAATCATAAATAGAAAATAGAAAAGGGAAAGTAAGGTAGTGCAAAAAGCCGAGAGGCAGGTCCGGATATTTGGAGGGTACGGCCCAGATCCGGATCAAGATCCATTCAGCAGTCTTATTACAGTTGGAAAGAAGCTGTTCCCAAATCTGGCTGTACAAGTCTTCAAGCTCCTGAGCCTTCTCCCAGAGGGAAGAGGGACGAAAAGTGTGTTGGCTGGGTGGGTCGTGTCCTTGATTATCCTGGCAGCACTGCTCTGACAGCGTGCGGTGTAAAGTGAGTCCAAGGACAGTGCTAATAACATTATATTGAATTAAATAAACATGCACCTCATACTAACAACACACATCAAAGTTGCACCAGCAACTTTGATGTGTGTTGCTTGAATTTCCAGCATCTGCAGAATTCCTGTTGTATGCACCTCATACTTTTTGTTAACTTATTAATCTTCAGGCTATGCCACTCAGGGACTTGTGCTAATGTTATTTTGTGACTGTCTAGAAACATAGAAAACCTACAGCACAATACAGGGCCTTCGGCCTGCAATGCTGTGCTGAACATGTACTTACCTAGAAATTACTTAGGGTTACCCACAGCCCTCATTTTTCTAAGCTCCATGTACCTATCCAGGAGTCTCTTAAAAGACCCTATTATTTCCGCCTCCACCAACGTCGCCGGCAGCCCATTGGCCCTCACCACTCTCTGCGTAAAAAATTTACCGCTGACATCTCAAGGGTAGGTGCTGGATCATAGCTAAACGATATGTGCATGGACTATGTTTTGAACCTTAGCCTCCAAGGAACAACTTCTTTCTAGCTGTATGCATATGTATGTCTAAATGGCAATAAACTTATTTATTTACTTAGAGATACAGCATGGAACAGGCCTTCCAGCCCAACGAGCCGCACCACCCAACAGCCCACCTATTTAAAACTAGCCTAATCACAGGACAATTTACAATGACCAATTAATCCACTAACTGGTACCCCTTTGGACTGTGGGAGGAAACTGGTGCACCCAGTGTCACAAGTGTGAAGCACGTGTGGACCCAAATGCAGAACACAAACATGTTTTGTAGCGTTAACAAAAATAGAGTTTATTACTAGTCACTAAGAAAGCAGGGAAGCAAGAATTGTACAGAGATTCGTCAAGGAGTGAATGAAGCAGAAGCGGGAAAATGCGTGGCTGGAGTTGGGTTCAGACTGGGACTCTGGGCCTGGGCTTGGCCTGGGAACTCGCGACCCAGACTTGGACTTGGATTGGGACTTGGAACTCGGAACATCGGAGCCTGGACGTGGAACTCAGAACATTGGAGCCTGGACGTGGAACTCGGAACACAGAACACAGAGCCAGGATTCTTCCTTGGATACAGGACACGAAGCCGGGACTCTTCTTGGACAGAGGACACAGAGCCAGGACTCTTCCTTGGATACAGGACACAGAACACAGAACACGAAGAGACAGTTCCCCACTCAGGGTAGCAGCAAACGGCTGGACCTACCCAGCGGAGACAAGGACACAAAGAGACAGTTCCCAATTCAGAGTAGCGGCAAACAGCCGGACCTACCCAGCAGAGGTGAGGACACGAAGAGACAAAACCACACAACGATAGACAGTTCTTTATCTTGGCATGAAGTGGCTCCAAGTAGCGGTGAGCTCTCGACTCGCCCCGGAACTACAGACAACGGCTCTTGACTCACTCCGGTTGTCACAATGGTGGGGCATTGGGAGCAAGGGTGGACCCAAATGCAAGACACATCTTGTGAGGTTAATTAAATTTAGATTATTGTTCGATATCAGGAGAGCTAGGCAGGAGCAGGAGTAGCGAACTGGACAAGGACTGAGGACTATGACTAGGCTGGGACCAAGGGTCTGGGCTAGGACTTGGAATCGGCTCCCAGAACTAGAGGAGACATGAAGAGGCTAGGGTATGGACTCCGAGCCCGAGACTGGGCAAGGACTCAGTACCTGGGTCTTGCCTCGGGCTCGGACCCCAGAACCAGGCAAGGACATGACATGGGCTAGGGAGAGGAGGAACATGGGAACACAGAGCCTCGGTCTCGGGAGAGCAGGTACATGGAACCATGCACACGTACACAAAACACAGAGTTGGGACCCCTCCTTGGGTACAGGACATAGGGCCGGGACTCATGACCCTCCTCGGGGCAACGGCAAGACGGCCTGACTTACCCCACGGAGGCGAGGACAAGACAAGACAGAACATGACCCCCTGCGGGGCAACGGCAAGACGGCCTGACCTACCCCTTGGAGGCAAGGACAAGACAAGGCAAGACATGACCTCCCATGGGGCAACAGCAAGACGGCCTGACTTACCCCACGGAGGTGAGGACAGGACAAGACATGACTCCCCGCGGGGCAACAGTGAGACTGCCAGACTTACCCCCATGGAGGCGAGGACCAGACAAGACAAAACATGACCCCCCCACGAAGCAACGGCCTGACTTACCCCACAGAGGCGAGGACAAGACAAGACAAGACCAACACGAATGAACACCAGACAGTACTATCTAGCTCTGGTGATGGAACTAGACCGAAGTGCAGGCGGGGGCTGCAGACGAGGGCTAGAGGCAAGAGGGACAGAGAAGGGATTCAGACAAGGGGGTAGGACAGGAATCACAGACCGCCAGGGCCAGGACTTGACTCAGAACTGGGAAGCCGCCAGGGCCAGGACTTGACTCGGTGCTAGAATGCCACCAGGACCAGGACTTGACCTGGTGCTAGAATGCCGCCAGGGCCAGGACTTGACTTGGAGCCTCCGGGTAGTGGCGAGCTCTCGACTCGGCCCAGGAGCAGTAGACAGTGGTTCTAGATTCCCTCCGGCGGGTTAACTGACGGACCCACCTCGGTGAGGAAACCTTGCAGGTTCGCTTTGGCGAGGTAACTGGACAGGGTTGCTTCAATGAGGAAAGGCGAATTACCAGCACTCGCTTCGGCAGAGACTAGGCTTGCTCCGGCCAGATGACATCAGCACACCATACCTTGGATGACTTTGCAGACACTCCTGCGCTGAACGGCTGAAAGCCGGAGACTATAAACTACCGGTTCAGCCGAGCATTAATTGCCTCTGATCACCAAAGTCGAGGGACACGGGAAAACAGGGAATCAACGGTCCGGATCGTAACATAAACAAGGTAAATTTAAAGGGGCCCAGATCCGGACCATGACACCAGTGGGTTAGCTTGATGGACCCGCTCTGGCGAGGTAGCATAGCAGGCTCGCTCAGGTGCGGTAACTTGATGGGCTCACTCCGGTGAGGAGAGGCGACTTATTGGCACTGGCTTTGGAGAGGAGACTTGGCTCACTCCAGCAGGGTGACTTGCTCGCACTTGCTTCGGTGACGTGAGGTGACATCAGGTAACGATCTGGCGCCGAGAGGCTGTAAGCCGGACACTATATACTGCTGGTTCAGCTGAGAATCAAGTGCCTTTAATTACAGAGCTGAAGAAACATGGGGAAGCAATGAATTAAGGGAAAACAAGGAGTCAACGGTCCTGATCGTGACAGAAAGGAAATTTAAAGGGAACCAGGGAGTAACCAATCAGGACCGTGACACCCAGAGGGAACCCGCACACTCATGGGGAGAACAAGCGTCTTACAGATGGCACCGGAATTGAATTCTGAACTCCAGAATGCCCTGAGCTCTAATAAAGTCGTACTTGAACTTGAACATTAACCCAGGGTTAAGGGGCAAAAGGTCAAATGGGTAAATTGGCTTATTATTGTCACATGTGCTGAAGCACAGCAAAAAGCTTTGTTCAGTATGCCATTCATACAGTTAGATTCATTACTATAGTGCACTGAGTGTACAAGGGAAAAGCATGAGAACTAATGCATTCAGGGCTTAAACCAGTGGGCAGTGTGGCAGTGTATCACATGAGCTTGGACCTCCTCAAAAAGCCTGAAAGCACGTACCACCAGGCTCAAGGAGAGCTTCTACCCCCTTGTACAATAAGATAGACTCTTGACTTCACAATCTACCTCATTCTGACCTCGCACCTTATTGTCTATTTATGTTTCCCCTTCTCTATAGCTGTTACACTTCATTCAGTGTTGTTATTGTTTTCCCTTATACTACCTTAATGCAGGGTGTAATCATCTTAAAATCATACGTAAGTTTTCACACAATGAGTAGCAAGAACTTGAAAGTCTCTCTCCTCTCAAAATGCAATGGTTGTTGGAATGATTATGGCGAGTGTGGCTGAGGTTTTTGTTCAATAGGGATCCATGGAAAGTGCCAGTGAACTTATTTCTACTTGATGAGCAGTAAAAGACTAGGGCCACATACACACAACGCTGGAGGAATTCAGCAGGTCAGGCAGTATCTATGAAGGGGAATAAACAGTTGATGTTTTAGGTCGAGACCATTCATCAAGACTGGAAAGGAAGGGGGAAGATGCCAGAATAAGAAGGTGGAGTGGGGCGAGGGGGGAACAGGAAGGAGTATAAACTAGAAGGAAATAGGTGAAGCCAGGTAGGTGGGAGAAGGGTGATGTAGTAAGAAGCTGGTAGGTGATGGGTGGAAAAGATAAAAGGCTGAAGGAGGAATCTGATAGGTGAGGACAGTGGATCATGGAAGAAAGGGACGGAGAAGGGGGCTCAGGGGGAAGTGAGAAGCAGGTGAGGAGAAGGTGCAAAAGGGGGACCAGAATGGGGAATTGAAGAAGAGGGAAGGGAGAGGGGGAAAAGATTAGGGGACAGATTTTATCACTAATCATCTCAGGAGTGAAATTATAGCACATTGCTACACTCTGAGGAGATCTGGATTCTTTGCAGCTGCTCGTCAATTGCTGAAGTTTAAGAGGTTTCAGAGAGGTGGGGAAGAGTGAAAATAATGCAGCCAGAATACAGATCAGCCATGATCTCACAATCTACCTTGTTATGACCTTGCTCCTTATTACCTACCTGATCTTCACTTTTTTTCTGTGTCTGTTACACTTTGTTCTGCATTGTTACTGTTTTACCTCATACTACCTCAAGGCACTGTGTAATTAATTGATCTGTATGAACAGTTCAGAAGGCAAGCTTGTCACTGTATCTCAGTACATGTGGCAACAATAAACCAACTCCAATTCCAATCTCAGTAAATGACAGATCAGTGTCAAAGAACCATCTGTCGTATTCTTGCTTCTGTATCTTTGTACAGAGCAAAGGAAGAAAAATAGGACTCAATAGAAGTTCAATGGAAGCAATTGAATGGCCGTACGCCAGAGCATATTTGAGGAAGTGAACCGCAAAAACACACATTCTTGTGTTCCTATACTTCGATGCACCAATAATCCTTAATCAAAACTGAGAATAAAGTAGAAAGCACTTTGCAAAGTAATGTTGAATCACCTTGATGTAATTCTTGGGAAAAGCTCCTTTGAAATAGTGAGGATGGGATAAACATAAGGTTTGACTGAATGTTTTGCTAATTGGTTGTTGAGTAAATATGGTTCTGTTTGGTCTTTATTTGAGTAATGATGTGCTTGAACATGACTAATACAGGACATGATTATTTGAAGCAGTTTTTACCTTTATCATTATAGATTGTCCTATTGTGGCCATCTGGTAGTTATGACCATAAGACCTAGGAGCAGAATTAGGCCATTCAAGCCATTATGTCTTTTCCGCCATTCCATCATGGCTGATTTATTATCCCCTCAACCCCATTCTCCTACCTTCTCCCACAACCTTTGACATCCTTACTATCAATCTCTGCTTTAAATACACCCAATGACTTGGCTTCCACAGCTATCTGTGGCAATAAATTCTTCAGATTCACTACCCTCTGGCTAAAGAAATTCCTCGTGTTCAAAAGGGAAGTTCATGTATTCTGAGGCTGTGCCCTCTGTTTCTAGACTCCCCCACTATAGGAAACATTCTCTCCATATTCACTCTATCTAGGCCTTTCAATGTTCGATAGGTTTCAATAAGATCCCACCCTCATTCTTCTAAACACCAGCAAGTACAGATCCAGAGCCATCTGCTGCTCCTCATTCATTAACTCTTTCATTTCCAGGATCATTCTCACGAACCTCCTCTTCATCTCCTGCAGTGCCAGCACATCCTTTCTGGTTAATGACAGAGGGGCTCCTGCACTCAAGGCCTGGTCTTCACACAAAATTTCAGTAGATAAACAAAAGCTGTCAAAAATAAAATTCTGTAGGATATTCTAAAAATTCTCAAAACATTCTAAAAACCTTGAAAAAATAAATGACATGGTACCACAGCACGGCAGTTAGCACACTGCTGTTACAGCACCAATGATTTGGGTTCAATCCCACCACTGTTTGTGAGGAATATGTACATCCCCCTGTTACCACATGGGTTTCCAAAGAGTAACCTGGCTTCCTCCCACTCTCCAAAGACATACGTATTAGAAGGTTAATTGGTCAAATGCGTGTAGCCAGGTGGCAAGGCTCATCAGGCTGGAAGGGCCTGCTATCATGTTGTATTTCCAAATAAAATAAAAAATTCCATTCCCAGTTTTCATCCTTTTATCCGCTCTGGGTTTGTATGTGTGGTTTATGATATTATTTGTTCTCCAAATCACTCAAAGCCTTTCAAGGAAACTTAAGCTATAATTCCATTATTAATTATGATGATATAATTTATATGATATTGGGAAAGTTTGAATAGGCGAGGGCTTTATTCCCTGCAATGTAGAAGAATGAGGGGAGATTTGACAGCAGTATTCAAAATTATGAGGGGTAACTGCAAGCAGGCTTTTTCCACTGAGATTAGATGAGACTAGAACTAGAGGTCATAGGTTAAGGGTGAAAGGTAAAATATTAATTTACTCACTAAGAAGGTGGTGTGAATGTGGAATGACCTGCCAGTGGAAATGGTGGGTGCAGGTATGATTTCAACATTTAGAGAAGTTTGGATAAGTACATGGACAGGAGGTGAATGGAAAGTTCAAAGTTCAATGATCAAAGTAGATCTATTATCAAAGTACATATACGAGGGGTGATTGATAAGTTTGTGGCCTAAAGTAGAAGGAATCAATTTTAGAAAACCTAGCACATTTATTTTTCCTACATTTACACACTTAGTCCAGCGGTCGTGGAGCATACAGATCCCTTCTTTGTAGAAGTCGGCGTCTTGCACCTCCAGAAAGTGGTCCACAGCAGGGTGATTGATAAGTTCATGGCCTAAAGTAGATGGAGATAAATGTGCATGTAACGAGAGCTGTATAACTCATCTCTTTCTACCTTAGGCCACGAACTTATCAATCACCCCTGCTGTGGACCACCTGGAGGTCCAAAACACTCTCGTTACATGCGCGTGCAGTTCAACTCTTTGAGTGATAATGCAGAAAGTTTGAAGTTAATAACTCATCTCCTTCTACCTTAGGCCACGAATTTATCATTCACCCCTGCTATGGACCACTTCTACAAAGAAGGGATCCGTATGCTCCACGACCGCTGGATTAAGTGTGTACATGTAGGAGGGGACTATATTGAAAAATAAATGTGCTAGGTTTTCTAAAATTGACACCTTTTACCTTAGGCCACGAACTTATCAATCATCCCTCGTATACAGCACTCTATTTTGCCCTGAGATTATTTTTCTTCTGGGCAATTCACAGTAATTACAAAGAAACACAATAGCATCATTGAAAAACCACACTCAAAGATGGACAAAGAACCTATGTACAAAAAGCAACAAACTGTGCATATACTAAAGAAAAATAACAATAAATATCAAGAACATGAGGTAAAGAGTCTTTGAAAGTGAGTCCACAGGCTATGGGAAGGATTCAGTGCTGGGGTGAGTGAAGTTAAGTGAAGTTATCCCCTCTGGTTCAAGACCCTGGTGGCTGAGGGGTAACAACTGTTCCTGGACCTGGTGGTGTGAGTCCTGAGGCTCTTGTACCTCCAGCGGCAGTGAGCAGAAAACATGTCCTGGATGGTGGGTGTCCTTGACGCTGGACACTGTTTTCCAGACACAGCGCTCACTGTAGATGTGCTCAATGGTGGGGATAAGGCAGAATAACAGTTCTACACAGATTAGATGGGCCAAAGGACCTGTTCTGTGCTGTGGTGCTCTATGACTCTAATTCTCAATGATGGAAAAAATTCTTCCTTAACCTTAAACTGGGTTATCTGAATATGGACAATACATCAGCAAAAAGGATGAAGGAAAGCTAAGAAAATATAGAAGACTCGTGAGACCTACAATGCCAAACATGCAAAAATAATCATTAGACCAAGGACAAATAATTCATCCGCTGAGCTGAGTATCAGGGAGCCCAGACTGAAAGGTAGAAGTCTTGAAGAATAGGTTGTGATCACAGTTAGGGAATGTCTCATAGATGACTCCTTTGCTACCTAAGGCACCTACCAAGATCTCAAATATCTGTTCTATCAAACCTTGCAAGGCGGGAGTAGCCAGCAAGCACAACCTCCATGATCCCCTTCAACTCAGACACCATTGTGAGTCTGGAAATGTATTGTGTGATGAGTCAAAACTACAGGCCCAGTGAAGGCTGGAGTCACCCTGTGATCACCTAATTCTGTTACAGAATACAGAACATTACAGTAAAGTATAGGGCCTTCAGCTACAAAGCTATGTCAGCCTTCTAACCTACTTCAAGATCAGTCTAACGCTTTCCATCTACATAGTCCTCTATTTTTCTCTCATCCATGTGCTAATGTGAGAGTTTCTTAAATGTCCCTCATGTATTTGCCTCTACCACCATCCCTGGCAGTGCTACACACCCACCCCTTGATGTGTAAAAAACTTATCTCTGATATCTCCCCAAAACCTTCCTCTAATCACTTTAAAATTATGCCTCTCACATTAGACATTTCTGCCCTAGGAAAAGACCATAAGACATAGGAGCAGAATTAGGCCATTCAGTCCATCGAGTCTCTCTGTCATCCCATCGTGGCTGATCCTGGATTCTACTCAACTCCATATACCTACCTCCTTTCCATATCATTTAATCCCCTGACCGATCAGGAAACTATCAATTTTTGCTTTAAATACACAGTCTGTGGCAGAGCATTCCACAGATTCACTACCCTCTGGCTAAAAAAAGTTCCTCCTTTCCTCTGTGCTAAAAGGTTGCCCCTCAATTTTGAGGCTATGCCCTGTAGTTCTGGATATCCCCACCAGAGGAAACATCCTCTCCACATCCACCCTATCTAGTCCTTTCAACATTCGGTAGGTTTCAATGCAATCCCATGCACTGTTCTAAATTCCAGTGAGTACAGGCCCAAAGCTGCCAAATGCTCCTGTTCTGTTAACCCCTTCATTCCTGGAACCATCCTCATGAACCTCCTCTGGATTCTCTCCAATGACAACACATCCTTTCTGAGATATGGGGCACCAAAACTGTTGACAATACTTCATGTGCAACCTGACTAGTGTCTTATAAAGGCTCAGCATTATCTCCTTGCTTTTATATTCTATTCCCCTTGAAATAAATGCCAACATTTAATTTGGCTTCTTTACCACAGACTCAACCCGTAAATTAACCTTCTGGGAGTCTTGCAATGGTACTCTTAAGTCCCTCTGCACCACTGATGTTTGAACCTTCTCCACATTTAGGTAATAGTCTGCACTATTGTTCCTTTTACCAGAATGCATTATCATACATTTCCCAACACTGTATTCCATCTGCTACTTTTTTGCCCATTCTTCCAATTTGTCTAAGTCCTGCTGCAATCACATTGCTTCCTCAGCACTACCTACTCCTCCACCTACCTTCATATCATCTACAAACTTTATCACAAAGCCAAAAAGGCACTTGTTTTCCACTACATCTACAGGTATGCCTCTTATTATCTTAAACATCTCTATCAAGTCACCACTCAACAGTAAGCCCTAGCTCATTTAACATATTCTGATAAAACAAAATCTCTAATCCAGGTAACATCCTGGTAAATCTCTTCTTTTTTTTTTCTTTTAGGCATCTGTTATCCTTGTGAGACCATGGATTTGTGCCTTGGAAGGTTTCCAGGGCGTAGGCCTGGGCAAGGTTGTATGGAAGACCGGCAGTTGCCCATACTGCAAGTCTCCCCTCTCCACACCACCAATGTTGGGAAGGGAAGGGCATTAGGACCCATACAGCTTGGCACTGGAGTCGTCGCAGAGCAATGTGTGGTTAAGTGCCTTGCTCAAGGACACAACATGCTGCTTCAGCCAAGGCTCGAACTAGCGACCTTCAGATCGCTAGACTACTTAACCACTTGGCCATGCGCCACAAATCTCTTCTGAACCCTCCCTAAAGCTTACAATTCTTTCCTATAATGAGGTGACCAGAACTGAACACAATATTCCAAATGTGTTAACCAGTTTTATAGAGCTGCAACATTACCTCGCAGCCCTTGAACTCAGTCCTCCAACTATTAAAGGCCAACACACGAGACACTTTCCTAACCACCAAGCAACGTATGTGGCAACTTTGAGGGATCTATGAAAGAGGACGCCAAGATCCCTCTGTTTCTCCACACTGTTATGAATTTTGTTCTGTGTCCTCCATGGAGAAAGTGGATCAAGAATGTGTTTAAGAATCAGCTGAGCATTGCAGGAATCTCCCTTACTTCAGTGTCTTTTAACCTTCTGCTTTGTGCCTGCTTTGCTGTCCCACCAACAAAGCTGTGACCCAGCTAACATCCATGCAGGCCCTCCAAAACAAGTGACTCTTACCATGAACCTCTGGAGGTGAACACCTTGGTTCTCACACATGGCGGTAAAGTGTCTGAAGTTGGAGTCATCAAGAACAATGTAGATGGGAACCCCCCTGGTGGCAGCATCCAGCACTTCCTTGAAGATGTCCACATCAGTGAACACATCCATAACGATAGCAATGACCTGTTCAGAGTGTAAAACATTTAAAGGAATCCAGTCAGTCTTTGGCATTGGAACTCTCAATGAGTACACCAATTTTTCAAAGATATCCTCTTTATACCACACTGTTTTTGCTCTTTAACTCACTATATTTGTTTTCTTTTTGCACCATTTATGTACATGTAAAGAAGAGGCAATAAATTGGATTAGTCAGAGAAGCCAGAGGGTGTTGCCTCACTGACCGGAGACCTATCATTATTGCTGTGCCACAGGGATCGGTGCTGTTTGTCATTCATATCAATGATCTCGATGACAATGTAGTTAACTTGATCAGCAAATTTGCGGATGACACCAAGATTGGGAGTGTAGTGGACAGTGAAGAAGACTATCAAAGCTTGCGGTGGGTCCTGGACCAGCTGCAAAAATGACTGATAAATATCAGATGGAATTTAATGCTGACAAATGTGAGGTGTTACAATTTGAGAGGACAAACAAAGGTACAATTTACACAGTGAGCAGCAGGTCACTAGGTAGAGATATGTAAAATTATAAGTGGTATAGATAGGGTGAATGCAAGCAGGCTTCTTCCACTGAGTTTGTGTGAGACTAGAACTAGAGGTCATGGGTTAAGGGTAAAAGGTGAAATGTTTTAACAAAACTCGAAAAGGAACTTCTTCACTTAGAGGGTAGTGGAAGTGTGGAATGAACTGCCAGTGAAAGTGGTGAATGCAGGTTCAATTACAACACTTAAGAGAAATTTGGATAGGTACATGAATGGGAGGGGTATGTATGGCTATGGTCCAGGTGCAGGTTAATGGAACTAGGCAGATTAATGGTTCGGCATTGTCCAGATGGGTTGAAGGGCCCGTTTCTGTGCTATAGTATTCTATGACTATAAAATTATGAGAGGCATAGTTGGAATCTTTTTTTCCCCAGGGTTGAAATATTTAATACTAAAGGACATGCATTTAAGGTGAAAGAGCTGAACTTCAAAGATGATGTGCAGGGTTGTTTCTTTATATTTACAGAGAATGTTAGGTGCCTGGATCACGCTGCCTAGAACGGAAGTGCAGAGAATGGAGGGATATTGTGTAGGCAGAAGTAATTAGTTTAGTTAAGTATTTAATTACTAGTTTGATTAGAACAGTACATCATCATGGGCTCAAGGGCCTGTTCCTGTTCTGTGTTCTATGTTCTAAGTTTCTTATCAGCTAAAGATAGTATCTACTTCATTAACGAGTATTAACAATTATTTAACGAGTAAGTACACTCAGTAGCCACTTTATTAGATACTGCTGTACACCTGCTCATTAATATAAATATCTAATCAGTAGCTCATAAAGCATGTAGACCTGGTCAAGTTGTTCAAGAGAAGAAATGTGATCACAGTGACTTTGACTGTGGAATCATTGTTGGTGCCAGAAGGGGTCACCTGAGTATCTCAGAAACTTCTGATCTTTTGGGATTTTCACGCACAACAGTCTCTGGAGTTTACAGAGAATGGAGTGCAAAACAAAAAAAATCCAGTGGGTGGCAGCCTTGTTAATGAGAGAGGTCAGAGAAGAATGGTCAGATTGGTTCGAGCTGACAGGAAGGCAACAGTAACTCAAATAACCATGTGTAACAACAGTGCTGTGCAAAAAAGCATCTCTGAATGCACAGTATGTTGAACCTTGAAGTGGATGTGCTACAATAACAGAAGATCATAAACATACACTCAGCGGCCACTGGGTATACAAGATCATCTGAAACCAAGCCAAACACTGATCTGTACTTTTAAATTCAAATTGAATTACAATGTATCACTGGCATAATTACACATACAGAAACAGGCCCTTCGGTTCACATTCAATATGATCTTATTTATTCTAAATCATTATTAAAGTATATTTATTAATTTATTTATGTAATACTGGTATACTTATTAATCGATTACTGAAATATTTGCTAATATATTAATATGTTACTGTTATCTCTTAAAAGTTCCACTTTAATGTATAATGGGGGGCACGACAGTGGTGTAATGGATAGAACCACTGTCTCTTCGTGCCAGAAATATGGGTTCAACCCTGGCCTCGGGTACTGTCCGTTTTGAGTTTGCATGTTCTCCCTGTGACTGCATGGGTTCCCTCCTACTGATGGGATGGTCACAATCACAGAAGGCTCAAACATGCCTTCTATTTCCTAAGATCCAAGAAAGACTTCGGAAGCTGAAAATCTTGAGCAACAGGCACAAAATGCTGGAGGAACTCAGCAGGTCGGGCAGCATTTCTGGAGAGAGATAAAGAGTCAAGGTTTTGTGCCAAGACTCAGCACAGGAAAGAAAGGGGGAAGAAGCAGAATAAGAAGGTGGGGGGGAGAAGGAGTACAAACTGGCAGCTGATGGGTGAGACCAGGTGATGGTGACGGGAGTTGGCAGAGGGGAGGGGATGAAGTGAGAAGTTGGCAGGTGATATGTGGAAAAGGTAAAGGATGCAGAAGAAGGAAACAAATAGAGGAGAGTGGATGATGGGGAGAAGAGAGTGGATGATGGGGGAGAGGGAAGGTGGAAGGGTGCCAGAATGATGTGATTGGGCAGGTGAGGAGATAGTGGTGAACACATTGCCGTATTTATTATTGTATTTATTATTTCCATGTATAATTGGATACTCTGTGGCTTTATATCACTAGAAATTTCAAGGCACCCTTGTGTAAAGACAATAAGCTATT
Source organism: Mobula birostris (assembly GCF_030028105.1). NCBI lineage: Eukaryota > Metazoa > Chordata > Chondrichthyes > Myliobatiformes > Myliobatidae > Mobula > Mobula birostris. Next base: position 172,040,868 of record NC_092371.1, read on the forward strand.
CCAAACAATAGTTTCCTTGGCACTATGGGGTGGAGCACCTCAGATTGGGTTATCCAACCTTCAGTGCATTTGAATATCAACAGGAGTGGGAGTGAAGTACTGCTGCTTCATTCAACAAGGTCACAGTCAACCTCTGACTCCGTCCACTTTCCCATCCAGTCCTCATACCTTCAGGGATTCTCAAACCATGAACATTCCAAATGTGAGCATACCTCTGCCTTTCAGGCTGAGAGAATCACACACTTCTGAGCAAGGGAACTTCAAATCATTTTAGACCCAAGCTGCAAACCATGCCCCCTTGCCCTAGGGTTTTACAGGGGATTCCCTGCACACCAGATTCAAATCAGGCTTCCTCAAGAAACACTGCAGAACAAATCTTTTTCGAAAATGTTGCTTCCTCAGAATTTTTTTTTTGTTTACAGTAGACTCTTGAAGCTGAACACAAATCTAATTTCAGACTACTTGTATCACATAGAAATTTGGAGAAACAAGAAATTAACTTTTATAGAATATAATATCTTTAATTTCATAAAGATGCTGACGCTTTGCAATAGTTCAACTAAGCTAAAAATGTTTTGCTAATGATTTTTGGTTCTACTCAGTGTCTGAGGCTTGCTTAAGTGTCCAACAATAATCAGCAGGCATTGCTGGATTCCAGTTGCCCTGATACTATTTCTCCATGACCGCAATTTCTTGGTGAAACCTTTCACCATGCTCGTCATTGTTAGTGCCAAGATTTGAAGGGAAGTAGTCTAAACAGGAATGCAGAAAATGGATCTTTAGTGACATGTTGCACTTCATGGTTTCGCGTGCTTGAAGCATGTTGTCAACCAGCTGCACATAGTTTGGTGCTTTGTAGCTGCCAAGAAAAATTTCAACAACGTCCTTGAATGCCTTCCATGTGATTTTCTCTGATCTCATTAAAAGTTCTTTGAATTGCCTGTCATTGATGACCTGTTTGATTTGTGGACCAACAGAAATGCCTTCCTTAATTTTGGCATCAGTTATTCTGACTTGAATTCTGAATTGAAATATCAAATATGGGCGATTTTAAAAAATGGTACGTGACAGGGAATTTTCATGATTAGCAACCCAAAATCCATAAAATACAGCCAAAAGCATTCAGGAAACAAGATCTTTGTTGTCAAGTGAGTTAGGGAATTGTATCTTTGAATTCCATGCTCCCCAGGAAGCTGAGACCAAACCCAACATTTCTGGCATCAGGGTAGAGGAGGAAAGGACATATGGAGTCATATAGTTGGATTGCACTACATAACAGAAATGGGACATATGGCCCATTTAGATTGTACCAACCTGTTCATAGATTAATAGAGCACTACAGCACAGAAACAGAAATATCTACCAACCTACCTGTACACAGACCATAGCCTTTCATACACATCTCAGCCATGTACCTATTCAAACTTCTATATGTTACAATTGAACTCATATCTACCACTTCCACTGCATCTCATTCCATACTCACAGCACCCTCTCAGTAAAGCTCACCCCTACGTTCCCTTGAAGCATTTTATCTTTCACCTATGACCTTTAGTTCTGGTTTCACCCAACCTCAGTGGGAAAAGCCTGCTTGCATTCATCTTATCTATACCCGTCATAATTTTGTACACCTCTATAAGTTCTCCACTCATCCTCCTAGCTCCAGAGTATAAAGTCCTAACTTATTCAACCTATCCCCGTAACTCAGATCCTCAAGTCCTGGGAAAATCCTTGTAAAGTTTCTCTGCACTCTTGAGTTTATTGACATCTTTCCTGTAGGTGGGTGACCAGAATTGAACACAGTACTCCGAATCTGGCCTCACCACCATCAACATAACACCCCATCTGCTGCACTTAATGCTCTGACTTATCAAGACCAATGCTGAGGGATTTTATTATGAAGACTTTTCTAAGTATGTTTTACTTTTTAATCTAACTCCCATCCCACCCTGCGGGATTAAATCAAAGGAATGACTGTGCGGGTAACTAAAAAGGCCCTCGGAAAAGCTGGAAATACTATTGTGAGCGATGATTCATTCAAGTGCAAATCAAGTAGATCTCTTATGAATAATCAGATCTTAAACTGTAACGTAGGAGTCATTGTACGTAATTTGAAATTGCCCCCAGAGGAAGTAGGATTATGGTAAAGGGTGAGAGGTAGAGAGAGTCTGAGAAAGAATCTTTTGATCCAGTAGGTGATTGGAATCTGGGATGGACTGCCTGAGTGGGCTATGAGGCAGGCATTTTAGCAGCATTTAAGTAAACAGCCCTGTATTTCAATCACCAACTCAAATAAGACTTGATAAGATTATAAGAGGCATCGACTGGGTAGAAAGCCAGAGTCCTTTTCCGAGGGAAGTAATGGCCAATAACAGAGGACATCATTTTAACATGGGTAGAGGAATGTTTAGAGGAGATGTCAAAGCTAGGGTTTTTACATAGAGAGAGGTGAGTACATGGAAGGCTCTGCCAAGGGTGGTGAGAGAGGCAGATACATTAAGGACATTTAGGAGACTGATGGACAGGTACAAGGCTAAAAGCAAATTGGAGGGATATGTGGGAAGAATGGGTTAGATTGATCTTTAAGTAGGTTAAACTGCTGGCACAGCATCATGGGTGAAAGAAAGAAATATTGATGAAAGAAAGATGGAGGGTTATGAGCTGTGTAGGAGGAAAGAGTTAGATTGATCCAGAAATAGGTTTATATAGGTTGGTACAACATCGTGGGCTGAAGGTACATATTGACCTGTACTGTTCTAGATTCTATGTTCTAAGACTATAGATAAAGTGCTGGTAAATGAGATTAGTTTAGATTAATCCAGCTAATTTAGATTAATTTAGGTTAACATGGACAAGGGAGGCTGGAATGGCCTGTTTCTGTGTTTTATGGCACTGTAACTATAATGTGAAAGGCCCTATTCATCTCTGCCAATTGATTTCCCAGGATCACCCACAAGTTAGTATCATCTGCCCATGTGCACAAGTCATGTGGCTTCCTGGGCAGGAGGAGGGACTGGGACCAACAAAATCAATTACAGAATAAAAACTGTTCAGCTCTTGAGTCAGGTGGAGCAGAAACGGGAATCTGGGAGACATTGATCTCAGCTGTGGAGAAGACCAAAGATTCACCTCAGCCCATCTCAATGAAGGAACTGCTCCTGCAATTGTTTATTCCTCTTCGTAGATGCTGTCTGACTTGTTGAGTTCCTCCGGCATTTTGTGTGTGTTACTCCGGATTTCCAAGAACCGCAGAATCTCTTGTATTTATAATTAACTTCTCTTCTCCACCCAAAATACAGAGATAATGACTCCTCATTCTACAGGCAAGAAATTCCATGCATGTGTCAATGAGTTACCCACTTATCCTTCTAAACTCTCAAGAAAACAAGTCACAATCAACCCAATCTCTCCCCATGATTGTTATGTCGTCTCAGGAATGAGTGCAGTGAACCTTCACTCTGATACTTCCGTAGCAAGTGGACCCTTTCCTAGATAAAGGCAGACAATTGTACTCAAAGTTCAAAGTAAATTTATTATTGAAGTACATATATGTCATCATGTACAACCCTGAGACTCGTTTTCTTATGGGCATTCACAGTAAAAAAAAAACAGTAAAATCAATGTAAGACCTATAGGATGGACAAACAACCAATGTGCAAATGACAACAAAGTGTAGAAGTACCAAAGAAAAAAAGCAATAAATATCGACAATATGAGATGAAGAGTCCCTGAAGTGAACCCATGAGTTGTGGGGCAGTTCAGTGATAAAGGGAGTGATGTTGAGTGAAATTAATACTTCTGGTTCAAGAGCCTGATAGTTGCAGGGTAATAACTGTTCCTAAACCTGGCTGTGTGGGTCTTGAAGCACCTGTACCTTCTTCCTGAAGGCAAAAGCAAGAAGAGAGCATGCCCTGGATGGTGGAGGTCCTTGATAATGGATGCTGCTTTCCTGTGATACTGCTCAATGGTGGGGATGGCTTTACCCAAGATGGACTAGACTGTACCAACTACTTTTTGTAGGATTTTCCATTCAAGAGCATTGGTGTTTCCATACCAGTCAGTATACTCTCCAATACATATCTACAGAAGTTTGTCAAAGGTTTGTAGGTCATGCCAAATCATCACAAACTTCTCAGGAGGTCAAGGTGATGCTCTGATTTCTTCATAATGGCACTTATGTCCAAGGACCAGGACAGGTCTTCGTGAAATGATAAGACTGAGGAACTTAAGGTTGCTGACCCTCTCCGCCTCTGGTGCTCTGATGAGGGCTGGCTTATAGACCCCTGGTTTCCTTCTCCTGATGTCAATAATCAGTTCCTTAGTCTTGCAGACACTGAGTGTTGTTCTGGCACCACTCAGCCAGATTTTCAATCAAAGTTCAAAAGCTCAAAGTAAAATTTATCATCAGAGTACATACATGTCACCACATACAACCCTGAGATTCTTTTTCCTGCAGGCATAATCAGCAAATCTATAAGACAGTAACTGTAAACAGGATTAATGAACAACAAACTGTGCAAATGCAAATATAAATAAATAGCAATAAACAACAAGAGCATGAAATAACAAGATAAAGAGCCCTTAAAGTGAGATCATTGGTTGTGGGAATACCAGACTAGAATGAGTGTAGTTATCCCCTTTTCTTCAAGAGCCTGATGGTTGAGGAGTAGTAACTGTTCTTGATCCTGATGGTGCGAGTCCTGAGGCTCCTGTACCTTCTACCTGATGGCAATAGTGAGAAAAGAACATGGCCTGGGTGGTGAGAATCTTTGATGAAGGATGCTGTTTTTCTATGGCAACACGTCATGTAATGTGTTCAATGGTTCGGATGGCTTTGCTTGTGATGTACTGGGCTGAATTCACTACGTTGTGAAGGATTTTCCGCTTAAAGTCTTTGGCCTACCCATACCAGGATGTAATGCAGCCTCCCTCCTATATGCTGATTTGCCACCTTTGAATTGGCCAATGACAGTGGTGTCATCAGAAAATGTAAATACAGCAATGGAGATGTGCTTAGCCTCACATTCATAAGTATAAAGCGAGTAGAGCAGGAGGCTAAGCACACAACCTTGTGGTGCACCTGTGCTGATGGAGAGTGTGGAGGAGATGCTTTTGCCAATCTGAACTGACTGGGATCTGCAAGTGAAGAAATCAAGGATCCAATTGCACAGGGATGTATTGAGGGCAAGGTTTTGAAACCTATGGCTTAGTTTTGAAGGGATGATAATAGTGAATGCCAAGCTGCAGTTAATAAAGAGCATCATGATATATGCCTCCTCACTGTACAGATGTCTCAGGGTATATGAACTAACATCTGCTGTGGACTTGCAATGACGGTAGGCAAATTAGAGTGGATCCAAGTCACTCTCAGGCAGGAGTTGATATGTTTTATCACCAATCTTACAAAGCATCTCATCACAGTGGATGTAAGTGCTACTGGACGAGAGCCATTGAGACTGGTTACCACTTTCTTCTTAGGCACCATACAACTGAAGCCTACTTGAAGCAGACGGGTACCTCAGACTGCCAAAGTAAGAGGTTAAAGATATCAGTAAACACTCCAAACCAGTTAATAAGCACAGATGTTTATTACTTGGCCAGGTACCCTGGCTGATCCAGATGTAGAATCCTCTTGGGTAGAGTTAAAAAACTACAAGGGTAAAAAGACCCTGATGTGAGTTATGTTCTGACCTTCGAACAGTAGACAGGATGCAAGCCACAAATTACAATGGGAGATAGAAAAGGCATGTAAAAAGAGCAATGCTGCAACAATCCTAGGGGATTTCGCTATAGATTATTGGAAAAATTAAGTTGGTGCTGGAGAGGGAATTTGTAGAATGCCTACCAGATTACTTCTTAGAACAGCTTGTGGTTGAGCCCACTAGGGGAATGGCAATTCTGGGTTGGGTGTTACATAATGACCCCGATTTGATTAGGGAGCTTAAGGTAAAGGCACCTTTAGGAGGTAGTGATCACCTTATCAAAGTTTGAGATGGAGCAGATAAAGTCAGATGTATCAGTATTATAGTAGAGTAAAGGGAATTATAGAGGTGTGAGAGCAGAGCTGTCAAAAGTTGATTGGAAGGGGTCCACAGTAGGAAAAAAGGGAGAATAGCAATAACTTATGTTTCTGGGGGGAGGGGGAGAAATTCAGAAGGTGCAGGAAGGATACATCTCAAAAATGAAGAAGTATTCTAAAGTGAGGATAAGGCAACCATGGCTGACAAGTGAAGTCAAGCACAACATAAAAACAAAAGAGAGGACAAATAATATAGCAAAAATCAGGGGGAAGGCAAAGGATTCGGAAGCTCTTAAAACCCATCAGAAGCAATGAAATAAGCCACACAGAGAGAAAAGATGAAATACGAGAAAGGTTCTGGTTCTTTCCCAGCGTATATGAGAAATAAACTCTTCTTGGGCTTCCATCTGGGTACAGGTATCAATTTTAACCAACGTTTCAATGATAAACTCTGCCATCTTCGTCAAGGATGATGCTTGGGCATGTCTAGTCCTGTGGTATTTAAAACCCCATAATTTGTCCCTCCTGATTAGTTAGTTCTCATCCAATCCTCATCAAATTTGCTAAATACAATGCCAGATTAAACTAAATCTCTTCTACTGTACATAGAACATCAAACAGTACAGCACAGTAACAGACCCTTTGACCCACAAAGTTGTATTGAACCAATTAAATTACTAATCAAATGGCCAACTAAACTATTCCCCATGCTTACACAATGTCCATATCCTTCCAATTTCCTCACAATATTTTCTCAGACTGACTGAGTGATCTGACGCTTTGCTGTAAGATACAGAGTTTGGTGAGGTTTCCAGTGTAGTGCATGGCTTGGACGCCTAGAAGCCTGGAGACAGGACATTTCTCACCAATCTTGCTGATTAAAGTGTCAAGCAAGATTGAAATCAACGAGAATGAGAATGGAAGGCAAGAATGCCTGTGTTTGACTAGTCTCTCTCTACCTTTCACTCATTGCTGCCAGGGGAAGGTGCCTTCATGTGACTGATCTCTCTCTCTCTCTCTCTCTCTCTCGCCCTCTCGCCCTCACTTGCTGCTCGCAGAAGAAAGTACTTTTGTTTAACCAGTCTCTCTCTCTCTCCCCCTCTCTCTCTCTCCCCCCCCCCCCCCCCCGATGCTGCCACAAGAAGGTGCCAGAGTCTTGGACAAGGTTTAATAGATGCAATTTGTGGATTGGACTTTGTAGTTCATGTTATGATCTATTTCTGTTTTCTAAGTACTCCTTTTTTTTTAAATACTATTTTGATCAGGGTGGATTTGCTCTGCAGCCTGCAATCAATGAATGAAATTAGGCAGTACCAAATTGAACTAAACTGAATAATTTGTGTTTCTTTGTTTGTGGCTGTCCATAGGAAGATGAATCTCAGGGTTGCTAACTGCACACATACTTGATAATAAACATACACTGTTTTGAATCTTTATTCATTGAACATTTATGTGCCTATTTAAATGTCTCTTAGAAGTCTCTAATATATCTGCCTCTAACACCACATCAGAGAGCACATTCCAGCCACCAACCATGCTCTGTGTAAAAAAAGCTTGCCTCTCACATTTCCTTTGAAATTACCCAGTCACACATTAAATGCACGCTATTTCAATCCTGCGAAGATACACTGTATCTAATGTATCTTTGCCTCTAATAATCTTATAAACCTCTATCAAGCAACCCAAGTTTTTCCATCCTCTCATTGTAGCACATGCCCTCTAATCCAGATAGCATCCTGGTTAACCTCAACTGTACCCTTTCAAAGCCTCATGATCCACATTTATGTGCCTAATTAAAAGCTGCTTAAGCGTCACTGTTGTATATGCTTCCTCCACTACCCCGGCAGTCCATTCCAGATACCCACCACTCTCTATGTACAAATGCCCGATACACCTTTAAACTTTCCACCTTCTCAGCTTAAATATATATCCTCTAGTATCTGACATTTTCACCCTGAGTAAAAGACCCTGAATGTGTACCCATCATAATTATATAAACCTATCAGGTTTTCCTTCAGCCTCCACTGCTCCAGAGAAAACAAACCAAGTCCATCCAACTTCTTCTTATATGTCATGCCCTTCACTCCAGCCTGCATGCCGGTGAACCTCTTCTGTACGTTTTCTAAAAGCCTTTACATCCTTTCTGTAACGGGGCAACCAGAACTGCAATGCTCCAGATGCAGCCCACCCAGATTTTATACAGCTGCAATATGACTTCCTGACTTTTTCAGTCTGTGCCACAACCAATAAAGGCAAACGGGCCACACACCTTCTTCACCATCCTATCTACTTGAGTGGCTACTTTCAGGGAGCTATGGCCTCTAACAGTTTATTACTGGAGAAATGAAGCCAAGGTGGCTCGAATAAGCTGAAAATCATATCCATACTCAAGTTGTAAACTTAGCCAGTTCCATCACCAGCATAAACCTCCCCACCATCAAGGATATCTTCAGAAGGTGGTGCCTGAAGAACTGTCATCCATTATAAAGAACCCCATCACCGGGGACATGCCCTCTTCTCATAATTACCAATGAGGTGAGATTGGAGGTGTGACTTGTAAAGGTGCCCTGCCCTATAAAAAATGCACACAAAGCCAGGTTATTCACAGAGCCTGCTCTTCTCAAGAAAGCTCTGTTTATGTGCACCATTCCTCAACCAAGCAACCTTCAGGGGACCTTATAAGAAGAATTGTAGAGCTGCGTGAAGCTGGAAATGGCTTCAAAAGCATTTCTAAAGACCTGAGTTTTCTCAGTCCACATTAAGAGACATTGTTTATAAATGGAGGAAATTCAGTACTGTTACAACTCTCCCTAGGAGTGGACATCTATAAAGATCACTCCAAGAGCACAATGTGCAATGCTGAAGGAGGTGAAAAAGAACCCAAGGGTATCAGCAAAAGACCTGCAGAGATCTGTAGAACTTGCTGAAGTTTCTGTTCATGTGTCCACTATTAGAAAAACACTGAACAAGAAAGGTGTTCATGGAAGGACACCATGGAGGAAACCACTGCTTTCCAGAAAAACACTGCTTTACGTCTCAAATTTGCAAAAGACCACCTGGATGTTCTACAACGCTTCTGGAACAATGTTCTGTGGACAGACGAGATAAAAGTTGAACTTTTTGGCAGAAATGCACACTGCTATGTTTGGAGGAAAAAAAGGGTACTGCACATCAACACTAAAACCTCATCCCAACTGTGATGCATGGAAGAAGGGGTATCATGTTTGGGGCTGCTTTGCTGCCTCAAGGTCTGGACAGTTTGTAATCGTTGAGAGGACAATGAATTCAAAATTGTATCAAGACATTTTACAGAAGAATACCAGAGTAACAATCTGTCACCTGAAGTTGAATAAGGCAACAAGACAATGATCCTAAAGACAAGAGTAAATTGACAACAGAATGGTTTAGAAAGAAGAAAATTTGTGTTTTGGAATGTCCTGGCCCAAGTTCTGACCTTTGTGGAAGGACCTGAAGCAAGCAGTTCATGCAATGAAGCCCACCAACATCTCAGAGGTGAAGCAATTTTCAAAGGAGAAATGGCCTAAAATTCCTCCAAGCCGATGTGTAGAACTGATCACCAGTTACCAGAAGAGTTTGGTTGAAGTTATTGCAGTACAAGAGGCTCACACCAGTTACTGAAAGCAAAGTTTCACATACTTTTTCCAATAAATACTTTTAATATTGGATTATTTTTCTCAATAAGTAAATGAACATGTATAATGTTTTGGTGTTATTTATTTAATTGGATTCTCTTTATCTAGTTTTAGGGCTTGCATGAAGATCTGATCATATTTTAGGTCATACTTATGCAGAAATAGAGACAATTACTGCAGAGTTCACAAACTTTCTTCTCGTTATTCCCATCTGGGAGTAGGTATCAGAACCAGAATTAAAATCAGGTCGATTGTCACTGGCATAAGTTATGAAATTTGTTGTGAACCTAAAGACCCACACCCAATATTTTAGCTTCTCCTCTTGCACCATCAGTTCTTTCTCTGAATGGTCCATGAACACTACCGTCATATTCCTCTTTTGCATGATTTATTTGTAGCATCATAACTTTTATATCCTGCTGCCACAAAACAACAATTTTCCTGGAACGTGGCAGTAACAATAAACCTAATTCTGCAGCTGAACCTGAGTTAGTCCCTCATACATAGGTGAGCAGTGGAATCTGGAGGGAGGTTTACGTTAATGTGGAGAGAACAAGTAGAGGAGCATTGTTAACGGGCACTTGAACGTTCACACACTACTGAGCCAGTACACGTCAGGGGAATCGGAGGTAGAGAAGGTCAAGAACTTAAAGTTCCTCAGTGTTACCATTTCAGAGGTTCTGTCTGGGATCCCACATGTGACGGTCATTATGAAGAAAGTACAATAGCACCTCTACTCTCTTAGAAGTTTGCAAAGATTTGGCATGTCATATAAAACTAGGACAAACTTCTATAGATGTGCTGTGGAGAGTATATTGACTGGTTGCATCACACCTGGGATGTAAATATCAATGTTCTTGAACAAAAAATCCTTCAAAAAGTAGTGGATATGGCCCAGTCTATCATGGGTAAAATGGATGCTGATCGACTATTGAGCACATCTACATGGAACACTGCTGCAGTAAATCAGCATCCATCATTAAGGACCACCACCATCCAGGCCTTGCTTTCTTCTAACTGTTGCCTTCAGGAAGGAGGTACAGGAGATGCAAGAGCCACAGCACCAGGTTCAGGAACTGTTATTACCCCTCAACCATCAGGCTCTTGAAACAGAGGGGATTACTTATCATTATTTTCTCATTTTGAATTTGCACAGTTTGTTGTCTTTCACACGTTGGTGTTTGTCTGCTTTGTTGAGTGTGGTCTTTCATTGACTCAAATGTGTTTCTTTGTATCTACTGTGAATGCCCACAAGAAAATGAATCACAGGGTTGTATATGGTGAAATATATGTACTTTGATAATATATTTATACTTTGAAGGCCACTGTGCACACGTGTACACACACACACACACACACACTTGAGATGTCTCAAACGTACCATTGTCCTGAAGGTAATTGTATACCATGAAATGTGCAAAGGAATTTTAGGCCCCTTATCTAAGAAAGGATGTGTTGGCATTGGAGAGGGTCCAGAGGAAGTTCACAAGAATGATCTCAGGAACTAATGTGTTGATGGATCTCGAAGGGTCTCGGCCTGAAACGTCGACTGCACCTCTTCCTAGAGATGCTGCCTGGCCTGCTGTGTTCACCAGCAACTTTTATGTGTGTTGCTTGAATTTCCAGTATCTGTAGAATTCCTGTTGTTGATGGATGAGGAGTGTTTGATAGTGCTGGACCTGTACTTGCAGGAATTTAGAAGAATGAGGGTGGGATCTCATTGAAAGCTATTAAATATTGAAAGGTTTAGATAGAGTGGAAATGGAGAGGGTGTTTTCTATAGTGGGGGAGTTTAGGACCAGAGGACACTGCCTCAGAATAGAAGGATGTCCCTTTAGAACAGAGGTGAGGAGAAATTTCTTTAGCCAGAGGCGAGTGATTCTGTGGAATTCATAGCCACAGACAGCTGTGGAGGCTAAGTCATTGGGTATATTTAAAGTGGAGGTTAATACGTTCTTGATTAGTCAGCGTGTCAAAGGTTATGTGGAGACAGCAGGAGAATGGGGTTGAGAGGGATAATAATTAGGTCATAATTGAATGGTGCAGCAGACTCGATAGGCCAAATGGCCTAATTCTGCTCCTACACCTTATAGCCTAATAAGTCACAAAAGTTGTGCTCTATCATAAAATATTTAACCCCATCCACTTTATCCAGGTATAACATTTATTGGTAAAAAAATTCTGGTACCTGACGTGCATTCCTGATGAGTTTCCTCACTATCTCCTTTATCGTGGGAGAGTCCTCTCTTGGCGGATGAAAATGCAAATCAATTTTGGTTTTGGTCTCCAATCCCTTTATAACGTAAGGCCATCCCAGGTCTAAGTCTGGAGCTTCTGTATCAGACTGGACCGGCCAGTAGGTGCCAGAGGAAGAGCCATCTGTGGTGTCCTCAAAAGTATTGATACTTAACGGAGGCAACTTTCGTACATTTTCCTTGATAAAATAAAGTTCCTCCTCCGCCAGGAACTGGCCTTGCCCTTCCTTGGCGAGAAATTCTTCGTAGCCAGGGATACCTTCATCCACTAACTTATCAATAGCTAACCGATACCATTCCTTGTAATGGGGCTCAATATACTCCGTGGATTTGAATTGATCACCCAGGGAAGAGATGTGGGAAGATAAATTCATGTTGATGGATGTTAACATAGAATATCCGGGGTTGCCTATTACAGGAAGAGAAAAAGCAATTTTATTATTCTGTGTAACAACAGGGAAGGCAAACCAGCAACAAACAATGAAGCATCTTACAATGACAACGCTTTACAAAATTCGGCACCATTGTAACATAGTGGTTAGCGCAATGCTGTTAGAGCTTGGGGCGTCAGAGTTCAGAGTTGAATTCTGGCACCATCGTAAAGTAGTTTGTAAGTTCTCCATGTGGGTTTCCTCAGAGTGCTCTGGTTTCCTCCCACAATCCAAAGACATACAGGTTCATGGAGTAATTGGTTACTATAAATTGTCCTGTGATACACGGGTTGCTAGGCAATGTGGCTCATTGGGCTGCAAGGGCCTGTTCCACACTGTATCTCTAAATAAATAAACAAATTCCTTATAAAGAAATGTTTTACCTGTAAACAATGAAGTGAAATGACTGCTGTAAGAAATATTTCATGTCCAAATTTAAAAGAAAATAAAATGGCGGATTTCAGATAATTAAGGATTGAAGAAGTACTTGTCAAAGCACGTTTGAATCTTCAGTGCCTGTTTGAATTATACCAGCAGCTTCAATGAGAGGTGTTGAATGTTAAATGTGTGATAGCCAATGAACATATAGGTTCCCAGCACTGCAGCACAGTACAGGCCCTTCAGCATAATGATGCTATGCCAAACACAATGTCAACTTAAACTAAGTCTCTTTGATCTGTACATGATCCATATTCATGTGTCTAACTAAAAGCCAACTCCTCCGTAGATGGTTCCAAACCCAGCTGCTTTCACTACCACCCCTGGCAGTTCATTCTAAGTACCACCACTCGCAAAAAATCTTGCCCCACACATCTCCTTTACACTTTCTACCTTCTTGCCTTAAATGCATTTCCTTTAGTATTTAACATTCCCACTTCAGGTAAAAGATTCTGTATGTCGACCCTATCTATGCCTCTAATAATCATATAAACTTTTATTGGTCTCCCCTCAACCTCTGCCACTCCAGAGAAAACAGTCCAAGTTTGTCCAACCTCTCCTGATAGCTCCTGCACTCTAATCCAGGCAGCATCCTAGTGATCTCCTTCCATACACTTTCCAAAGCCTCCACATTCTTCTATAACGGCGCAACCAGAACTCAACACAGTATTTCAGGTGCTGCCTAACCAAAGTCTTATCCAGCTGCAACGTGACATCCTGATTCTTATCGTCAGTGCCTGGACCAATAAAGGCAAGCATGCAACACCCCTTCTTTACCATCCTATCTACTTGTGTGGCCACATTCAGAGGACACCTTTATGAAGGCAGTGCCTCAAGAGGGTGGCATCCATCTTGAAGGAGCCCTGCCTTGACCAGTTCAGTATCATGCTCAAATTTCAAAGTTCAAAGTAAATTTATTATCAAAGTGCATATATTCATCATATTCTACCCTGAGATTCATTTTCTTGTGGGAATTCACAGTAGAACAGAGAAATACAACTGAATCAATGAAAACTACACACAAAGACTGACAAACAACTAATATGCTTAAGAGAAACTAACCGAAAAAATTATAAATAGACAGATAGGTAAACAGATAAATAAAATTATATTGGGAATGAGTCATAAAGTCTTTGAAAGTGAGTCCATAGGTTGTAGAGTCAGTTCAGGGTTGAGTTGAGTGAAGCTATCTATGTCACTCCAGGAGCCCGATGGTTGAAGGTAATAACATTTTCTAAACCTGGTGGTGTGGAACCTAAGACTCCTGTACCTCCTTCACGATGGCAGCAGTGAGAGGACAGCATGACCTAGAGATAGAAGCGATGCTGAAGAAATTGTAAGAACATAGAGTATAGAAAATAGAACGTTACAGCACAGTACAGGTCCTTCGGCCCACGATGTTGTGCCAATCTTTTAACCTACTCTAAAATCAACCCAACCTTTCTCTCCTACCTTACCTTCTATTTTTCTAATAGGATATATGTTAACAATAAATGGGCTGGACAGATATGTAGATAGGTGGCACAGCAGCTTGACAGCTCCAGTGACCTGGGTTCAAGCTTGAGCTCCAGTGATGTCCATGTGCAGTTTGCATGTTCTCCCTGACTATGTCAATTTTCCTTGGATGCTCCAACTTTCTCTCACTTCCCAAAGACATTTTGGTCAGAGGTTAATTGGCTATATGTTAATATCAAGGGCCTCTCCCACCTATCCCATGACCTCTTTGATCTCCTACCGTCAGGCAGAAAGTATCACAATACAAGATGCCAGGCATGGTAACAGCTTCTTCCCCTTGGCTGTGAGACTTCTGAACACTCTGCTACCACTCATTACACGTTACTTATGACAGTGTAGGGAGCATTATACTACCATAAATTTTACTATATGTCATATAAAGTATGCACTTTATGTCAACTTGTACATCTACAGAATATTTTAACTACCTGTTAATATTATTTTAAATGTTGTATGCGATGTGTGTTTTACACAGTACATAGATCACATACATGGTCTCAGATGAACATTGTTTAGTTTAGTTGTACACATGTGTACGGCTGAACAACAATTAACTAGAACTTGAATTTGCAGAATTAGGTGACAGGAGAATTGGTGGGAAGTTGATAGGCAGGTGAAAGGTGATATGGAGGATGCAGCAAGGAAAGGTTTAAAGTTCTGCGCTGATGAAACGGAGTGCTGACACCACAGAGTCTCAAGTTGAACCAAACCTCTGAGAGCTGGACTCTCCTTTGTACGGTGTGCACAGACAATGCAGTAACCCAGGCTGAACACAGCCCTTGAAAGTCTAACTCTCCTTTGTACAGACTTTCTTTTCAAGCCTGGGAACCAAGGTCACCAAGAATACCAAGACAAGACAAGGATATTTCCTATGGTAGGGGAGTTTAGGACCAGAAGTCACAGCTTCAGAACAGACGTACGAACAGAGCCGAGGAAGAATTTCTTTAGCCATATGGTAGTGAATACATGGAATTTATTGCCACAGATAGCTATGGACGCCAAGCCATTGGGTGTATTTAAAGTGGAGGTTCATACACAAAATGCTGCCTGGCCTGCCGAGTTCCTCTAGCATTTTGTGTGTGTTGCTCAGATTTCCAGCATCTGCAGACTTTCTCTCATTTTTAAAGTGGAGGTTGATAGGTTCTTGATTAGCCAGGGTTCAAAGGTTACAGAAAGAAGGCAGGAGAATGGGGTTGAGAGGGATAATAAATCAGCCATAATGGAATGGTGGAGGAGACACGATGGGCCATATGGCCTAATTCTGTTCCTATGTCTATGGTCTTATGCTCTATGATGCAAATGAAGATTCTAGAGCAAAAGTGACCTTTTGTCTTTGTGCGTAGTTTTTCATTACTTCTATTGTATTTCTTTATTCCCCTGCGAATGCTTGCAAAAACTGTATCTTAGGGTAGTAGATGATGACATATATGTACTTAGATAACAAATTTACTTTGAACTTTGGACAGTTATTTTACTAATTCTCAAATATTATTTGCCTTTAACACATATATTTAGTTAGTTACTAATACTCGAAATATGTATGATGATTAGTACTTAAATATGCAATTGATGGGATTCAGAAGTATACAAAATTACTATTAGATCGATATCTGTATCATACTAGGCAATTCTGTATTTAAAAAAAGCATTTTTTCATTCAAACTTCAGAACTGTTTGGTGACAGGGGCCAGGATGTTCTTGTGCACGAGTAAGTAAAATGTGATTGAGGAATGAGTGTGATTGTCAGAGTCTAGTTAATCAGCGATGACACAGATTACAGGGAGATAGCCTCTGTTAAAATCCCAAATTTTCTCAAAAGAAATAAGCTCAAATGAAATATGAGCTCTCATTGAGTCAGGAAGTTATCCAGTACAGAAACAGGCCCTTCCTCCCATTATCTCCATCAACTATCAATGCCCTAGCAATACTAATCTTATTTACCACTAGTAGGTATGTGCCCTTCTATGCCTGTTTACAATAAGTTTCTCTGCATGATCGCACTAAGCTGAACAAGTTCCTATTCAGAGTCACAAACTTCTATATATGATGCAGCAAAACCAACAGTTGATGTTTCAAGCCTGGACCCTTATCAGGCCTCGATGAAGTCTCAGTCAGAAATGTCGATTGTCTATTCATAAATGCTGCCTGACCTACTGAGTTCTTCCAGCATTTTGTGTGTGTTGCTTATGATTTCCAGCATCTGGAGAATTGCCTGTGTTTAGAACTAAGACTCAAGTTTCAGGGTGCATTTACTATCAAAGCATGTTTGCGGTATACAACTGAGAGATGATTTTCTCCAGACAGCTATGAAACAGGGAAAACCATAGAAGACGTTCAAAGGAAAAAATCAGCCCCACCGTGTGCGCAACACAAAAAAAAATCGTGCCGATGGCAACAAGAACATCAAATCCCAAAACCCAACTAAGTGCTTCCTGAACGTTATTATAGCTGGGGTGGTAATGGGGATAAGCTCCTTCAACTTATTAGATATTAAATTTGAGGCATGCCCTTCAAATAGCCTCTCTGACAACCAAGTCCAGCTCTTGGCCTTCGCCTGTGGCCTAGCTACTAAGCCCAGTGGAACTGTTTCTACTGACAGAAGAAGGGGCAAAAACTGGTTACTGGCACCTTAAAACAGTCACTTCAGGCAGATGGGGCTTGTCAGCCATGGTTAGCATCTCATCTAGGAGAAGGGAAACCGATCTCAAACATCTGCTGCCTTGTGGCTATAAGCACTCATAGGAAAGGCTTTGGGAGTAAACTCTGAGAAAAAATCCAGACTTGGCATCCCTAAAGCTGTGCTAAATTAAGTTCAACATTAAGTGGCAACTCCTGTGACACCCCTGGTGCCAAACTTCAGGTTAATCAATTGTGTTGAGAGGGAAAGGTTGTTACATGGGCAGCAGCAGGTTCTCCATATTGAATTGCCCAGGCTTGCATATCTAGACAGCTAGCATGAAGCATTCATGGTTGACCCTGAGTAACAGAGGCCTCAGAACTAAATCAATACCTTATACTAGCTCAATGCACATTAATGATCTGATACGTATGAATAGTATGCAACGCAAGTTTTTCACCGTACCTCGGTACATGTATTAATAATAAACCTATTTCAATTCCAGCATCAAGTGATTTTTCAGTGTTTCGAATTGCCTTTTTAGGAACTGGTTACATGGAACAAAGTCCATCATAATTAGAACTGTCACCAAACAAGTCACTTGCAAAGGTATGTCCATTTCTGTCACGTAATGGTACTGAAAACAAACTCATGCCTTTTTTATCGAATGGACTAGATTATTGCAATACATCTTTTAATGGTCTTCCAAAGCAATCTATTGACAAACTTCAACTCATGCAGAATGCCCTTGTTGGACGTTAACTAAAACCAGGCTGAGGGAACATATCACTCCCATCCTAGCTACTCTGAATTGGCTTTCTGCATCCTTTAGAACTGATTTTAAAGTTCTCTTACTTGTTTTTAAAACTCTTAATGATCTGGACCCGAGTCCATAACAGAATCATTTTCCTTCTATATTCCCGCTCGAACACTCAGGTCTTCTTCCACCAGTCCCTTAAATTTAAGCAATCTCCCTCAAAAGTTAATTGGCAGATCAGCTTTTGTGAACTATGCTCCTAGATTGTGGAATTCAATACCAAAAACTATGAGGGATCCAGACTCTGTTGACAGTTTTAAACACCAGCTCAAAACCTATTAATTTAACCTTGTTTTAACATCTTTTTTCTTTTATTTTCATGTTTGCTCTTTGAACTACATCATCTATATGAAAAATGCTCCCTAAATAAGGGGTTGTTGTTATTATTATTATTATTGTAACACAGAATTCAATGCTAAAGTGACAAAATTAATGATCGAACATATCTGGGTATAACAAGAATTCTACTGTATTATAAAAAATTGGCTTTATTTATCACATGCACATCAAATATCAAAACATACACTTTTAAAACACCAGCTCAAAACCTATTTCTTTAACCTTGCTTTTAACTGACATCTTTTTGTCTTTTATTTTCATGTTTATTTTATTTTCACTTTTTATCTTTATCTCATTGTAAAACACTTTTTACTACATCGTCTGACGACAATATTGTGGCAGTGTTTGCGCAGACGGTCGAACGACCCCAGTTCACACAGTTGTGAAGCCGCTTTGAACACACTGCCTCAGCCATCTACCTGTCCTCTAGCGACTCGCGGTCTCATTTCTGTCCCTTGCATCTTCTGGGAGACGAGGTAAATGAGATTATTTTGAAGTAATTTTTTTTCAAAGCAATCTTCCTTTAATCATGGTGGAAAAAAATGCCGTCAGGGAACCTGGACCCAGGAAGTTTGAAACTTTGACTTACTTTGTGAAGTTTGGAGAATGCGGACCTGCCGAGAGAGTTTGATGACCCTTTCCGCTGTTCTTCCTCAATCGACCTCGCTCTGTAGCAACATTCTCCGCGGCAGGTTAACAAAGTGAAAGATTAGGTTAATTTGTCGATCGGGGCACGGCTCTGGAGCACAAGGGCGGGGAAACCAGTTCTAACATGAAACTGTACGTTAACGTGCCTGCATATCAACCGGCGCAGGAAGCTTGCCAGAAGTTGTGCAAAACCTGTTTAATTTCTGTGAACCGCCCTTTCGCTTCGGTTGGGCAGAGGACTGTGCAGGTATTTTCCAAACTGATCCGTATGACAGGGAATGCACCCCGTTGATGAGGTGAAAAAAGTGCGTCTTTGTGTAAAGTTCACAAAGGAAATTTTCTTGGTATGTTTTATTATCCACGCAAGTAATGAATCATTTATAAGCGCTGAACTATCTAATCCCTCCCTCCCACACACACCTTTCCACAGGTGTAGGAGATGCACACCCAAGATTCTGCAGATCTGGAGATCCAGAACAACACACGCAAACACAATGCTGCAGTAATTCAACAGGACAGGCAGCATCTGCGGGGGGGGGGGGAATAAACAGTCGACGTTTAGGCCCTTCATGGGAAGGGGGAAGAAGCCGAAATAAGAAGGTGGGGGAGGTGAAGAAGTAGAAGCTGGAGGGTGGTAGGTGAGGGAGAAGGCTTATAATATATGTACTCAACCTTGCCCACTCTCAAGAACCCAGCATCAGGTAAGCAACACTTAAAACAGAAGAAAAAAACACCAACAGAGGCAAAACAATTGCTACCCCTCTCCATTAGGATAGACTTTCTTATGGTAAAATCACAGCACATGTATGTTCACAGTTGAAAGACAATTTGAAAGATAGGTTTGATGTAACATTGGGTGGTCGATTGACGGAACGGGTAAACCCGTTGCTGCACATCTCCGGAGACCAGTGCTCAGTACTTACCTTGACTGCTTTCAGTGAGGGGTTTGCTCTTTCTCCTTGTGACTGTGAGAGTTTCCTCTGAGTGCCTCGGTCTCCACCTACATTCAAAAAAATAGTGCGGGTTGGTAGGTCAATTGGCCTCTGTGAACTGTGCCTGTTGTGTGAGTCAGGAGTTGAATCTATTAGATCATAAATTACGGGATCAGAATTAAGCTATTAAGCCCAGGGTGTCTACTCCACAGTTCAATCATGATTGTTTTATTCCTCCTCCACCCCATTCTCCTGCCCTTTCCCAATAATCTCTGACACCCTTACATTTCAAGTATCTATCAACCTCTGCTTTAAATATACTCAAAGACTTGGCTTCCGTAGCTGTCTGCGGCAATAGATTACACAGTTTCGCCACACATTTCTGTTCTCAAGGGACTTCCCAGTATTCTGAGGCTGTGCCCTCTGGTCCTAGACTCCCCCACTGGAAAGACTCCCCTCTCTACGTCTACTCTATGTAGGCCTTTCAATATTCAATAGGTATCAATGAGATTCCCCCCTCCAATTCTACTAAACTGCAGTGAGTACAGGCCCAGAGTAACACATACTCCAAATATACTAACCCTTTTATTCCCATGTTCATTCTCGTAAATCTGGGTGGGAGTTGAAGAAGATGTTGGATGATTATAAAATGGAATAACCTGACATGTGTGGCTCATTGTCTTTGAGGACGATGCCTAGAAGCAGATAGCTCTATGTTGAGTATCTGCATGACTCCAGAATACCACAGTAATCCTCCTTTAATTTGATTTATTCTCTACAAATTCAATTAATTCAATTTACATTATTACCATGCATTAACATTCATAATATGCACGCATATTTCATTTCAAAATGAATCTAATTTCATCAATTATACATTCCTTTCCTCATTTTCTGTCATCAATATATCTATGTCATCAAAATGCATCTGGTATCATGTCACAAATCAGCAGTTCACTCTGCACAGTCCCATAAGACAGCCTCACATCAGATCAATGCTGTGAAGCGGCCTACTATTAACTATATATTTTCCCCTTACCTCTGACTTCCCAAAGTGTAACAGCTCACACTGGACTGGATTAAACTCCATCTATCATGTATCTGCCTGTAACTGTAGCTGATCTATGCCATGCTGTATATCCTTTGACAACCTTCTTCACTGTCCACAGCTGCATCATTTTTGTTTTGCCTCCAAACCTACTTAATAATAATAATAACCTATTTCTAGAGCACGTTTCACACAGATCATGTGCTTTACAATGGGAGAAAGTACAAACATGAAAATAAAATTTAAAATAAAATTAAAATGTTGAAAATAAAAGACAAAGATGTTAGTTAAAAGCAAGGTTGAATAAGTAGATTTTGAGCAGGGGTTTAAAACAGTCAGTAGACTCAGCTGCATCCCTTATAGTTTTAGTTATTGAGCTTCATGGTTCAGGAGCATAGTTCAAGTGAGCTGAGCTACCAAATATCTTTTGAGAGAGATTGTTTCAATTTCAGAGACTGGCAGAAGAAGACCTGAGAGTTTAAGCCGAATTACAAAGCAAAGCCAATTTTGTGTTGTACGCCGGACCCAGATCATTAAGAGCTTTAAAAACAAGTAACAGAACTTTAAGATAAACTCTGAAATGTACAGGAAGTCACTGTGCAGAGAAGCTAGGATGGGAGCAACGCATCTAAGTTTTCACCAATGTCATTTATACCCTTTATGTTATTTGTATTGTGGGACCACGGTAGCATAGCAGTTAGCATGACACTATTACAGCTTGGGGCATCAGAGTTCGGAGTTCAATTCCAGTCCCATCTACAAGAAGTTTGTATGTTCTCTCCGTGAATCGCAGGGGGTTCCTCTGGGTGCTCCAGATTCTTCCCACTGTCCAAGGATGTACCAGTTAGTACATTACTAGGTCATTGTAAATTGTGCTGTGATTAGATTTGTGTTAAATAGGTGGATTGCTGAGAGGTGTGGCCTGTTGAGCCAGAAGAGTAATCTCCGTAGTGTATCACCAAATAAATAAATCACAAACAACGGAGGTCTGGGCACTGATCCCTGTGGAGCACTGCTAGTCACAGGCCCCAGCCAGAATTAAACCCTTCCACTACTAACCTCTGTCTTCAGTGAGCAAGCCACTTCTGACTCCAAACTAACAAATCACTGTGGATTGCACGCACCTTTCTGATAACCCTACCATAGGGACCTTGTAAAATACCTTGCAAAATTTCACATCATTTACATCACTTACAAGTACTGTTTGATTTAAGACGGTGTTGGTAAAAGGTTATCTGGCCTGGGTAGTCTGCTCTGTACAGACTCAGCGTTGTCATTTAAACATCTCTGTGTGCTGTTTCGGGCAAAAAAAACTTGTAGTTTGCATCTCACAATTTGTCAAGCTTCAGATAGTGTACGTAATTTCACACATGATCATAGAGAATATAGGTGAACTCGCTGAAGTCTGGCTTGCTGATGGAAGCCTAAGTACTGGTGCTCATTAGTCACCAAGTGTTTACAGGGTTTTAACCAGGACTTGTTGACATAGGGTACCCTCCCACGTGAGCAAGGAGGAATCAATTTTTAGGAGCATTACCACATTGCATATTTTGACTCTGAATTATGTAAAGCATTGATTGAGTTAGTATGAACTCTGCACATTTTTCCATGGATCTGTTATTCTGGTACAAGATGGTAACAGGTATAGCCATGATAAGAGTGAATAGCCATAGTCTTTTTCCGAAGGGTGGAAATCACTAATACAAAGGGAAATAATTTCAAGGTGATTGGAAATAATGTGGGGGGGGGTGCGGTAGGGGGGGTTAAGTGTCAGAAGTAGGTTCTTCACATAGACAGTGGTAGATGCCAGGGGTGCAGTGCTAGTCGAAGATGTGCTACCCGGCACATCTTTAAGAAAAAAGCCGAAATAAACAGGCTAATTAAGTAGGTGTCGCCCGGCACGTAAATGTCAGCCCAGATCAGAAGCGATTGCCGATATCATTTGCTCTAAGCGATGTTCACTCCTCTTTACAGGGTGCTGGAGCCTTTAGCTGTTGCATTATTTGGGCAATTTAAATGCCAGCCCAGACAGGCTGAAAAGACAGGGCTGTCAGGATGGAGGTGGCATGTTGAATCTACACAAACTTATAATAAAGTATAGGCGCTGCCGTGCTTTCTTTGTAATGACAGTTACCTGCTGGTCCCAGGACAGATCCACTGACACATTTCAGAGAGAGAAACGTCGATGCTTAATGCCAAAGAATTTAAAGTTATTGACCTTCTCCACCTCAGTTCCACTAATGAAGACTGACTTCTGGGCGGCACCTAATTCTGGGCTTGTTTATTTCGTTTTTTCTCTTAAAGATGTGCTGGGTGCGCTCTGGCTAGCGCTGCACCCCTGGTAGATGAAAAGAAAGTGCTGCCAGATGGGTGGTAGAGGCAGATACATTAGGGGCATTTAAGAACCTCTTAGATAGATAGATAGATGCTAGAAAAATAGAGAGTTATACAAGAGGGAAGGGTTAAATGGAAGTTAGAATAGATTAAAAGGTTAGCACAGCATCATGGGCCAAAGGACCTGTTCTGTGCTGAAATGTTCTATGATTTGCAATGACAAAATGTTTTTTTGGCCCAAAACAACACGTAAAATTGTTTTAGTGGCATTAGCTCTGTACAGAGCAAGCTACCCAGGCCTGGTAACCTCTTAGCTATGCCATCTTAAAGCAAATAGTATTTGTAAACAATGTTAATGATGAGGTCAACTTCAGCAAGACAAAGTCCCTAATGGTAGGTTTAACAGGAAGATAAGATGGATGTGATCCATAGCAATTGGATAAGTTGGATTCAGAATTGACTTGCGCAGAGAAGACGGAGATTAGCAGCTGAAGGTTGTTTTTCAGGCTGGAGATCTGTGACTAGTGGTGCTCCATAGCAATCAATGCTCAGACCACTGTTGCTTGCAATATATATAAATAACTTGTGCAGAAATGTAAATATGTTTGCAGACAACACAAAAATTGGTGGAGCAAGGGCAGTGGAATAGTTATCAAAGGGTACAGTGCAATATAGATCAGTTACAGTTATAGTGCACAGTATAGAATCCTGTTCAGACAGGACAGTGGTTACAAATGGAGATGAAAGAGACAGCACATGCTAGAACCTTGAATAACAAGCTGTTGGAGGAACCCATCAGGATCTGTGGGGGAAATGAATTGTCCACAATTAAGTTTGAATACCTGCATCTGGATTGGAAGTGGTTAGGGAAAATGCCCAGTATAAAAGAGGAGGGGGAGGTGAGAAAGAGGCCAGAGGAACTCTTCAGGTTCTTGCTTATCTCTCTCAAGCAGCTGTTTCCAACCTTCAGCCTCCCCTCCCTCAAGCTCACTCCATCTGGTTCATAC
Organism: Mobula birostris; assembly: GCF_030028105.1. Classification (NCBI taxonomy): domain Eukaryota; kingdom Metazoa; phylum Chordata; class Chondrichthyes; order Myliobatiformes; family Myliobatidae; genus Mobula; species Mobula birostris. The sequence continues at coordinate 172,064,921 of NC_092371.1, forward strand.
CTCTTTTCTCTGTCTGCCTCCATCTATCATCCATCCACCTGTCTCCTAACTCCACCCATAGCTCATACCTCTCCTACTTCGCATGTCTGTGTGTCATTTCACCGCAGTCCACTAACCACCTCCAATCCTGTCTCACCAATCTCCTTCTCCACTTTAAGCTGAACATCTCGCTTCTCCACTCTCGTTGGATCATTTCCCCCGATCATCTCGCCTCTCCACTCTGAGTCCTGATGCAGGGTTTTATCCTGAAGTGGCGACAATTCCTTCCCCTCTACAGGTTGACCTGTAGAATTCCTCCAATTGCTCGCCAGACCACAAGACCATGAGAGATAGGAGCAGAATCAGAGTATTTGGCCCATCGAGTTCTTTACACCATTCCATCATGCCTGATTTATTATCCCTCTCAACCCCATTCTCTTAACTTCTGTAACCTTTGACACCCTTACTAATCAAGAACTTATCAACCTCTGCTTTAAACATTCCCAATGACTTGACCTCCACAGACATCTGTGGCATTGAATTCCACAGATTCACCACCCTCTGGCTAAAGAACGTCATTCCTCCTTATCTCCATTCTACATTCACTCTTTCCATATTCAAAGTTCAAAGTAAATTTATTATCAAAGTACATACATGTCACCATATACTATGGTGACATATATACACTTTGATAATAAATTTACTGAGATTCGTTTTCTTGATCACCCACTGAGAACTGGCTTGTGGACCTGTGGTCTCCTCCTCATGAAGTCAATAATCAGCTCCTTGGTCTTGCTGACGTTGAGTAAGAGGTTGCTGGTGTGGCATCACTCAGCCAGATTTTCAATTGCTCTCCTATATATTGATTCATCACTATATTTGATTCGACCAACAATAGTGGTGTCACCAGCAAATTTATATATGGCATTGAAGCTGTGCTTAGCCACACAGTTGTAGGTATAAAGCGAGTAGAGCAGGGGCTAAGCACACAGCCTGTGGTGCACGTGTGCTAATGGAGGTTGAGAAGGACTGGGGTCAGCAGGTGAGGAAATTGAGGATCCAGAGGCCAGTGTTTTGAAGCTTATTGATTAGTTTTGAGGGGATGATAGTACTGAATGCCAAGCTGTGGTCAATGTAGTCGATGGTAGTCAATGAGGAGCATCTTAATGTATGCATCTTTGCTCTTCAGATGTTTCAGGGTTGAGTGAAGTGCTAATAAAATGGCATTGGCTGTGGTCCTGTTGTGCTTCTAGGCAAACTGAAGTGGATCCAAGTCATCTCTCAGGAAGGAACTGATATGTTTCATCACCAACCTCTCAAAGCACTTCATCACAGTGGATGTAACTGCTATTGGACAATAATCTCTGAGACAGATTACCACATTCTTCTTAGGCACTAGAAAAATTGAGGCCTGCCTGAAGTAGGTGGTTCTTCAGACTACCAAAGCGAGAGGTAAAAGATATCAGTGAACACTCCAGTCAGTAGATCTGCATGGTTCTTTAGTACTCAGCAAGGTACTCCATCTCGGCCGATGCTTTCTGTTGGTTCACCTTCATAGAGAATGCTCTCTTGTTGGTCTCAGAGACTGAAATCACAGGGTCATCAGGGACTGTGGGAGTTCATAAAATTGCCTCCATGTTTCGATGGTTAAAGCGAGCATAAAAGGCATTGAATTCATCTGGCAGGAAGACTTGTTGTGACCTGTGTTGCTTGGTTTCACTTTGTAGAAGGTGTTGACATACAAGCCTTACCACAGCTGTCGAGTATCCTTCAGTGGTGAAAGTTTGGTCTGGAATTGTGTCTTCGCACTTGAGGTGGCTTTGCGGGCATCATATCTTGTATTTTACCTGGTCACCAGACCTGAATGTCTCTGATCGGGGCCTCATCAGATTGCGGATTTCATGGTTCATCCATGAAATTCTTTTAAACTCCAGTGAGTACAGGCCCTCAGCCATCAAATGCTTCTCATATGGTAACCCTTTCATTCCCAGGATGCTTCCTGTGAACCTTCTCTGGACCCTTGTTGCTCTATCAATTTCAAATCACTCCAGATGACATAATCTTTTGGACATCCCAGATCCTTTTCTGCCCTCCTGCCAATATCTCCCACTTTGTGCACTGGTCGTATGGAGTAAGGGAGAAGGGATTTGGGAGATCTTTGCCTGGATTTGTTCTTCCCATTGGTTCAAATCAACCTGGTGTCGTTAAGGTCTGAATAATGTGAGGAAGTTCGGAGGGCAGGATGCTAGGATAGTGGATAGCGTAATGCTTTACAGTCCCAGCAATCTGGGTTTGATTCCCACCACTGTCTGTAAAGAGCTTGTACATTCTCCCCATGACCGTGTGGGATTTTTCCGGGTGCTCCAGTTTCCTCCCAGATTCCAAAGATGTACGGTTAGGGTTAGTAAGTTGTGGGCATGCTGTGTTGGCACCAGAAGTGCAGACGACACTTGTGGGCTGCCCACAGCACATCTCCAGACTGTGAAGGTTGTTGACGTCAATGACATATTTCCCTGTATGTTTCGATGTACACGCGACAAATAAAATTAATTTTCTAATGTAATCTGTAAACTTCCTGGAGTCCCAACCACATAGTTGCTGAAGGGACACTCAGTACTGAAACCAACACAGCAGGGAGATCATACATGACACATGGAAGTGTCGGAGGCAGAGTCCGTTACCTCAGGGTGTAAGTGGTGCCAAAAAGCTTATCACGGAGTTCAGAATCCATGGAAGTTACCTCTATAATGTTGCACAGATATGGGTTGCTTCATCTGCTGAGGCTTGGTGAATGTAATTGAGAGCTGAAAAATCATCGGTAAACGTTTCCATTTCTGACCTTATGTTGGGTCAGAATCAAAATAAAACTCGGAATCAAGTTTATTATCCTCAACATACATCATGAAAATTGTTGCTTTGTGGCAGTAGTACAGTGCAGGACATTAAAAAAAACTAAGTTTAAATAAATAAGTAATTATAAATGGATAGATAAATAATTAGATCCATAGGTCGACCTACAGATAGACAGATAAACAGGCAGACAAACAAAAGAGGAATAGTGAAGCTTCATGGACGGTTAGAAATCTGATGATGACAGGGAAGAAGCTTTTCCTAAAATGTTGAGTGTGGGTCTTCTAGTCCCCAGTGGTAGTAATGAGAAGAGGCCATGTCTCAATGGTGAGAGAACTTGGTGATAGATGCCGCCTTTTTGAGACACCACCTCTTGAAGATGACCTCGATGATTGGTCACTTATGCCCTTGATGGAGTTGTCTGAGTCTATGGTTCTCCGCAGCCTCTTGTGATCCTGTGCATTGGAGCCTGCATACCAGATGGCAATGCAACCAGTCAGAATACATCTGTGCAAAATTTGCAAGAGTCTTGGAAGACATACCACGTCACCTCAAACTCCTAATGAAGTAGGGCCACTGCCGTGCCTTCTTTGTGATTAGTGTAGCAACTGAAGATAGTTTGGCTTAGATAACTGACCTGAGGATATCCTACCACTGTGAATATTGACCTCAGACAACCACAAACATTTTCCTTTGTATGAGGTGTGGTCCAACCACCGCAGTGATTTCTCCCTGGTGCTCATTGACTTTAATGCTGCTGGTTCACTTATTTGGACTACTACTTGTTTTATTATGATAGTACCAGTGATATTATACTGTCTTATATCAAGATGCACCTCCCACTGTATGTCAACCTGTCAATCTTCAGGCCGTGCCATCCAGAGACTTGTGCTAATGTTATTTTGTGACTGTATGTGCTGGATCATAGCTATCTGTACTGTGTCTGACTATATGTGCCATGATTTACACTTTGGGACCAGAGGAATGTTGTTTTGTTTAGTTGTATACTCTACATATATGGTTGAATTACAATAAACTTGAACTTAAGAGTCTATAATCCAACAACCAGTGAAATGCAATCTCAATGCAAGGACGGTTACTCTCACATCACCATCGTAAATCAGCCCTTTGATTCCTGCTTAGACCAGGGATGGAGTTGAGTGTTCCTGGACAAACCCTGCCTCCACTTAGGAACCTGCCAATATAGTTCCTAGGGTGTGATAACAATATCTTTTGCCTTTCCGTGAGACCATAAGACATAGAAGCAGAATTAGGCCATTTTGGTCCATTGAGTCTGTTCTGCCATTCCATCATGGCTGATTTAAAGTGCCATGACAGCATAGCAGTTAGCACAACACAATTACAGCTTGGGGCTTCAGAGTTCAATTCTGGTTTCCTCTGTAAGAAAGCTTATACGTTCCTTCCGTGTGTGTGTGTGTTTCCCCCAGGTGCTCTGATTTCCTTCCACAGTCCAAAGATGTACTGATTAGTAGATTAAATGCACATTATAAATTGATCCATGATTAGGCTAGGGTTAAATCAGTGGGTTGCTGGGTGGTGCAGCTTGAAGGGACTGTTCTGTGCTGTATCTCTAAATAAATAATAAGTTTTCCTTCTCAACTCCATTCTCTAAAAATGTCCATTGTAGTATCAAGTGATTAAAGTGCATCAATCTGCCTCTGTTGTTACAGGTTGGAATAGTTTGAGAAGGGCAACCTGTGATCGGTGTGACAGGACTAATAGCATTAGCGTAATTCAAGCACTTTGAGGAGTGGGGGGCAGCGCAGTGGCAGAGCTAGTAGATCCAATCTCTCAGAACACCCAGTGACCCAGGTTCGACCCTGACCTCAGGAGCTGTCCATGTGGTGTTTGCATGTTCTCCCTGTAACTGCTCAGGTTTCCTTCAGATGCTCCGATTTCCCTTCACATCCTAAAGCTGTGCAAGTTGGTTTCTAAATCTGGGGTGAGATAATGGGAACACAGGAAGAATCAAACATCAGGATTAAGAAAAGATTGGTGTCAGTGAATGATTGATGGTCAGTATGGATCAATGGGCCAAGGGGTCTGTTTCTATGTTTCATCATTGTATGTTTCTACACTCAGTGACCACTTTCTTAGGTACACCTGTACACCTGCTCGTTAATGCAAATATCTAATTAGCCAATCACGTGGAAGCAACTCAATGCATAAAAGCATGAAGACACGGTCAAGAGGTTCAGTTTTTGTTCAGACCAAACATTAGAATGGGGAAGAAATGTGATCTAAATTACTTTGATTATGGAATAATTGTTGGTGCCAGACAGGGTGGTTTGAGTATCTCAGAACCTGGTGATCTCCTGGGATTTTCATGCCCAAAGGTCTCTGGAGTTTACAGAGGATGGTAGTACAAACAAAAAAAAATACAGTGAGCAACAGTTCTGTGGGTGAAAACACCTTGTTAACGAGAGAGATCAGAGGAGAATGGCCAGACTGGTTCAAGCTGGTAGGAAAGTGACAGTAACTCAAATTACAACAGTGGCATACAGTATTGCATCTCTGAATGCACAACACTTTGAACCTTGAAGTGGATGGGTTACAGCAGCAGAAGACCACAAACATACACTCAGTGGCCACCTTATTATGTATGTGGTCTTCTGCTGCAGTCGACCATGCATTTTAAGGTACCTAATGATGTGGCCACAGAGTGTATGCTAATGATCTTCTGCTGCTGTAGACCACTGATTGTATGTCTCTCTGCACAGAAGGGCGAACAAGAGTATAACAAGGTGCAGTAAAGAAATAAAAGAGGAAGAAGGAAAAATTAAAGAGCCAAAACAGAAAAGGGGAGAAAAAAAGATTAAAATCTGAAACTTGTGAAGTTACTTAGAACTATTTGCTGCTTGAAATAATGAGACTTGATAGTTTAAGCTGCTCACTTCCTGGACTGGGGAGATTAAATTACCTGTATTTACAATTAAAAGTTGCTGTAAGTAGTTGGACTTAACTTGCCAAGCTAGCAATAATGGATAATGAATATATAAACTCTGCAAGTTCCAAAGAACAACAAGGAACCGGAGCCAACACAGGAGTTGAAATTTACAGAGGAACATTTAACAGGGACATTTTATAACATAATTTTTTTTAAACCCTAAAAATGTCAGAAATCTGATTTCATAGATATTAACCCATATCAACAAGGAAAGGAGAAACAATTTTCATTTCAGGAGAAGAAATCAGAGTGTATATAGACAAGCAGAATTATTACAGATTCCAGCTAAAGTCAGGTGGATTGAAGAAGCTGTGTGTAATAGCCTACCAGCAAAGTAAATTAGTATTTACTTACTTGTGCTAGGGGAAGCATCTGGTATTAAATACCAAGGATTCTCCTAGTTGTCTAAAGAACCTTCTGAGAGATGCTGAACATTTTTGTTTCCTTTTGGTTTCCATGAATCATATCACATTTCATGTTTTATATTTCCTTTTGACCAGAGTTTAGTAGAGCTGCAACATTACCTCATGGCTCTTAAACTCAGTCCCCTGACTAATGAAGGCCATGCGCCTTCTTAACAGCCCTACTAATTTGCACAGCAACTTTGAAAGAGCTATGGGCTTGGCCCCATGATCCCTTGGTTCCTCCACAATGCTAAGAAATCTGCTGTTAACCCTGTACTCTGCCTTCAAGTTTGACCTTCCAAATCTCTGCACACTTTTCTGGGTTGAACTTCGTCTACCACTTCTCAGCCTAAATCTGCATCTTCAAAATGTCCTGCTGTAACTTATGACAGCCTTCTATACTATCTACAACTTCAGTGACCTTTGTGTCATGTGCAAAATTATTAAACCACCCTTCCACTGCCTCATTCAGGTCATTTAGGCCCCTAATCAAAGTCTTAAATTTTATAGAACTCTTTAATATGTCTGTATTAATTAATTATAGGTTGCATGCTTTGGAGGCTCATTTCTTTGTTTTGGTGACTAGGATACTGTATGTGGAATGTATAGCTTAAGTAAAATTAAATCTTATACACTCTCAAGCATTTTGCCTCTTCAAAAGTATTTTCGTTATACTCTAAGATTTAATATAGTCATAAAACCATAAGATGTAGAAACATAATTTGGCCATTCGACACATTGTGTATGCTCTGCCTTTTGATCATGGCTGATTTAAAGTCATAAAGTCATACAGCACTAAAGGACAGAAACAGGCCCTTCAGCCCTCATAGTCCGTACTGAACTATTGTTCGGCCTAGTCACATCGACCTGCACCTGAGCCATATCCCTCCATACCCCCCCATTCATGTACTTATTCAACTTCTCTTAAATGTTGAAATTGAACCCTATATTCGCCACTTCCATTGACAGATCATTCTCTGATTATTTTATTTATTTTCCCTTTCTGTCTTCTTCACATAACCTTTAACACCCTTACCAATCCAGAACGTTTCAACCTCTTCTTTAAATATAACCCATGACTTAGCTCGCACAGCCATCTGTGACAATGAATTTCACACATTCACTACCCACTGACTAAAGAAATCCCTCCTCATCTCTGTACTAAACGGCTATCTTTGTATTACGAGGCTGTGCCCTCTGGTCCTAGACTTTCCCGCTATCGGAAACACCCTCTTCACATCCACTCTGTCAAGGTCTTTCAATACTTAGCAGAATTCTGTGACATTCCCCCTTCATTCTTCTAAACTCTGGTGAGTACAGATCCAGAGCCATCAAATGCTCCTCATACGTTAACCCTTTCCTTCCTAGGATCACTCTCATGAACCTCGTCTGGACCCTCTTCAATGCTTCAGTACTGTCCAGCGAGGACACACCTCCTTACATTCAAGTGTCATCCTACATTCCCAGAACGAGGGTGTACAAGTTCAGGCTGATGGCATCCTTACTTGTTTGGCAATAACGTGGTACCAGAATTCACATCATAAGTCATGTCTGATTGAGAGGACATCTGGCAGATCAGCAGATCTGTAGAAAGAAAAACAGGGGTAATGTTTCAGATTGTTAACTTTCCATGGGAATGGAGACAGGATGGGATAAATCTGGCTTGAATGAAGTTACAAGAAGCAATTCAAATCTTCTCAGAAAGAATAATAATATTACTCCATAAACCCGCTCAACCTTCCCCTCCATCAACTTCCCATTCCAATTGAAGTCATACTGATCTCTGCTACAATTTCTCAACATGTACCTGGTTCACTCCAGTAGGTATTGGCTTCAGTTTTTTACAAGGTTATAGAGGTTTGGCATGTCACTGAACACTGTAATAAACCTCTGCAGATGTACTGCTGAAAGTATCCTGACTGGATGCATCATGAATGCATCATCTTGCTTGCAAATATTGTGTATAATTTATTTTTAGTTCATTTTTTGTGTGTTTGTTATACTGCATATCTAATTCTACAGGCTTGTCATGTTGTTGGAGGTAAGTTTTTCATTGCACTCGTGCATGAATGCATTTGTGTATATGACAATAAACTCAACTTTGATTTTTAATATACTGACTCCCAGTTTCATAACCTCCACTTTGAAAATTTTGTGCTGTTGTTCAAATCTGACATGGTCACTGATTTTTGTCTTTGTGTAATCTTTCCAGCCCTCTAAACTTCCAATATATCTGCATTCCCCTGTCCTGGACTCTTTCATATTACCCAAGTTCCCAGCCATTTAGTCTCACATTTCTCTGCTTAACCTTGGTAATTAGTGGCAGCCAGATCTTCTTCAGTAACAGGATGTGAAATTTAATTCTGGCAATATTTTTGAAACTTTAAGACAACAAAGTTCTGCAAATGTGTTTTCAAAAGTTTTCACAACCACAAAACTGGCTTTCCTCCAAAACAAACGCAGTACAGTCTGACATAAAAAGTCTGGTGAATACCTTCACAACAAAGTTACACTCTTAAATATCTATCCATATCAAAATGTTTCCCAGTTGCCTAGTTTATTAGGAACAGGCTTCTTACTCGTGTTACATTTCCGTGGATCCAAGTTCCTGTGAATTTTTGGCAAAATAAAATCTTTCCAGGTGCCCTAGCATGTGTGGAGAAAATCCTGGCACTGGCTTTTAATGGAATCAGTCAAATGTCAATATTAGGTTAAAAAATACCTGCAGATTCATTACACCATTTGAAAAATATGCAACTGTGATCGGGTCTCAAGTGAACTACTCAACAAAAAGTACCTGCAAACAATTTGACATTCTAAAATTCATTATATTTCTCCACTTTATTTATCTTCTGTCTGCTGTGGCTCCCTCAGTGTATGCTGTAGCCAACAAAGTCTCTGTGTCCCTGAGCTATTAGTGGAATCTCAGAACTATTGTTGGGATTGTTTGCAAATGTCATGACATTCCTGAACATAGACTTCACACTGATTCAGGTTCAGATTCAGGTTTAGAGTATGATTATGATTTACTTATTTATCACACATACATTGAAACATACAGCGAAATGGGTCATTTGCGTTAACAACCAACACAGCCAAGGATGTGCTGAGGGCTGCCCACAAGTGTCGCCATACATTCCGGCACCATGCTCTACAGGACAAAACAGAACACAACAACAGCAAAACAAGTTTCTTTTCTCCCTCCCACCCACCTACCCGCACAAATGGACAGTCCTCCAACTCCAAGACAGGGTCTCCAGACTCCAGACTCCAGCCAACAGGCTTCAACTTCTAGACATCTGATCGACCTTTGACATTATGGAATGGTTGCCTATGTGAGGTTTCTTTTAATGTGGGGTAGCCATAGTACACCAATAAACACAAGGGGCTCATCAGCTCCTCGATTCCCTCAGGAGGTTAAAGGCATTCAGCATGTCCCCTTTGACCTTTGCTAATTGTTCTGGATGCTCCATAGCAACCTATCCAGATGCATCGCAGCTCAATATGGTGACTGCCCTCCACGTGGACTGCAAGAAACAGCAGAGAGTCGTGGACACGAGGTTCTGCAGATGCTGGAAATCCAGAGTAGCACACACAAAATGCTGGAGGAACTCAGCAGGTCAGGCAGCATCTATGGAAATGAATAAGGAGTCCAAGATCCTTCCGGTGGACTAGAATGAAAGGGGGAGGGGAAGGAGAGTTGTGGACACAGCCTCCCCTCCATGGAATCTGTCTCTACTTCTCACTGCCTTAGTAAAACAGCCAGTATAATCAAAGACCCCCACCCACCCTGGATATTCTTTCTTCTTACCACTTCCATCAGAGAGAAGATACAAAACCTGAAAGCACTAGGCCCAAGGACAGCTTCTATCCCTCTGTTATAAGACTACTAAGTGGTTCCCTAGTACAATACAATGGACTCTTGACTTTACAATCTACATCGTTGTGACCACGCACCTTATTGTTACCCAGCCATATTCCTGCTCCCTAGGTTTGGCCTCAGTTTTGACCATCAGCCATACCCCCTTTGGTTAATTGGGGAAAGAATATCTGAAGACCTGGTATAAAACACATCTGCATATCAAACCTTCAGTTGGCATTCTGATGCTCTGAAGAAATGACATCATTTCCGTCTCTACAAATTCTTTCAAATTCTTTGGAAGTAAAAGTAAGCCAACAAGTTTTTGCTCCTAGGCAAGTGTACTGAAATCCATCAACTGCAGTTCTTCATTTCTTCCACCTGTCTCCTTCCATCTTTCACTCTTCTCTCATCCACCTGCCTATCACCTGGATCCACATTACCTCTCACCTGGATCCACATTACCTCCCAGCTCTTGCCCATCCTTTTATAGTGGTCCTCTCCCCTCTTTCAGTCCAAATGAGTTTCAAGTAACAGGTTTATTGCCACAGCATACATACCCTGGGCGACACAGTAACGTAGGGGGCGGTCCAGTCACATAGCAGTTAGTGAAATGTTTTACAGCACCAGTTTTAATGGGTTTCAATTTGATGCCACTGTCTGTACGTTCTTCCCTTGACCTGCGTGGGTTTCCTCCAGGTGTTCTGATTACCTCCCACATTCTGGGTTAGGGTTGGCAACTTTTGGGCATGCCGATGGAAACGTGACAACACTTGCTTGATTTCCTCATTTGCAGATCCCAGTCAGCTTGGATTGGCAACAACATCTTCTCCTCATTCTCCATCAGCAGAGGTGCACTGCAAGGTTGTGTGCTTAGCCCCCTGCTCCACACGCTTCACACTTATGACTGTGTGAATAGACACAGCTGTAATGCCATATTTACATTTGCAAATGACAACACTGTCATTTGCCGAATCAAAAGTGGTGATAAACCAGCATATGGAGGAGGGGTGGGAAGATTGAAAACATGGCTGAGTTTTGCCACAACATCCTCTTACTCATGTCAGCAAGACTAAAGAGCTGATTATTGATTTCAAGAGAAGGAACCAGAGGACAATGAGCCAATCTTCATCAGGGTATCAGAGTTGGAGATGGTCAGGAACTTTAAATTCCTCAGTGTTATAATTTCAGAGGACCTGCCCTGGTCCAGCACATAAATACTTTATATGTTATTGTCACCAAACAATTGATACTAGAGCATACAATTATCACAGCGATATTTGATTCTGTGCTTCGCGCTCCCTGGAGTACAAATCGATAGTAAATATTAAAAATTTAAATTATAAATCATAAATAGAAAATAGAAAAGGGAAAGTAAGGTAGTGCAAAAAACCGAGAGGCAGGAATGCAATTACAAAGAAAGTAGGGCAGCTCCTCTTCTTCCTTAGGAGTTTGCAAAGATTTGGCATGACATCTTATACTTCAACAAACTTCTATAGATATGCAGTGGAGGATATATTGACTGGCGGCATAGCAGCCTGACATGGAAACACCAATGTCCTTGAACAGAAAATCCTACAAAAATGAGTGAATACAGCCCAGTCCATCACAGGTAAAGCCCTCCCCACCACTGAGCACAACTACTTGGAGCCTTGTTGCAGGAAAGCAGCATCCATCATCAGGGACCCCCCCACCACCACCCAGGTCATGCTTTCTGCTCACTGCTGCCATCAGGAGCCTCAGGACTCACACAGCCAGCTTCAGGATCAATTAGGCTCTTGAACCAAAGGGGATAACTTCACTCAACTTCACTTACCCCATCACTGAAATGTTCCCCTTAACCAATGGATTCCAATCAAGGACTCTTCATCTCATGTTCTCGATATTTATCACTTATTTATTTATTATTATTATTTATTTCTTTTTCTATTTGGACAGTTTGTTAAATTTTGCACACTGGTTGAATGCCCAAGTTGTTGCGGTCTTTCATTGACTCTATTATGGTTATTATTCTGTTATATACTTATTGAGTATGCCCAGAAGAAAATGAATCTCAGGGTTGTAAATGGTGACATATATGTACTTTGATAATGAATTTCCTTTGAACTTTGAACTTGCGACAAATAAAATTAATCTTTATCTCTCTAGTTTAAAGCAGAGAAACAAGCCCCTTGGCCCATCTAGTCTGTACCAGGCTGGTCTTCTCCCAAGTTCCATCTACCTGTACCCAAACCATAGCCCTCCGTCTCCCTCTCATCTGCATATCTATACTAACTTCTCTGAAATGTTACAATTGAAACTGCATCCATGACTTCTACTGGCAGCTTGTTCCACACTCTCACCAACCTCAGGTTCCCCTTAGACATTTTTACCTTTCACCCTTAACCCATGACCTCTAGCTCTAGTCTCACCCAACTTCACTGGAAAATCCTGAGTGGTGTTGCGGACAGAGAATAACTACTCAATACTGCACCGGGTGCAATAATTGCAACAAATAGTTTCACATGCAATGTGCTGCCTCACCTCGTCCTGCCTCACCTCGTCCTCGGTCAGCCCAGTCATCTCCTCTCAGAATGAACTGATTGGAGGGGCTGCTGTCAGGCATACAAACAGCATGACATGCCCAGCACAGTCAACTGCGTCTCAGTGGGACACATGAGACTGCAAATTCTGGAATCCAAGGCAAAGAACAAATTGGGTGAACTCTGTGGGTCAGGCAGCATCTGTGGGGGGTAAGTGGATAGTCAGCATTTTAGGTTGAGACCCTTCATCTTCAATTTGCACTAATGTTGTTATATTTAGTTTGTTTTGTAAGTTAAAGATTAGCTTTATTTGTCCCATACTGTGAAATGTATCATTTACATCAAATCAGCTAGAATTTTGCTTAAATGTGGGAGGAAAGTGGAGCACCTGGGAGAAACCATGTGAAAACATACAAACTCCTTGCAGACAGTGGCAGGAAACAAACCCCTTCAATGGTCACTGGTGCTGGAACGCATCTGCGCTACCATGCCACCCATAGAGGTATGGAGAGCTATGATCTGGTGCAGGTAGATGGGACTAGGCAGGAGACCAGGCTGGCACGGGCTAGATGGGCAAAAGGAGCTGGTTCTGTGCTGTGGTCCTCAGGTCTATGACAACTGACAGTTGACAGCTGAAAGAAGGGAAGGAGCATTCAGGATGCATTGGGAACACACAGAGGCCCAGTGAAAGTGAGACAGGGAGGGCACCAGTTCCCAAACTCCCCACCTCCTTCCTCTGCCAGGTACGTTCTGCCCCAGTGTTGGGGGCAGTCTGCTACCCCCCATTCTGGCCACCTTGACCACTGCAGAACTCAAAACACCAGACTGGAAGCAAATCATGCTCAATCCCCATCAGCTGCCACAGGGTTAATCTGTTCCTTGGTCCCTCCACTCATTTCGATAAACAAATAGTTTTTTCTTTATTGTCACATGAACTGAGATATAGTGAAAAACTTTGCCAGCCACACCGATAATCTTAAGACATCTATTACATTGGGGTAGTTCAAGGGAAAACAATAACAGAATGCAGAATAAAGGAACAGTTACAATCAAGGAACATTCTTGAACAATGCACACAAAATGCAGGCCAGGCAGCATTGATGGAGAGGAATAAACAGTTGACATTTCCGGCTGAGACCCTTCATTGGGACTGGAGAGGAAGGAGGCAGAAGCCAGAATGAGAAAGTGATGGGAGGGGTGGGGACAGAAGTGAAGGAGTATAAGTTGGGGCAGATGATAGGTAAGACCAGGTGAGGTGGGTAGGTGGGTGACTGGGAGGGGTATAAAGTAAGAAACTGGGAGATGATAGGTGGAGGAGGTAAAGGGCTGAAGAACGACTCTGATAGGAGAGGAGAATGGACCAAGGGACAAAGTGAAGGAGGTGGAAACCCAGAGGGAGGCATCTGGCATGTGAGGAGAAGAGAAGTGAGGAGAAATCTCCACATTTAGTTGATTGATGTACCTGCAGCTTCATGTTAATAAAATGAAACCTCATTTAAGTTTTAAACCCAATTTTTTTCAACCCAGCACTTATCAACTGTGTGCCTGGCACCTTCAGGTGAGATAACATTGCAGGACGGTGCTTGAATCAGATCTGATAGTGCAGTGTCCTCAAATATCCCTGCACTCCCTGCTTCAGGTTTTGTGTTTAGTTGCTGCTTTAGCTGGCACACCACGTGTATTACTCTGTTAATTGCATCTGGAAGAGACCATACTTGCCAGTACTATTGCTACTGTCTTATAGAGCACTACAGCACAGGAGCAGGCCCTTTGGCCCATCTAGACTACCTCTTATCAGGGACACTCTCATAGTAAACACTGCAGGTCTGGGCCAGAGTGAGATCAAACACCTGAGCTTCCTGGTTTGAATTCTATTACATGCCAAGCTAACTTACTCCAGTTCAGGCAATGCCACATTGTTGTTTTTAGAATATGTTTATTATCAGATTTGTTCAATATGTGCTGTGTCATATGTCGTGAGTGATCATGGTCTTTCCATGACCATGATTGTTCTTCGCAAATTTTTTCAACAGAACTGGTTTGCCATTGCCCTCTCCTAGGCTGTGTCTTTACAAGACAAGCGACCCCAGATAATTATCTGCTGGGCGTCAGTGATCGCATCACCAGGACCTGCGCTAATGCACCAGCACCTGCTCCCATGGCTTCACGTGACCCTGATCGGTGGGAAGGGACTAAGCAGGTGCTACACCTTGCCCAAGGGTGACCTGCAGTCTAGTGGAGGGAAGGAGTGCTTTCCACCTCCTTTCGAAGAGACAGATCTCCACCCCATCACCCTATTAATAGCTTAAACCTGCTTATTAATAGATATATTTTTAAATTCCATTTCATTATTGTATTTTTATTGTTATATTTATTATTACAACTCAATACAAGCCCTTCAGCCACAATGTTATGCTGGCCTTTTAACCTATTCCATGATCAATCTAACCCTTCCTTCTTGATGCCAATTTGTACTAAATGTTCTCCCTTGAATGTATCATCTACACTCCCCATCGGCTTCATTTACACGTGACATCTAAAAGCCTCTTAAACTCCACTAAACTGCCTCCTTCCACTACTACCCCTGGTGACCTATTGCAGGCACCTGCCCCTCACATAAACATAGAACAGTACAGGCCCTTCAGCCCAGATTATTATACTGACCTTTAAACCTAATCTCGGATGACACTTTGTCAGCCTGTGCTGTCGAGAGAGTCCATTCAATCTCTTCCAGAGCACAGAATGAACATTAACATGTGCAAGAATCCTCAAGATTACAGAAAAGTCTTTTTTAAAACCTCAAAAAAATATATATATTTTAGCATCTATTTGATTTGAAAGCCAGGTACATAACAGTAAAAACTGAATTTTTACTGCTGGAGTTTTTCAAACAATAATTATGGCTCAGTGTGCTATTAAAATCTTTGTTACTCCAAATGCAACAGTTAAGGTTGACTTTCAAGGTTAACACTCACCCTTATTGTCAATATCATTACCAAGGCAGATGCTTCACTTAGAATAAATGTTGCATAGTGATTAATGCCATGGCTTTTCACCCACTGTAAAGGAATGTCACACCCTTGGAGGAGTGCACTGTAACTTTCCAAGTCAGGTAGAAGGAGATTGACACTGATTACTTGGAGGAGCAGCACCTCAAATTCCATCCGAGTAGTTTCCAACCTGACGGCATGAACAACAATTTATCAAACTTCCAGTAATTTCTCCCTCCTCCCCTTTTTCCATTCTCCATTCTGGTTACCCTCTCATCCCTTCTCTTCTTCTCACCTGCCTATCACCTCCCGTTGGTGTCCCTCCTCCTTCCCTTTCTCCCACGGTGGACTCTCCTAGCATATTCCTTCTTCTACAGCCCTTAAATTCTTCCTCCTTTCATTTTACAGCTTCTCACTCCCCCCCCCCCCACTCCCCTACCTTTCCCCTCACACTCAGCAATTCAGGAACAGCTTCTTCTCCTCTGCCATCAGATCTCTGAACAACCCATGATCCCTTAAATCTACTTTGTTATTCTTTTTATGTACTGTTTATATATTTTTATAATATAGTGATTTTAATGTCTTTGCAGTGTGCTGCTGCTGCAGAACAACAAGTATCATGTCACATACAGTAAGTCAGTGACAATAAGCCTGACTCTGAAACTGTAGATCTGGTATAACATGTTCCAAGCAGGATTATTGTGGTATTATGAGGCAAATTAAAATTAACACTAGATGGTCCAGTCAGACAAGAAACTCAAGCACTTGCAGCCAACTTCAGCCATCTGCCTGAATCAGCCCAATGGTAGCAATATTGAAGAAGGAGGGATCACTTCATTTGTGTGGATTCTCACTGCTTCAATAAAGTTATAAAAAAGATTTTTTACTCTGTGTTACCAATAGGGGTTCAGCTTTGTGCCAACATGGTGCTAAAGATTTTATGCTTAATAACTAGTAAGTTCATGTGGGGAAATAGATTTGATCACGTGTGTTGAGATGAATTTCTGCAGATACAGGAAATCCAGAGCAACACACGCAAAATGTTGGAGGAACTCCACAGGTTAGGCAGCATCTATAGATTGGAATAAACTCTCAACATTTCAAGCTAAGACCCTTCATCAGAACTGGAAAGGAAAGGGGCCGAAGCCAGAGAAAGAAGGTGGGGGAGAGGAAGAAGCACATGGCAGGTGATCGCACGGTTGAAGAATTGGAAAGACGCAGAGATCACAGAGGGGAAGGTCGTAGTCTTTTCCCCTGTGTTTGGGAGTCTGAAACTAGAGGTCACAGATGCAAGAGAAGAGGGGAGTAAAAAGAGACCTGAGAGGTAGCTTCGTTTCAGAAATCAGCTGGACACAATCTTTAATGATGTTGGCTGAACAACTAATTGTTGATTAAGAATAGAAATGCTCACACACATAAAAATCAAACAGGGCTTCAGTTACTTATTCACACTTAAGACATGAACACCACTGACAAGGACATCTTTAGTCTTTTTTCCCCCAGGGTTGGAGTGCCCAAAGCTAAAGGGCCGTAAACTCTAGAGATTGTACTGCATAAAATCCCAGGAGACCAGCAGTACCGACGACCGGTTTAATATTGACAATATTCTTGCAGACTGCCTGACCCGGGGGTTGGGGGGGGAGGTGTTCAAGTAGGGTTAAACTCACCTCAACATGTCTTTAACAGTTAGGGTTGCCAACTTTCTCACTCCCAAATAAGGGACAAAAGTAGCAGTCAAATCCCGGGACACTACCCCATGAAAGACTACCATGACCATGAAGCCTTGCGCGGGCACCTGCGTGCGCATGCGTGACGTGCGCATATGATGTGGGCATGCGCCTACGTGCTGATTTTTTTCCCCCCACAAATCGGTTTTGCCTTCATCTTCCCAACTATACTGTACATGCATTATTTCTACTTTATATAGGCTGTGTATTTATCATATAATTCTTTCTTTTACTATATGTTAGTGTTATTTATTTTCGATTTTATGTGTTATTTGGTATGATTTGTTAGGTTATTTTTTGGGTCTGGGAACGCTCAAAAATTTTTCTCATATAAATTAATGGTAATTGCTTCTTCCCTTTATGCCATTTTGGCACGAAAGGTTTCACAGGAACGCTCTACCTTAGCGGGGGAAATACAGGACAAATTAATTTAGCCCAATATACAGGATATCCTGGCAAATATGAGACAGTTGACAACCCTATGTTCAAGTTCAACAGTGTGTGACAGGGAATGAGGAAAGGTGCAGCTGACTCATATCGGTTCCTCGCGGCCCGGTAACACATGCTTTGCAGCCCGGTGGTTGGGGTCCGCTGATGTAGAGTCATAGAACACTGTAGCATAGAAACAGGCATCTTTGGACAAACTAGTCATGCTGAACCATTAATCTGGTTAGTCCCATCAACCTGCACCTAGACCACAGCTCTGCATACCCCTCCATACCCCTCCCATCCATGTACCTATCCAAGTTGTTATTAGATTTTGAAATTGAACGTGCATCCACCACTTCCGCTGGCAGTTTATCACATAGTTTCCCCACCCTGAGTGAAGTTCCTCCTCATGTTCCCCTTAAGCATTTCACCTTTCACCCTTAACCCATGACCTCTGGTGGCAGTCTCACCCAACTTCAGTGGAAGAATCCTGTTTGCATTTACCCTATCTATACCTCTCATAATTCTGTATACCTCTAACAATTTACCCCTCAATCTTCTATATTCTAGGGAATAAAGTGCTAACTTTTTCAACCTTTCCCTATAATTCAGGTCTTCAAGTCCTGGTAACATCCTTGTAAATTTTCTCTGCACTTTTTCAATCTTATTTACACCTTTCCTGTAGATATGTGTCCAAATTTGCAAACAATACTCCAGACTAGGCCTCAAAATCTTATACAATTTCAACTTCACATCCCAGCTCCATACACAATACATTGACTCATGAAGACCAATGTGACAAAAGCCACTTTCACTTTTTCAAATAGACCTGTATTCCCAGATCCCTCTGTTTTACTACACTCCTCAGTGCCCTAACGCATACCATGTAAGATGTACCCTGTTTGATCTTCCCAAAGTGCAACACCTCACATTTGTCTGCGTTAAATCCCACCTGCCATTTTAACCCATTTTTCCAGCTGGTCCAGATTCTGCTGCAAGCTTTGATAGTCTTCCTTGCAGTTCATCATGCCCCCAACCTAGATAGATAGATAGATAGATATACTTTATTAATCTGCAAGTTTTCTGGCCCATTTAACCATATTATTATCCAGATCACTGACATACAGTTGATGACAAATTATCATCCAGATCACTGATGTACAGTTGAAGGCAAACAACAACAGACCCAGCACCGATCCCTGTGGCATAGGCCTTCAGTGAGAAAAGCAACCGCCTACAACCACTCTCTGGCTTCTCCAGCGAAGCTAATCTCTAATCCAATTTACTACCTCATCTTGAATGCCAAGTGACTGAGCCCTCTTGACCAACCCCCCATGCGGGACCTTGTCAAAGGCCTTGCTAAAGTCCACGTAGACAACATCCACTGCCTTGCCTTTATCAACTTTCCTGGTAATTTCCTCAAAAAAACTCTTAAGATTGGACAGGCACGACCTACCATGTACAAAACCATGTTGTCTATCCCTAATCGTCCCCTAACTACCTAACTACTTGTATAATCAGTCCCTTAGGATAACTTCCAATAACTTTCCCACTAATGATGTCGGGCTCACTGGCCTATAGTTCCCTGGCTTATTCTTAGAGTCTTTCTTAAACAGAACAACATTAGCTCAACTCCAATCCTCCAGCACCACTCCAATGGCTAAGGATTTTTTAAAATATCTCTTCTAGGGCCACTGCAATTTCTGCATTAGCCTCCCATAAGGTTCAAGGGAACACCTTGTCAGGCCCAGGGGATTTATCCAACTTAATTTACCCCAAGACAGCAAACACCTCCTCCTCTGTAGTCTATTTATGGTCCATGATCTTGCTGCTGCGTTGATTTTGTATCTGTCTCCCGAGTAAGTACAGATGCAAAAATTCCATTTAAGCTCTCCCCCATCTCTTTCAGCTCCATGCATAGATTATCACTGATCTTCCAAAGGACCAATTTTGTCAACTGCTATCATTTTGCTCTATATATACACATGTAGAAGTCCTTCACTTTGTTAGAACAATCTCACGTCTTCTTTTACCCTCCTGATTTCCTACTTAAGTATTCTCTTGTAGTTCTTATACCTCTCAAGTACTGCATTTTATCCTACCTGTGTATACTTGCTATGCACCTCCTGTTTCCTAACCAGGGCCTCAATATCTCTCAAAAACCAAGGAACATACAAACTCTGGTCTATAATATAATCCCATTAATGTGGTCATGCCTTTCTTATTCCTCTCTTCTTACCCATAAGGCTTTCTCGTCTGTCCTGTCTGATCACTGCTATGACATTTTCCCTGACTGGTAAAGTCACTCCTCCCCCTTTAATCCCTCCTGTTCGATCATGTCTAAAACAATGGAACTTCAGAACACTGAGCTGCCAGTCCTGTCCCTCCTGCAACCAAGTCTCACTAATGACTACAATGTCATAATTCCACATCCTCTAAGCTCATATGCCTTTCCTACAATACTCCTTGCTTTGAAATACAAACTTTAGAACATCAGACCCAACATGCTCAACCTTTTGATTCCTGACTTTGTATGTAGGCTTAACAACGTCTTTCTCCACAACCATTCCACTATCTATTCTGGCACTCTAGTTCCCCCCCCCCCCCGCAACTCTAGTTAAATCCCTCCCCCCTGTAGCACTAGCAAACCTTCCCACTAGAATATTGGTCCCTCTCCAGTTCAGGTGCAACTATCTCTTCTGTACAGGTCCCACCCTCCCTGGAAGAGAATCCAATGATCCAAAAATCTGAAGCCTTCCCTTCTGCACCATCTCTTTAGCCAGGTGTTAAACTGTATGATATTTCTATTTCTGGCCTCACTAGCACATGGCTAGTGCTATGTATAGCAATCCTGAGACCACAGCCCTGGAGATCATATTCTTCAACTTAGCACCAAACTCCCTGTGGGAGGCAGTATACCATCTGGGAAGCTCATTCTCATCCACTAAACCTCCTTTCTGTTCCCCTGAACAACAAATCCCCTATCACTAAAGCTCACTGCTTCTACCCCCTCCCTTCTGAGCCACAAATCCAGACTCAGTGCCAGATACCTGACCACTGTGGCTTTGCTCTACAAGGTCATTTCCCACCCACCCCACCCCACCCCACCCCACCCCACCCCACAGTATCAAAAGTTAGTATTCCTTCTGTTGAGTAGAACAGCCATAGGGATACTCTGTATTGATTGCCTCCTGACAGTCCCAGTTACCCATGTCCTGCACCTTGTGTGTAACTACCCCCCTGTGTGTCCTGTCTATCAACCCCTCAACCTCCCAAATGATCCGGAGTTCATCCAGTTCCAGCTCCAACTCCTTAATATGGTCTTTTAGCAGCTGCAGCTGGATTCACTTCTTGAAGGTGTAGAGGTCAGGGATAGTGGATGTCTCCCTACCTTCCCACATTCTGTGAGAGGAGCATTCCCCGATCCTGCCTGGTATCCCCAATTCTCTATATGTACATTAAGAAAGAAATAAATAAAAGAAAAAGTCTACCTACACCCTATACCTCTCCTTGCTGAAGCCTTGATGAGCCAAGCCAATCTAACACTGGGCCACTCACATAATGGACACTCCCACAATGGCCAATCCACTTAAACCTAACTTCTTTATATCGGACCTTGTCAAGTTCCTAATTATGTGCAATCCGATATCAACTCAGGAACAGTGATGCACAAAATGTCCTCGTTGTCCACGGGAATGGCACCAGAGGATTGGAGGGAGGTGAATGTTGTTCCCTTGTTCAAAAAAGGTAGTAGGGATAGTCCGGGTAATTATAGACCAGTGAGCCTTACGTCTGTGGTGGGAAAGCTGTTGGAAAAGATTCTTAGAGATAGGATCTATGGGCATTTAGCGAATCATGGTCTGATCAGGGACAGTCAGCATAGCTTTGTGAAGGGCTGATCGTGTCTAACAAGCCTGATAGAGTTCTTTGAGGAGGTAACCAGGCATATAGATGAGGGTAGTGCAGTGGATGTGATCTATGTGGATTTTAGTAAGGCACTTGACAAGGTTCCACACGGTAGGCTTATTCAGAAAGTCAGAAGGCATGGAATCCAGGGAAGTTTGGCCAGGTGGATTCAGAATTGGCTTGCCTGCAGAAGGCAGAGGGTGGTGGTGGAGGGAATACATTCAGATTGGAGGATTGTGACTAGTGGTGTCCCACAAGGATCTGTTCTGGGACCTCTACTTTTCATGATTTTTATTAACAACCTGGATGTTGGGGTAGAAGGGTGGGTTGGCAAGTTTGCAGATGACACAAATGTTGGTGGTGTTGTAGATAGTGTAGAGGATTGTCAAAGATTGCAGAGAGACATTGATAGGATGCAGAAGTGGGCTGAGAAGTGGCAGATGGAGTTCAACCCAGAGAGGTGTGAGGTGGTACACTTTGGAAGGACAAACTCCAAGGCAGAGTACAAAGTAAATGGCTGGATACTTGGTAGTGTGGAGGAGCAGAGGGATCTCGGGGTACATGTCCACAGATCCCTGAAAGTTGCCTCACAGGTGGATAGGGTAGTTAAGAAAGCTTATGAGGTGTTAGCTTTCATAAGTCGAGGGATAGAGTATAAGAGTTACAATGTAATGATGCAGCTCTATAAAACTCTGGTTAGGCCACACTTGGAGTACTGTGTCCAGTTCTGGTCACCTCACTGTAGGAAGGATGTGGAAGTATTGGAAAGGGTACAGAGGAGATTTACCAGGATGCTGCCTGGTTTAGAAAGTATGCATTATGATCAGAGATTAAGGGAGCTAGGGCTTTACTCTTTGGAGAGAAGGAGGATGAGAGGAGACATGATAGAGGTGTACAAGATAATAAGAGGAATAGATAGAGTGGATAGCCAGCGCCTCTTCCCCAGGGCACCACTGCTCAATTCAAGAGGCCATGGCTTTAAGGAAAGGGGTGGGAAGTTCAAGGGGGATATTAGAGGAAGGTTTTTTTACTCAGAGAGTGGTTGGAGCATGGAATGCACTGCCTGAGTCAGTGGTGGAGGCAGATACACTAGTGAAATTTAAGAGACTACTAGACAGGTATATGGAGGAATTTAAGGTGGGGGCTTCTAGGGTTTGAGGGTCGGCATAACATTGTGGGCCAAAGGGCCTGTACTGTGCTGTGCTGTACTATTCTATGTTCTAAAATGTGCCAAATGCTCCAGCTCGTTTCTTTTAAACTCCCTTTCCCTCTACCCAATCCAATGTCCTGTCAGGAATTGTGGGGCACAAAATGTCCATGCTTTTGTGCATTGAGTTGCTGCCATGTGATTGGCTATTTAGAGATTTGCATTAACAAGCAGGTGTACAGGTGTGGCTAATAAAGCTTTTATTTCCATGAATGATCAGAACAACATAAATGCAATTCATTTAACTATGACACCCGATATGAGTTCCCAACTAACATTATCGTAGCTCCCTGATATGCAAGTGTAATCCAAGTTAAGAAATGTTTGCACCTTTCACCAATTTTAAATAATTCCACTAGTGATGAGATTACTTGCTTAAGACTGGAAAAATTCTTCAAATGGTTCAGTTTCAAACACATAAAATATGAACAGTGCTTTAGTTATTCACATTTAGGACATGAGCGTCACTGACAAGACCGGTATTAGATGTGACCTGTGGGGACAGCTATAGTGTTTTCCCCTACGTTTTGGAGTCCAAAAGCAGAGGGCGCAGATACAAGAAATTGGGAGAGATCCGAAGAGACATAAACACAAGAGCACAACACAAGAAATACAGATGCTGGAAGTCCAGAACACCAAAAGCAAAATGTTGGAGGAATTCAGTAGGCCAGGCAGTATCTACGGAGAGGAATTAAAGGATGGAGGGTCTCTTTTATTTCTGTCTATGGATGGTCCCTGACAGGCTAGGTTCCTCTCACTTTTTGTGTTTGAGAGACAAACACAATGTTCTGTGTTCCTTGCACCGAGTACTGTGAGTACTGGAATGAGCTGCGGGGAAGTGTTTGAGGCAAGTACATTTACAACTTTTAAGAGGCATTTGGGTAAGTACATGGACTGAATGTATAAAAATTCTCAAGAAAATTAGCCTTTTGTAGCATAGTAAATTACAAACATGACAAGTTTAAATTAATATAAACTCGAACTCACACAACCCAAACAACAAAATAATCATAACAACTCTAGTGGAAGTAAAATAGAAATATAGCCTCAGTTAGAATCACAGTTTTCGGAATGGTTCAAGAACTTGATGGCAGTGGGGTAGAAGCTGTTGTTGAACTTTGACGTGTGGGTCTTAAGGCTCCTGATGGAAGCATTGAGAAGAGGGTGTGGCCCGGATGGTGGGGGTCCTTAATGACAGAAGTCACCTTACTGAGATGTCACCTGTTGTACTTGTCCTTGATGATGAGAGCTGTACCTATTTAATTACAACTACATTTACAGTGTTTAAAAGATATTTAGACAGGCACATAGAAATACTTGAAGGGATATGGGCCAAATGTAGACAAATGGGACTAGCTCTTGAAGGCATCTTGATCAGCATGGATGAGTGAGGCTAAAGACCGTGTTTCTGCACTGTACAAAGAGGTTTAAAGTATTAGCTTTATTCATCACATGTACATCAAAACATCAAGATAGACAGTGAAGTGTGCCACTTGCATCAGCGGCCTACACAGCCTGAAGATGTGCTGGTGTGCAAGTGCCAGTGTCGCCATGCCTCTGGCACCAACACAGCATGCCCACAGCTTAATAACCTTAACCCACACGTCTTTGGAATGTGGGAAGAAACCAGAGAACCGGAGGGGTGGGGGGGGGGGAGGGGAAAAACTCATATGGTCATGGGAATTACGTACAAATTCCTTACAGACAGCAGTGGGAATTGACCCTCAATAATGATTACTGGCACTGTAAAGTCTTACATTAATGACTATATGAAAATAGCACACGATTTCTGAGTTACGATAGGGCACATATATATTTCTACAATGGTTTGCCAAAAATTAACTTTCGATCTACAGGGAAGAGTTCTAATGCCTCACAAAATTTTACGCCTAATCATGTGCAATGTAGTTAGAGTTTGCCCAACAGGAAAGCGATAACAATACCTGCACAAAATTAGGTGTCATCATTAGTCACAATGTTGCCTCTGCAGTTATTGAGCAATAATTTCAGACTTCTCATTGTTGCTTTGGTGTTGGTCTCATCAAAAAGGAGAACCCTGTCAATTCATTTTTGAAGGGAATAAAGGTACACTTTGGGTAAAGCCATGTACATTTGTAAATCAGAGAGGCTCAGCATGAACTATAGATGCTTCAAAGTGGGCAGAAAGTAACACAGAAAATGAATGGTGTTGTTTTGTGTTTGTAACATTTTTTTAACTACAGTGAATCACTGAGTGACATTGTGAGTCTGAGTCAATGATTTTATGGCTTAGTGTTGCTAAACAAAGCAAAGGTACATAGGACCATAGGACATAGGAGCAGAATTAGGCCTTTTGGCCCATCAAGTCTGCTCCACCATTCCACTGCCCTCACCCGTATCTCCTCCATTTCCCGGACATCTGCGCTCACTCCAGCTTCCTGCTACCTTAACAGGGATGGAGTTCTCTTGTCCTCACTAACCACCCCATGGGCATCCAACACATCATTCTCCTCAACTTCCACCATCTTCAACAGGGTCCTACCATCAAAGACATCTTTATCTCACTCCCGTCTCTCTGCTTTCCACAGGGATCACACTCTCCGTGATTCCCTTATCCCTCATCCATCCATCCCTTTCCACTAATCTCCCCAAATACCAAACAGTCCTACCAGGTGAGACAACAGTTCATTTGTTGGGATCATCTACTATATCTGGTACTCACGTTGCAGCCTTCTCTAAATTGGCGAGGCCCAACATATATTGGAGGACTGCTTTGTCGAATATCTCCACTCCATCAGCCAAAAGCAGAATTTCCCAGTGGCCAACCATTTTAGATCCTTACCCTATTCCTGTTCCAACATGTCAGTCTATGGTCTCCTTTTCTGCCTCAATGAGGTCATCAGGATGGAGGAGAAACACCTTATATTCCATCTAGGTAGCCTCTAACCTGATGATACAAACATCAATTTCTTCTTCTTGGAATTTTTTCCCTTCCCCTTCCCTCTTCTTCTCTTCCCTCTCCGGCCTTTTACCTCTTCTCCTCACCTGCCTATTACCTCCCACTGCTAACCCTCCTCCTTCCCTTTCTCCCATAGTCCTCCCTCCTCTTCTATCAGATTCCTTCCTTTCCAGCCCTTTGCCTTTTCCACCCATCACCTCCCGACTTCTTACTTCATTTTTCTTCCCCCACCCACCTGGTTACACCTTTCAACTTCTAGCTTGTCCTCCCTTTCCTCCCCCAATATTTTTTATTCTGGCATCACCCCTGTTCCTTTCCAGTCCTGATGAAGGAATGCAGCCCAAAACAACTATTTATTTATTGATTGATTGATTGATTGATAGATATACAGCACAGAATAGGCCCTTCCAGCCCTTTGAGCCGTGCAGTCCAGCATTCCCCCAGATTAACCTTCACTCAATCACAGGACAATTTACAATGACCATTTAACCTACCCACATCTTTGTAATGTGGGAGGAAACCAGAGCACCTGGAGGAAACCCATGTGGTCACAGGGAGCACGTACAAACTCCTTACGGGCAGCGCCAGGAATTGAACTTCGGTCGCCTGTACTGTCAAGAGTTGTGCTAACCACGCCTTAACTATTTATTCCCCTCCACAGTTGCTTCCTGCCCAGCCAGAGTTCTTCCTGCATTTTGTGTATGTTGCTTCAGAGCGCTGTGCAGAATCGATGGACAAAGTGCAGTGCAGATGAGCAAATGTAGACTGGACTGGACTCTCGATCCTGTGAGACTACCTAAGAAAGATTTGGAGTACACAAGAAAGGTGGCAGATGCTGCAAAGCTGGAGCGACATGCACAAATTGGTGGAGAACTCAGCAGGTCAGGAAGTATCAGTGGATGTTTCGGGTTGTGACCCTTCATCTAGATTGGAAAGGAAGAGAGAAAGGGCTGAATTAAACCGTGAGGGACAAGCTGGTGGGTGACAGGTGAGAGGGATAGGGTGGAAGTGGGAATGATGTGAGATGCTGGGGCTTGAGAGGTAGAACAGACATTGCTGGAACCTGATATGAGAGGAGAGTGGACCAGGGAATAAAGGGAAAGAGAGGAAGATGCAAAGGAACAAAGGGAAACAGGTGGGGACTAGAGGAAGAAAGCATCTTGGTGTCTCTCTACATACTTCTGAATTTTCTATGTAGTATTGTACATACAGTGCCTATAAAAAGTATTCAACCCACACTCCCCTCCCCCACAGAAGTTTTCATGCTTTACTGTTTTACAACATTGAATCACAGTGAATTTAATTTGGCTTTTTTGACACTGATCAACAGAAAAAGATTCTTCCAAGTCAAAGTGATCTAAACTAATCACAAATATAAAGCATGAAATAATTGATTGCATAAGTATTTACCTCCTTTGATATGACACACCAAATCATCAGTGGTGAAGCCAATTGGTTTTGGAAGTCACATAATTAGTTAAATGGAGATTTGTGTGCAGTCCAGGTGTTTCAATTGAGTGTAGTAAGAATACGCCTTATCTAGAAGGTCCAACTGCTGGTGAGTCAGTATCCTGGTAAAAGCTACACCATGAAAACAAGAGAACACTCCAAACAACTCTGTGAAAAGGTTATTGAAAAGCACAAGTCAGGAGATGGATACAAGAAAATTTCCAAGTCACTGAATATCCCTTGGAGCACAGTTATGGCAGTCATTAAGAAATAGAAAGAATATGGCATGGCTGTAAATCTGCCGAGAGCAAGCCATCCTCAAAAACTGAGTTACCATGCAAGAAGGGGACTAGTGAGGGAGGCCACGAAGACACCTATGGAAACTCTGGAGGAATTACAAGCTTCAGTGGCTGAGATGGGAGAGACTGTGTATACAACAACTGTTGCCCAGGTGCTTTATCAGTCGCAGCTTTATGGGAGAGTGGCAAAGAGAAAGCCACTGTTGAAAAAAACTCTCATGAAATATTGGCTAGCGTTTACTAGAAGGCATGTGGGAGACTCTGGAGTCGGCTGGAAGAAGGTTCTATGGCCTGATGAAACCAAAATAGAGCTTTTTGACTATCAGACTAAACGTAATGTTTGGTATAAGCCCAACACCACACATAATCAAAAACACACCATCCCTACCTTGAAGCATGGTGGTGGCTGCACCATGCTGTGGGGATGCTTCACTGCAGCAGGCCCTGCAAGGTTTGTGAAGGTAGAGGGTAAAATTAATGCAGCAAAATACAGGGAAATCCTGGAGGAAAACAGAATTCTGCAAGAGAACTGCGACTTGGGAGAAGACCTGTTTTCCAGCAAGCCAATGACCCTGAGCGTAAAGCTAAAGTTTTGAAACAACAAAGTTAATGTTCAGGAGTGGCCAAGTGAGAGTCCAATCCCCAATCCAATCGAGAATTTGCAGCTGGACTTGAAAAGGGCTGTTCACTTACAATCTCCATGCAATCTGACAGAGCTTGAGCAGTATTGTAAAGAAGAACAGGGAAAAATTGCAATGTCCTGATGTGCAAAGCTGATAGAGACCTATCCACACAGACTCAAGGCTGTAATTGCTGCCAAAGGTGCATCCAATAAATACTAACGTGAAGGGGGTGAATGCTTATGCAAATCAATTATTTTGTGTTTTTATATTTGTAATTAATTTAGATCACTGTAGAGATCTGTTTTCACTTTGACACAAAAGAGTCTTTTTCTGTTGATCGGTATCATTAAAGGCCAAATTAAATCCACTGTGATTCAATTTATAGGTGTATATTATGCTATTGTTACGTGCTTTATGTGTTAATTCTACTAGATTTGTTTAGTATAATGTTTTTGATGTAGGTGTTGCATGTACATGGTTTGCATCCAGGTAACTGTGCATGTGTACAGATCTGTATTTTGTGTGTCTGAATTGTATGTGTACTGCGTGAATGTTTAATGTGTGTACTGAGAAATGTCATATTACATGCATGCTAGTGTGTTTGTGTGAGTGTGTGCATGAGCATGCCTGTGTGTGTGTGTGTGTGTGTGTGTGTGAGTGAGAGAGAGAACAGGAGCATGTGCATTAGGTCTATGTACATTGCACCAATGAGGAATGTTTGTTAAGCTCTCTGAGTGCACTCATTAGTGAAGTCATGAGGCTGTTTTTTGACAAGATAGTGGTTTTATTATTGCCGTTACCATTGCTAACATTTCATATATATAATGATTTAACTTCTCAGCTGTTGTGGTGGAACGCAAACATGTCTCTGGATTGTTAATCCGGCCTCTGCACCTGGTTATGTTACCATTTCGTTATTGTCCTTTTCTTGCAAGCACCTCACCCAGTGCTGTGAAATAGAGAGGCTGTGGTTTACACTCAGATCTGTCTGAAAGGCAGCAAAGTTGGGCATTTACTGGCATAGAGAAAACTGTTAAGAAACACCATGGAGAAAATTGCTGAAATAGGCACAGAGAAAACAGTAACTCTGGTGATCACATGGGACTGGGTGTGGAGGTTGTGTTAGACTAGGCAGAAGTTCCAGCATGTCAGAAGCCAGTTGTATACCGCAGCCTCACTATTTCACAGTACTGGGAGGGGTGATCACGAAAAGAGAATGAGTGTCCTGGGAAATTTCCTCTGCACCCTCACTAAACCTTTAAAAACCCAGACCTTCATGTCAAGTGGTGGGGGTGGGGAAGGGGGAACCTTGACCTGAAGCATCATTTGACCTCTTCAATCTTTCTCCTAGTTTGTAATTTACATTACAAATCTCACACCCATTTCCAATAATCTGACTCAGCATCTGAAAATCACCTAGACCTGTTGCAAGATGCTTTTTTTTGCAAAGGCAGGTATTTTTCCAGAATGCAACATGTGGTAGAAGCAGGTAGAAACAGATCAAAACCTGTCTGGCAAATCAGAAACCACATTGAACCATTACCAAGTAGTTGGCTGGATTTTCTAGATAACTGACGATATATTTCCCAGTCATAATAGGAGAGAAAAAGAAGTCTTCGGGACTGCGCAGAGATCACTTGCAAATGCTTCTTAACACTTAGAGGACATAGAATCAGACAGCACAGAAGGAGGCCCTTCAGCCCAACAACTCCGTGTAGGCTACACTGATCCCATTTAGACCAACGAATACAAAATGCTGGAGGAACTCAACAACTCAGAACCTGATGAAGGATCTTGGCACAAGATGTCAACTGTTTCTTCACTTCCATAGATTCAAGATTGTTTAATGTTATTTTCAGTTCACAAGTGTAAAGGAGAATGAAATAATTGTTACTCCACATCCAATGCAGCATATTAAAAATGCACCGAGATAAAGATCACAATAATTTTAGAAAGCACAATAAATATAAAACATAAGATAGCTGATATACGGAGATTGATTGTATGTCCATGAAGAGATGGTAGATACAGGAGTGTCTGTACATAAGGAGACTCTGACAGGAAATTATCTTTCCCAGGGCTGCAATTGTCGCGAGAGATCGTCAGTTGGTGAAGCTGTGTGAGGTTTGAAAAGAGCTTCAGTCCTTGCAGAATTTTTCAGCAAGTTGCAGTTGTCATGGTTTTTTAGGCACTTGGGAAGGGCTAATAAAAAGAAGTGAAGTGTAAGTGGAGCAGCAATTGTTGGTGTGAGCCAGTGTTTGATTGGTCAGACTTTGGCTCAACTGGCCAGGGTGAGAACAGGCGCAGCCTAGAACTTAAGTTTAAGAAATCAGAGGTATGACAAATGTAGACAGGGTGGTAGCTTAGGCAGTGGAATGCTCCTCCTGTGAGATGTAGGTTTTCAAGGTACCTAATGGTCTCCCTGATGACTAAATCTGCAGAAAGTGCACTCAACTTCAGCACCTGACTGACAGGCTAAAGAACAAAGTACAAAGTAAAGTTTATTATCATAATACATACATGTCACCACATACAACCCTGAGGTTCTCTTTTCTGTGGTCATACTTAGCAAATCTATAGAACAGTAACTGTAAACATCAGGAACTGTTAACTGTAAACAAACTGTGCAAATGCAGATATAAATAAATAGCAATAAATAACGAGTATGAAATAACAGTATAACACAGTCCTTAGAAGACTTCTTAAATGAGTGTAGCTATCCCCTTTTCTTCAAGAGCCAGATGGTTGAGGGGTAGTAACTGTTGTTGAACCTGGTGGCGTGAGTCCTGAGGCTCCTGTATCTTCTACCTGATGCAGCAGTGAGAAAAGAGAATGGCCTGGGTGGTGAGGATCATTGATGATTGATGCTGCTTTTCTGTGGTAGCGTTTCATGTAGATGTGCTCAATGGTTGGGAGGGTTTTACCAATGACATACTGGGCTCACAACTCCAGGTTCAAGAACGGTTACAGGCTTTTGAACAAAAGGGGATAACTACGCTCATTTAAGGACTCTTTAATCATCTTATTTCATGCTAGTTATTTATTACAAATTATTCATTATCTGCATTTGCACAGCTTGTTTGCAGTTTACTGTTTCAGATGTTTACAGTTACTTTCTATAGGTTTGCTAAGTATGCCCACAGAAAAATAATCTCAGGGTTGTAAGTGGTGATGTGTGTACTCTGATATTAAATTTTACTTTGAGCTTCTGAAGTTACTTTGAACTTTATTTATTTATTATTGTCTTTTTTTTTCTTTCTTTTTGTATTTGCACGGTTTATTGATTTTTTTTGCACATTGATTGTTTGTCCATCCTGTTGGGTGCGGTCTCTCATTGATTCTATTGTATTTCTTGTATTTACTGTGAATGCCTGCAAGAAAATGAATCTTACGGTTGTCTATGGTGATGTATATGTGCTTTGAGAATAAATTTATTTTAAATTTTTTGAACCTCTTCCATGCAAAGAGATTTTAAAGAGATTACATTTATTTGTCACATATTCATCGAAACATACAGTAAAATGTGTTGTTTCCGTCAAATCAAAATAGTGAAGATTGCAAACAAGAGAAAATCTGCAGATGCTGGAAATCTGAGGAACTCAGCAGGTCAGGCAGCATCAATGGAAAAAGGTGCAGTCAACGTTTCGAGCCGAAACCCTTCGGCAGGACTGCTGAGTTCCTCCAGCATTTTGTGTGTGTTGCTCCGGGAGGATTGTGCTGGACAGCCTCTAAGTGTTGCCATGCTTCTGGCACCAACATGGCATGCCTTCAACTCATTAACCATAACCCATACGACTGTGGAATGTGGGAGGAAACCAGAGCACCTGGAGGAAAACTGTGCAGGGAGAACTTACAAAGTACTTACAGATAGCAGTGTGATCACTGGTGCTGTAAAGCACTAAACTAACCACTATGCTACCACTACCGCGATAAAAAGCCACCTCACATCAACATTATTTTCCAGCTTTACGATCACTGTAGTATGCTGTGAAATTTGTTGTTTTGCAGCAGCAATATGTGGCACCATGGTGGTGTAGCAGTTGGCATGACACCATTTCAACTAGGAGCATCAGGGTTCAGAATTCATTTCTTTGTATGTTCCTTCCCATTTGTGCATTTGTTTCTTCCGGGAGCGCCAGCTTCCTCCCACAGTCTAACGACATACTGGTTAGTAAGTTAATTAGTCTGGTTAGTAAGTTAATTAGTCATTGTAAGTTGTCCTGTGATTAGGCTATGGTTAAATTGGTGGATTGCAGGGTGATGCAGTTTGTTTTGCCAGAAGGGCCTGTTTAATGCTGCATCTGTAAAATAAAATACATAAAAAATTACTGTAATGAAATGATCTGTATGGGTGGTATGCAAGGATAATTTTTCACTGTACCTTGGCACATTTTACGATGATAATTAAATTTACCAATTCATGTCCTAAAGACATGCATCTCGATTGGTTATTTTGCCTCTCTTGTTTATTCCCAGTTTAGTTTGGAGACAGAGGACTCAGGGGCATGTGAGAAAGAATATGTGACTGAAGAAACTCCCCCTTATCTCAGTTTAAAAGAACTGTGCCCTCAAATTTTAGACTCTCCTACAATAGAATCATCTGCTCCATGACCATGCTATCCAGGCCTTTCAGTGCTTAATGAGCAGTAGAACAGAGGACAGTGACCCTTCAGGCGACGATGCTGTTGCTGTACACGATACTAAGTAAAGGAAATATCTTCTAGAGTCATAAGAGTCATAGAGCAATAGAGCACACAAACAGGCCTTTCGGCCCATCTAGTCTGCACTAGCCTGGTCTTCAGTCTAGTCTCCAGGACCCAGTCATTGATGTAAAGGGAGTAGGAAGCTAAGCGTGCAGCCTGGAGGTGCATTTGTGTTGAAGGCCAGTATGGATAAAATACTGTCATCAATCTATACAGAGCAGAAACATAGAAAACCTACGGCACAATACAGGCCCTTCGGCCCACAATGTCCCTACCTTAGAAATTACTAGGGTTACCCATAGCCCTCTATTTTTCTAAGCTCCATGTACCTATCCAAAAATCTCTTAACAGACCCTATCGTGTCTGCCTCCACCACCGTTGTCGGCAGCCCATTCCACGCACTCACCACTCTGAGTAAAAAACTTACCCCTGACATCTGCTCTGTACCTACTCCCCAGCACCTTAAACCTGTGTCCTCTTGTGGCAACCATTTCATCCCTGGGAGTGAAATTTGTCAATAGGGAAGACAAGGATCCAGTTGCAAAGGAAGGTACAGAGGCCCAGAGCATGGCACTTCATCACAAGTTTGGGAGGGTGATGGTGGTGTTGAATGCCAAGCTGCACAACAAACTGCTTATGCTTTGTTGTTCTCCAGGTGATCTAGAGCTGAGTAATGAGCTAGTGAAATAGCATTTGCAGCTGACCTGTCGTAGCAATAGGCAAATCAAAGGCGATCCAGGTAACTTCTGAGGTTGGAGTTGATTCACACTGTAACCAGCCTCTCAGAGTACTTCAATACACTGGATGCAAGTACGACCAGATGATAGTCATTGAGGTAGTACTCTTCCTGGCCACCACTATAGATGCTCTTCCAAAGCATGAGATATAGGAGCAAAAGTAGGCCATTTCGCCCATCATTGAAACATAGAAACATAGAAAATAGGTGCAGGAGTAGGCCACTCGGCCCTTCGAGCCTGCACCGCCATTCAGTATGATCATGGCTGATCATCCAACTCAGAACCCTGTACCAGCCTTCCCTCCATACCCCCGATCCCTTTAGCCACAAGGGCCATATCTAACTCCCTCTTAAATATAGCCAATGAACTGGCCTCAACTGTTTCCTGTGGCAGAGAATTCCACAGATTCACCACTCTCTGTGTGAAGAAGTTTCTCCTAATCTCGGTCCTAAAAGGCTTCCCCTTTATCCTCAAACTGTGACCCCTCGTTCCGGACTTCCCCAACATCAGGAACAATCTTCCTGCATCTAGCCTGTCCAATCCCTTTAGGATTTTATACGTTTCAATAAGATCCCCCCTCAATCTTCTAAATTCCAACGAGTATAAGCCTAGTTGATCCAGTCTTTCATCACATGAAAGTCCTGCCATCCCAGGAATCAATCTAGTGAACCTTCTTTGTACTCCCTCTATGGCAAGGATGTCTTTCCTCAGATTAGGTGACCAAAACTGCACACAATACTCCAGGTGTGGTCTCACCAAGGCCTTGTACAACTGCAGTAGTACCTCCCTGCTCCTGTACTCAAATCCTCTTGCTATAAATGCCAGCATACCATTTGCCTTTTTCACCGCCTGCTGTACCTGCATGCCCACTTTCAATGACTGGTGTATAATGACACCCAGGTCTCATTGCACCTCCCCTTTTCCTAATCGGCCACCATTCAGATAATATTCTGTTTTCCTGTTCTTGCCACCAAAGTGGATAACCTCACATTTATCCACATTAAATTGCATCTGCCATGAATTTGCCCACTCACCTAACCTATCCAAGTCACCTTGCATCCTCTTAGCATCCTCCTCACAGCTAACACTGCCGCCCAGCTTCGTGTCATCCGCAAACTTGGAGATGCTGCATTTAATCCCATCATCTAAGCCATTAATATATATTGTAAACAACTGGGGTCCCAACACTGAGCCTTGCGGTACCCCACTAGTCACTGCCTGCCATTCTGAAAAGGTCCCATTTATTCCCACTCTTTGCTTCCTGTCTGCCAACCAATTCTCTATCCACATCAATACCTTACCCCCAATACTGTGTGCTTTAAGTTTGCACACTAATCTCCTGTGTGGGACCTTTTGAAAATCCAAATATACCACATCCACTGGTTCTCCCCTATCCACTCTACTAGTTACATCCTCAAAAAATTCTATGAGATTCGTCAGACATGATTTTCCTTTCACAAATCCATGCTGACTTTGTCCGATGATTTCACCGCTTTCCAAATGTGCTGTTATCACATCTTTGATAACTGACTCTAGCATTTTCCCCACCACCGATGTTAGGCTAACCAGTCTATAATTCCCCGGTTTCTCTCTCCCTCCTTTTTTAAAAAGTGGGGTTACATTAGCAACCCTCCAATCCTCAGGAACTAGTCCAGAATCTAAAGAGTTTTGAAAAATTATCACTAATGCATCCACTATTTCTTGGGCTACTTCCTTAAGCACTCTGGGATGCAGACCATCTGGCCCGGGGGATTTACTGCCTTTAATCCCTTCAATTTACCTAACACCACTTCCCTACTAACATGTATTTCCCTCAGTTCCTCCATCTCACTGGACCCTCTGTCCCCTACTATTTCCGGAAGATTATTTATGTCCTCTTTAGTGAAGACAGAACCAAAGTAGTTATTCAATTGGTCTGCCATGTCCTTGCTCCCCATAATCAATTCACCTGTTTCTGTCTGTAGGGGACCTACATTTGTCTTAACCAATCCTTTTCTTTTCACATATGTATAAAAACTTTTACAGTCAGTTTTTATGTTCCCTGTCAGTTTTCTCTCATAATCTTTTTTTCTCCTTCCTAATTAAGCCCTTTGTCCTCCTCTGCTGGACTCTGAATTTCTCCCAGTCCTCAGGTGAGCCACTTTTTCTGGCTAATTTGTATGCTTTTTCTTTGGAATTGATACTATCCCTAATTTCCCTTGTCAGCCACGAGTGCACCCCCTTCCTTGATTTATTCTTTTGCCAAACTGGGATGAACAATTGTTGTAGTTCATTCATGTGATCTTTAAATGCTTGCCATTGCATATCCACCATCGTCTGCTCCACCATTCAATCATGGGCTGCTCCAATTCTTCCAGACATCCCCACTCCCCTGCCTTCTCCCCATACCCTTAGATGCCCTGGCTAATCAAGAACCTATCTATCTCTACCTTAAATGCACCCAATGACTAGGCCTCCACAGACGCTGGTGTCAACAAATTCCACAGATTTACCACCCTCTGACTAAATTAATTTCTCCGCATCTCTGTTCTAAATGGACATCCTTCAATCCTGAAGTCATGCCCTCTTGTCCTAGAATCCTCTACCATGGGAGATAACTTTGCCATATCTAATCTGTTCATGCCTTTTAACACTTGGGATGTTTCTATGAGATCCCCCCCTCATTCTCCTGAACTCCAGGGAATTCCAGCATCTGCAGATTTCCTCGTGTTTGCGCTCCAATTCTACACTCTGCCTCCTACCACCAAAGCAATTTTACATTCAATTGGCTATCTCATCCTAGCTCCAATGTATTCTAACCATCAAAAACAATCTACCGTCTGGGATCTTGTAAAGCTCCTTGCTAAAGCTAATGTGGACAATGTCTATCACCCTCGCTTGTCAATCTTCTTGGTCATCTCTTCAAAAATCTCAAACAACAGGAATTCTGCAGATGCTGGAAATTCAAGCAACACGCATCAAAGTTGCTGGTGAACGCAGCAGGCCAGGCAGCATCTCTAGGAAGAGGTACAGTCGACGTTTCAGGCCGAGACTCTTCAGCAGGACTAACTGAAGAAAGAGTTAGTAAGAGATTTGAAGGTGGGAGGGGGAGGGCGAGATCCAAAATGATAGGAGAAGACAGGAGGGGGAGAGATGGAGCCAAGAGCTGGACAGGTGATTGGCAAAAGGGATATGAGAGGATCATGGGACAGGAGGTCTGGGGAGAAAGACAAGGGGGGGGGAACCCAGAGGATGGGCAAGGGGTATATTCAGAGGGACAGAGGGAAAAAAAGGAGAGAGAGAGAAAGGATGTGTGTATATAAATAAATAATGGATGGGGTACGAGGGGGAGGTGGGGCATCTGCGGAAGTTAGAGAAGTCAATGTTCATGCCATCAGGTTGGAGGCTACCCAGACGGAATATAAGGTGTTGTTCCTCCAACCTGAGTGTGGCTTCATCTTTACAGTAGAGGAGGCCGTGGATAAACATGTCAGAATGGGAATGGGATGTGGAATTAAAATGTGTGGCCACTGGGAGATCCTGCTTTCTCTGGCAGACAGAGTGTAGGTGTTCAGCAAAGCAGTCTCCCAGTCTGCGTTGGGTCTCGCCAATATATAGAAGGCCACATCGGGAGCACCGGACACAGTATATCACCCCAGCCGACTCACAGGTGAAGTGTCGCCTCACCTGGAAGGACTGTCTGGAGCCCTGAATGGTGATAAGGGAGGAAGTGTAAGGGCATGTGTAGCACTTGTTCCGCTTACAAGGATAAGTGCCAGGAGGGAGATCAGTGGGGAGGGATGGGGGGGGGGGGGCGAATGGACAAGGGAGTCACGTAGGGAGCGATCCCTGGGGAAAGCAGACAGAGGTGGGGAGGGAAAGATGTGCTTTGTGGTGGGATCCCATTGGAGGTGGCGGAAGTTACGGAGAATAATATGTTGGACCCGGAGGCTGGTGGGGTGGTAGGTGAGAACCAGGGGAACCCTATTCCTAGTGGGGTGGCGGGAGGATGGAGTGAGAGCAGATGTGCGTGAAAGGGGGGAGATGCGTTTGAGAGCAGAGTTGATGGTGGAGGAAGGGAAGCCCCTTTCTTTAAAAAAGGAAGACATCTCCCTTGTCCTGGAATGAAAAGCCTCACCCTGAGAGCAGATGCAGCGAAGACAGAGGAATTGCGAGAAGGGGATAGCATTTTTGCAAGAGACAGGGTGAGAAGAGGAATAGTCCAGATAGCTGTGAGAGTCAGTAGGCTTATAGTAGACAACAGTGGATAAGCTGTCTCCAGAGATAGAGACAGAAAGATCTAGAAAGGGGAGGGAGGTGTCGGAAATGGACCAGGTAAACTTGAGGGCAGGGTGAAAGTTGGAGGCAAAGTTAATAAAGTCAACGAGCTCAGCATGCATGCAGGAAGCAGCGCCAATGCAGTCGTCGATGTAGCGAAGGGAAAGTGGGGGACAGATACCAGAATAGGCACGGAACATAGATTGTTCCACAAAGCCAACAAAAAGGCAAACATAGCTAGGACCCATACGGGTGCCCATAGCTACACCTTTAGTTTGGAGGAAGTGGGAGGAGCCAAAGGAGAAATTATTAAGAGTAAGGAATAATTCTGCTAGATGGAGCAAAGTGGTGGTAGAGGGGAACTGATTAGGAATGGAATCCAAAAAGAAGCGTAGAGCTTTGAGACCTTCCTGATGGGGGATGGAAATATACAGGGACTGGACATCCATGGTGAAAATAAAGCGGTGGGGGCCAGGGAACTTAAACTCATCGAAAAGTTTAAGAGCATGAGAAGTGTCACGAACATAGGTCGGAAGGGATTGAACAAGGGGGGATAAAACCGTGTCGAGGTATGCAGCAACGAGTTCGGTAGGGCAGGAGCAAGCTGAGACAATAGGTCTGCCAGGACAGGCAGGTTTGTGGATCTTGGGTAGGAGGTAGAAACGGGAAGTGCGAGGTGTTGGAACTATAAGGTTGCTAGCAGTGGATGGGAGATCCCCTGAGCGGATAAAGTTGGTGATGGTGTGGGAGACAATGGCCTGGTGCTCCTTAGTGGGGTCACGATCAAGGGATAAATAAGAAGAGGTATCCACGAGTTGTCGCTGTGCCTCAGCAAGGTAGAGGTCAGTACGCCAGACTACAACAGCACCCCCCTTATCGGCGGGTTTAATAATAAGGTTAGGATTAGTGCGGAGGGAGTGGAGAGCAGAGCGTTCCGAAGGAGTAAGGTTGGAATGGGAACAAGGTGCGGTGAAGTGGAGATGGTTGATGTCCCATCGGCAGTTAGCGATAAAGAGATCCGGAGCAGGCAGAAGACCAGAGTGGGGTGTCCATGAAGAAGAGGAGGGTTGAAGACAGGAGAAGGGGTCATCGGTGGGGGTGGAAATCTCCGTCAGATTCATGTGTCAGCATTTCCCATACCCAGAGCCATGATGATTATTCATAAGCTGTCCTTACCTTTCCAAATGCACAAAAACCTGATCTCTACTTCAGTAACTTTCCTAAGTTTATGTAAACCTTAGTTTATTCCACTGCATATTGAATGACATTTAGACACTTTCTGTTCCTTTTGAACATGCTAAGGTTGTCTGGTGACATTTTCATATTCAAGTTCAGATTCATATTCGGATAGTGTCTAGAAAACAACCCTTCCCTCAACGTCACAAAAACAAAGGAGCTGGTTGTGGGCTACAGGAGGAATGGAGACGGACTAACGCCTATTGACATCAATGGATCTGGGGCTGAGAGGGTTAACAGCTTCAAGTTCCTCGGCATCCATATCACCAAGGACCTCACGTGGCCTGTACACACCAACTGTGTGGTGAAATATGCACAGCAGCGCCTCTTTCACCTCAGACAGTTGAGGAAGTTTGGTATGGGTGCCCAAATCCTAAGAACTTTCTACAGGAGCACAATTGAGAGCATCCTGACTGGCTGCATCACTGCCTGGTATGGGAACTGTACCTCCCTTAATCGCAGGACTCTGCAGAGAGTGGTGCGGACAGCCCAGCACATCTGTAGTTGTGAACTTCCCATGATTCAGGATGTTTACAAGGATAGGTGTGCAAAAAGGGCCCGTAGGATCATTCGCGACCCAAGTCATCCCAACTACGATCTATTCCAGCTGCTACCATCCGGGAAGCAGTACGGCAGCATAAAAGCCAGGACGAACAGGCTCCGGGACCGCTTCTTCCACCAGGCCATCAGACTGATGAAGTCACACTGATTTGAGTGTACTCTATATTACATTGGCTGTTCTATTTATTATCAATTACTATGATTTCACATTGCACATTTAGATGGAGATGTAAGGTAAATATTTTTACTCCTCATATTTGTGAAGGATGTCAATTCAATTCAATGTACGTTGAAACAGGCAGTGAAACGTGTTGTTTGCATTAACAACCAACATAACTTAAGAATGTGCTGGGGGCAGCCCAAAAGTGTTGACATACATTCTGGTGCCATCATAGCATACCGACAACATACAGCAGAACAATACAAGCAACAATACTAACAACACAACAACAGCAATAACACGATAGTAGTAAAGTAAGCCCCTTTCCTCCCTGCCACACACAAACAAACACACACACACACACACACACACACACACACACACACACACACACACACACACACACACACACGCACACACACAAAAACGCACACACCATCCTCCAATCCCAGGACAGGCCTCCAGGCCTCTAGTAAACTTGCAGACGTGCAGATCCAGGGCTTCGGCCAGAGGGCCTTGATTTCCGGACTTGCCGACTTCAGTCTTCGATTGTTGGTAATTACTCCTCCGGACTCACTGATAATGGGACCCTGAACTGCAGGCCTC
Organism: Mobula birostris; assembly: GCF_030028105.1. NCBI lineage: Eukaryota > Metazoa > Chordata > Chondrichthyes > Myliobatiformes > Myliobatidae > Mobula > Mobula birostris. Next base: position 172,105,331 of record NC_092371.1, read on the forward strand.
AGACTCTGGGCTCTCCAACTCACCAACCCAGGGGGTCACTGCCTAACATGCGCTCTGCCTTCGTGGACCTCCAGTCCCAGGATCCACTGATCTCTGGGATGGGGGGGTGGACGGAACACCTGCCCTTGTCCTTACTGGTCTTCATCCACATCATTTGCCAACCCAACATCCATCCACTGATGTCCTTCATCACACACTCATGTTACTGGCCTTTGAAAGCACAGCACTAAGCAGAGGCCTAAACTCCAGATTGTTGGCGCGTGGCCAAGTGGTTAAGGCGTTTGTCTAGTGATCTGAAGGTCGCTAGTTCGAGCCTTGGCTGAGACAGCTTGTTGTGTCCTTGATCAAGGCACTTAACCACACATTGCTCTGCGACGACACCGGTGCCAAGCTGTATCGGCCCTAGTGCCCTTCCCTTGGACAACATCAGTGGCGTGGAGAGGGGAGACTTGCAGTATGGGCAACTGCCGGTCTTCCATACACCTTGCCCAGGCCTGCGCCCTGGAAACTTTCCAAGGCGCAGATCCATGGTCTCACAAGACTAACGGATGCCTATAAAAAAAAACTTCAGACTGACCTCTAATGCCCCCACATCCCATCCTTGTCCATAAACCCTAACCTGACACCTAACACCCCTTTCTGTCCACAAAACCATCCCCACAAACCTAATAAAACATCTAGGTCAAACCAGCAAGCCCAATGGAGACCAGTGCCTGGCGCCAGATTAAGTCATCTTGACATGTCTCGGTGTTGGTGACCACGTCCACCTGCAAATGGCAACAGGGTCAAAGCATTGTTGGTCCAGTGAGCGAGACACATACACTGGTTTCTCTGGCCTAGGGCATAGCTGTTAGTAAAATTCTCCTCACAGCATTTGGGTCACAGCTGGGTGGCTCAGCACATTACAGGATGTGTTGCTAAAAAGCAGGTCGCGACTTGTTCAGTACACAGTAATTCTGTTAGAACAACCTGCTTCAGTAATATTGCATGTTGTAATCACACGATTACCGGAACAAATGTTTCCAGCGTACTCCTACGCAATTGCTTTCAGCAAAATTGCAGCAACAACAACGATTATCTTTCAGGTAATTGTGTTATCCTTAGCCAGCCAAGTTTTGTACTACTCTGCACTTGTGTTCAATATGTGACAGATTAAGCCTTTTGTGTTATTATCCAGGTATGAAGCAACTGCTTGTGAAACTGGATGAATAAAAGCACACAGTTGTGTATCACACACACAAGTGTCTTTTGAAATGAGCTATTATTATAGAGTCACCTTCTCCGAGGACCATCACCTTGACTGATGGAGAGGCTTTGAGTTCCTGTGATCACAAGAGTGATGTCATCTAGAGTTTGACTATCTGGCACTTAGCTCCTGGTAAAGTCACCAATGGTAGTAAAGTCAAGGGGGAGGTACCAGAGAAAGAGCGATCCAGCAAAGACCTCAACAGTGGAGCTTGTGGAAGATGTTGGCACATCACAATGGTACTGAGGGCAGAGGAATGCTGCAGAAGTAAAGGTCTCTCGTCATCTTGCATTCCATGACACTGGACCCAGATTCTGATCTGTCATGGACCATATGGTGGCTGCCAATGCATCAGCCTCCCCACATTAAACAAAGTCACGCACAGGCATTCTCCATGACGGGAATTAATGTCCTGGAGACAACCACTCAGGAGAATATCAATCTTGACTCAAGCAATCACACTATATAACATAGAGCCATAGAACATTACAGCTCATAAACTGGTCCTTCGGCCCATCTAGTCTGTGCTGTACTGCCTTGTCTCATCATGTACCTGGGCCAGAGCCCTCCATACCCCTCCCATCCATGAGCTTATCCTTACCTCTCTTAAATGTTGAAATCAAACCCGCATCCGCCACTTCTGCTGACAGCTTATTCCACACTCTCACCGCCCTCTGCGTGAAGAGGTTTCCCCACAATGTCCAATTTAAACATTTCACAGTTCAGCCTTAACCCATGACTTCTAGCTCTAGTTTCAGCCAACTTCAGTAGAAAAAGTCTGCTTGATTTACCCCAACCATACCCTCATAATTTTATATACCGCTATCAAATCTCTCCTCATTCTCCTACGCTCCAGGGAATAAAGTCCTAACCTATTCAACCTTTCCCTATAACTCAGGTCCTCAAGTTGTGGCAACATCCTTGTAAATTTTCTCTATAATATTTCAATCTTATTGACATCATCCTCTAGGTAGGTGACCAGAACTGAACACACTTCTCTGATGCCTTGTTTTCCTATCCACTAGGAGAAAACACTATTTGGTAGAACGACAAATAAGTTCCCCTGAAACCCAGAAAAATAGTAATAGCTCAATTGACCATTCTGAAGGCAGATCACAAATTTTGGGCTCAAGTTAACTGGTACATCAGTAAAGTGATTGTGCCTCAAAGTACTTTATTAGCTAGAAAGTGTATTGAGATATTTTAAGACAAAGTTGTGCCAAACTTTTAACCTAATCTGAGATGAATCTAAACCTTCCCTCTTACATAGCCTCTATTTTCACTTCTTCCATCTGCCTATCTAAGAGTTTCTTAAATGTTCCTGAAGTATCTGCCTCTACCACTATCCCTGACAAGGTGTTCCATGCACCCGCTACGTTCTGAGTAAAAAACCTGCCTGTGCCTCCCCCCTAATCTTTGCTTCTTAAAATTATGCACCCCCGTATTAGCCATTTTGCCCTGGGAAAAAAAGTCTCTGGCTGTCCGCTCTATCTATGCCTCTTATCATCGCACACCTCCATCAAATCACCTCTCATCCTCTTTCAGTCCAAAGAGAAAAGCCTGAGCTTGCTAAACCTACCCTCATAAGACATGCTCTCTAATCCAGGTCACATCCTGGTAAATCTCCTCTGCATCCTCCCTAAAGTTTCCATATCCTTCCTATAATGAAGTGACCAGAACTGAACACAATATTCCAACTGTAGTCTAACCAGGGTTTTATAGAGCTCCAGCATTACCTTACAGCTCTTGAACTCAATCTCCTGACTATTCCAAGTTTTAAGTTCAAAGTAAATTTATTGTCAAAATACATACAGTATATGTCACCTTATACAATCCTGAGATTCATTTTCTTGTGGGAATTCTCAATAAATACATAACAGAATAATAACCATAATAGAATCAATAAAAGACTGCACCAACTGTGCATTCAACCAGTGTGCAAAAGACAACAAACTATGCAAGCACATAAAGAAAGAAATACTAATAAATAAACAAGCAATAAATATCGAGAACATGAGATGAAGAGTCCTTGAAAGTGAGTCCATAGGTTGTGATGGGGCAAGTGAAGTTATCTCCTTTGGTTCAAGAGCCTGATTGTTGAGGGGTAGTAACTGCTCCTGAACCTGGTGATGTGAATCTTGAGGCTCCTGTACCTTCTTCCTGATGGCAGCAGTGAGAAGAGAGCATTTCCTGGGTGATGGGGGTCCCTGATGATAGATACTGTTTTCCTGGGGCTATGCTCTGTGTAGGTGTGCTCAATGGTGAGGAAGGCTTTACCTGTGATAGATTGGGCTGTATCCACTACTCTTTGTAGGATTTTTCATTCAACTGCATTGGTGTTTCCATACCAGGCTGAGATACAGCCAGTCAATATACTCTCCACCACACATCTATAAAAGTTTATCAAAGTTTTAGATGTCATGTCAAATCTTTGCAAACTCCTAAGGAAATAGAGGCTCTACCATGCTTTCTTCATAATTACACCTATGAGCTGTGCCCAGGACTGGTTCCCCTGAAATGATAACACCAAAGAATCTGGTGAAGGGCAACACACCAAATGCCTTCTTAACCGCCCTATCAACTTTGAAGGAGACATCAAAAATGACAAATGAAGTGTAAGGGTATGGGCTTCCAATGCAAGTCAGCTATGTTTTAAAAAGCCCAGAAAGACTGACCCCCTATTGAAACAATGTGTAGTTACTATTCAAATACGGAAATATGAAGTTGTAACCACAAAGAGAATCAAACTACTTTCTTTCAAATGTTGCTGTCATATCAGGTAGTTCCAGTGTGATTTTGTTTTTGTTTGTTATGTCAGAAAAATGCTGAGGAACTCAGCAGGCCAGGTAGCACCAATAGAAAAGAGTAAACAGTCGATGTTTCAGGCTGAGACCCTTCATCAGGACTGAAAAAAAATATGAGAAGTCAGAGTAAGAAGGTGGGAGGGAGGGGAGGGAGAAGCACAAGGTGGTAGGTGACAGGTGAAACCGGGGGGGGGGGGGGGGGGGATGAAATAAAGAGCTGGAAAGTTGATTGGTGAAAGGGATAAAGGCTGGAGAAGAGGGACTCTGATAGGAGAGGACAGAAGACCATGGACGAAAGAGAAGAGGAAGGAGCACCAGATGGAGGTGATGCACAGGTAAAGAGACAAGATGAGAGAGGAAAACAAAGAAGGGGGGCAATTACAAGAAGGTTGAGAAATGGATGTTCATACCATCAGGTTGGAGGCTACCCAGACGGAATATAAGGTGTTGTTCCTCCAACCTGAGTGTGGCCTCATCGCGGCAGTAAGGAGGCCATGGATTGACGTGCCAGAGTGGGAATGGGAAGTAGAATTGAAATGGGTGGCCACCAGGAGATCCTACTTTTTCTGGCAGATGGAGTGTACATGACAGTCCACGTCAGTCCATGACCTCTTCCACTGTCACGATGGGGCCACACTCAGACTGGAGGAGCAACACTTTATATTTCTCAAATGTCTGGTATTTCCCGCCCCCCTTCACTGTTCCCCATTCCTGTTTCCCTTTCTCACCTTATCTCTTTACCCATCATTTCCCTCTGGTGCTCCTCCACCTTCCCTTTCTTCCATTGTCTACCCCCTCCCATCAGGTTCCCCTTTCTCCAGCCCTTTAACTCTTTCACTAATCGACTTCCCAGCCCTTTTCGTCACCCCTTCCCCTCTCCCAGTTTCACTTATCAACTTGTACTTCCTCCCCTTCACCCAACTTCTTGCTTTGACTTCTCATTTTTTTCCAGCCTAGATGAAGAGTCTCAACCTGAAACATGGACTGTTTATTCTTTTCCAATGATGCTGCCTGGCTTGCTGAGTTCCTCTGGGATTTTGTGTGTGCTGCTTGGATTTCCAACATCTGCAGATGTTCTCATGTTTATATTAATTTAAGTTTATGCAATTTATGCAAGGTGAACCCATCCTCAGATTGGAGTAGCAATACCTTATACTACATCTGGGTAGCCTCCAATCTGATGGCATGAACATTGATTTCTCCTTCCGGTAAAAAAAATTACTTCTCCGTCTCCTCTTCCTCTACTCCCCACTCTGGCCTTTTACCTCCTTTTCCCTGCCTATCACTTCCCCCAGGGTCCCCTTGTCCTTCCCTTTCTCCTAACTCCACTCTCTACTCAGATTCCTGTTCTCCAGCCTTTTACCTTTCCCACACACTTGGCTTCACCTTTCACCTCCCAGCTAGCTTTCTTCCCCTCTCCCCACCCTTTTATTCTGGTGTCTTCCCCCTTCCTTTACAGTCCTGAAGAAGGGAATTGGTCCAAGACATCAACAGTTTATAGATGCTCCAGCATTTTGTGTATGTTTTTCATGGTTTTTATACCCCAGTTACGTGGTGCCCATGACAATAACTTTGAACTTGAGCTGGAACATGCAGAGGCCAGGACAAAATGTCAGACAACAGGAGGAGATCTGAGATTTTAATATGACCCACCCTGCCTTTTACATTTCCCCTGAAGAATGGAAAGCAGGTCAAACAAGAAAAGGTAAAAGTCAAGAATACTGGAACCCTCATACCTGAAAATACTGTGGAACTGTCGATGACCACTCCCAGCACTGACAACAATAGGTTACAATAATGCCAACCCAATAGTATTACTGTCATATTTTGCATTGTTTACTAAGCACCCCAAACAGATTAGGAGAGCAGAATGACATAGAACACAGAATATTACAACACTGTACAGGCCCTTCAGTCCACAATGTTATATCAAACTTCTAACCTATTCTAAAATCATTCTGATCATTCCCACCTTCATAACCCTCTATATTTCTATCTTCCTTGTGCCTGAGAGTTTCTTGAATGCCCTTAATGTACTTGGGTCTCTCCCACCACCCCTGGGAGCACATTCCATGCATCAACCAGTCTCTGTGTAAAGTTATTACCACTGACATCTCCCCTATACTTTCCTCCAATCACCTGAAAACTATGCCATCTTGTATTAGCCATTTAAGACCATAAGACATAGGAGCAAATTAGGCCATTCAGCCCATCAAATCTACTCCACCATTCCATCATGGCTGATTTATTATCCCTCTCAATCAAAACCTATCACCCTCTGCCTTAAATATACCCAATAACTTGTCTTGCACGGATATCTGTGGTAATGAATTCCACAGATCCGCCATCCTCCAGCTAAAGGAATTTTTCTTCATCTCTGTTGTAGATGGATATCCCTCTATCCTAACGCTGCACCTTCTTATCCAAAGCTCCTCCATTATAGGAAACATCCTTTCCACATCCATTTTACCAAGGCCTTTCACTATTTGGTAGATTTCAGTGATATCCCCCTTCATTCTCTGAACTCCAGCAAGTACATGCCCAGAACCATCAGAACTCCCTCATAGGTTAACCATTTCATGCCCGGGAAAATGTTCATGAACATCCTCGGAATATCTCCAATGCCAGCACATCTTTTCTTAGATAGGGACCCAAAACTGCTCACACTACTCCAAGTACAGTCTGTCTAAAGCCTTATAAAGCCTCAGCATTACAACCTTGCTCTTGTATTCTAGTCCTCTCGAAATGAATGCTAACATTGCATTCCTTACCATTGACTCTATCTGCAAGTTAACCTTAATGGAATCCTGCATGAAGAACCCAAATATTTTTGCACCTCTGATTTTTGAATTTCTCCCCTGGAATTTCCGCTCCAGGGAAACCTCCATGTGACCTAAGTCCTTCCACTAAGTAACCTCTCATCCTCCTTCGCCTCAAAGAGAAATCCCCTGGCTTGCTCAACCTTTCCTCTTACCCAATCCTGGTAGCATCTTCTGCACCTTCTCTAAAGTTTTAACATCCTTCCCGTAGACAGGCAATCAGAGCACAAATTTCCAAGTGTGGGCCAACATTTGCAGCTGTTGAAACCAAGCTCTCATGTCAACATCTTCAACCTCTCGCTTCAGCACTCTGATGTATCCACCTGCTTCAAGCAGGCTTCAATCGTGGCAGTGACCAAGAAGGTCAGTCTTTACTTATGTATAGTTTTCATAAGTTCCATTGTATTTCTCTATCTTTCTGTAAATGCCTGCAAGAAAAAGAATCTCAAGGTAGCATATATGGTGACATATACACACGTTGAAAATAAATTGACTATGACTTTGAAAGATTGAACACGATGCACAACAAATGTGAGAGACAAGCAGTGCAGAAACAGGCCCTTTGGCCCACTGAGTTTGTACTGACCACTAATCATCCACTTACACTAATCCCAGTTTATTGTCTCCACATTCTCATCAGCATCCCCCTCCCCTTCCCACTACCACCTACACCCCAGGGACAATTTTCAGTGCTTAGTTACCCCAACAAACCGTAAGCTTTTGGCTGTGGCCAGAGTACATCAGAGAAATGCAAGCAGTTGCAGAAGGAACTTGCAAACTCCTCACAGACAGCAGTCAAGGCCAGGATGGAACCTGTGTCTCTGGCACTGTGAGGTATCAATTATCCACTACTACTGTGCTGCCATGAATGACAAAACCCATTTTAAAACCTGAACAACACAGGAGATAGCAAAAAAAGTAATTAATTAGCAGAGTTTTTTCTTTGTTAGGCTAGGGCCATACAACACAGAAAAGGCCTTTTGGTCCAACTGGAATACATCGACCTTATCTCACAAATAATCTAGCCCCACTCTAAACACAAGGGATTCTGCAGATACTGGAAATCCTGAGCAACACACACAAAATGCTGAAGAAACTCAGCAGGTTGGGCTGCATTTATGGAGAGGAATAAACAGTCGATGTTTCAGGTCCTGATGAAAGGTCTCAACAGATAGTCTCATTTGCCTGCCTATGCCCATTTTCCTCTAAATCTTTCCTATCCCTATCCACATCCAAGTACATAATGTACCTGTGTCAACCACTTTCTCTGGCAGCTCATTCCATGTACTGGCTATCATCTGGGTGAAGAAGTGGCCCCTACAGCTCTTACTGAATCATTCTCCTCCCGTCTTAAACTGATGCCCTCCAGTTCTTGATTCCTCAACCCTGGGAGAAAGGCTGTGTGCATTGACCATCTATGCCCCTCATGATTCTGTACACCTCTATATGATCATCCTTCATTCTCCTGTACCCTGGACTTTATTTATTAGATCATTTAAGATTAGCTTTACTTGTCATCTGTACATCAAAACATACAGTGAAATGCAATCTTTCCATCAAATGAAGTCAGCGATACTTCTGCCACCAATGTAACCTGATCACAACTCACTAACCCTAACCTGTACATCTTTGGAATATGGGAAAAAATCCAGAGAACCCGGAGGAAACCCATGCAGTCACAGGGGGAACGTATAGACTCCTTACAGACAGCAGCAGGAATCAAACCCTGATCTTACAGCTTGCCCTAACCACTATGCTAGCATGCCGCACCCCACTCCCCACCAAGTGTGTTAAAGGAGCTGTCAGAGGAAGTAATAGAGGCAGGTACAGTTACAATGCTTTGAAATTGTTCATTGATGGGAAAGCTTTAGAGGCATTTGGGCCAAATACGGGCAAATGAGACTAGCTCAGGCACCCATCTCGGTTAGCATGGATTAATTGGGCCGAAAGGCCGGTTTCCATGTTGTGTAATTCAATGACTGAAACATCATTGATTCCATGCTGTACAAAATCTAAATCTGTAGATTAACCAAAGCCTTAACAACAAATCCAAAGCAAAACTTTGCAAATGTCAAAAATGCCTGCCTGTAGTTGCCGAAGGAATGTTACCAGTAGACAGTTGATGTCAGCATTTGTAGCTGGAAGGTAAAAGGTGTCTTGCTGGAAGAATTAGTTTCCTACTCATGGAAAGGAATGTAAGAATGGGTGGGCCAGCAGCCGCAAGGTATTCCCTGATATGACACAACTGGGAGTCCCACAGGTCGGACTGAGGATGGGACCCGTGATCTCATGCCCACCTAAATCCTCACTGGAACTGAATGGGCTGAATCCGCCACCAGGAAGTAGAATCATATTTGTGGTTCTATATAATAAATCTTCGCCTCACAGACCTTTGGCTTTCAACAAACAATCTGCTGGAGGAATCAGAATTAGAATCCGGTTGGTCTAGGCCCAAAATGTTGGCACTTTATTCCTCTCCATTAATGCTGTCTGACCTGCTGGATTGCTTCAACATTTTGTGTCCTACTCTGAACTTACAGCAGCTGTAGAATCTCTTGTGTTTCTAGTTTATTATCATTGTCTTATATGATATATATGAGAGTGCCATAAGAAAATGAATCTCAGGATTGTATATGCTGACATATGGGTACTTTGATAACAAATCTACTTTGAACTTTGATGTTCAAAATCTTCAAAATTGCCTTTGAAAGATTTCCTTGAAAGCATGAGTGTTATGCCTGTGATGGAACTGAGTCTACAATCCTTGGCAGCCTCTTGCAATCCTCCAAACCAGGCAATGATGCAACCTGTCCAGCAGCATCTGTTGGGGAAAAGGAATTGTTGATGGCCCTGATTCAGAGTTTTGACCCAGAATTTTGACAATTCCTATCCCTTTGCAAATGCAGCTCGATTTGCTGAGTTCTTCCTGCGGCTTGTTTGTTGCCTCAGTTTCCAACATCTGCAATCTCCTGAGTTTCCATTTGCCTTTAAAGTCACTTGCTAAGTTGACACATGAATACACAATGGGCCAGTAGGTTTACATTTTCCACTTTCCAATCCTCACAGACCATCCATGCCAAGATGTTTTTTTTTAATACTTGGTAATTGTTGTTCGTCCATCATTGACGTCGATGAGGACCTCGACACCATTATGATGGTGTCGAGACTAGCGCGTGATTTGGATTTAAGTGAGGGAGAGTTGCGCAGCGTCAGCCTCACTCTCTCTTCCCAATTCCCATCTGGATCCAGTGGCAAGACAGAGTTCAGACGGCTGGAGATGGGACTAGGCGCAGTGGATGACCAGGACATCTTCTGTGTCTTGTCCTGCTCTACACGTTCCACGACACTTGCAGAGACCGTCTTCTTGACCGTTGGACCTTCCATTGGTCTCGTCCGCTCAATCCGCCGGAGTCTGTCTTCACGTGCTGGGATAGACAACTCCCTATCTCACCGAGGGTTTCAGACCCATCGGCTACCCTCACCTTGTTTAGCCGGCTTGTCGAAGCCGTTGCCCGGGGTGTGGCTGCTGTGGCATGCAAACAGCTACGGGGAGCCACAGGTGAGAGCTGAGTGCCAGGTGGGGACCAAAGTTGGACTAACTGCCCTAAAAAGGACGCAACATGTTCCCCCACCGGAGGTGCTACCCCTCCCTGACACCCCATAAACCCCACTGGTGTACTGTATGGGGTATATAGAGTGTCCAGGGAGGGGTAGCACCACTGGTAAAGGGGCTTGTTATGTCCATTCTGGAGCAATTCACTCACTTTTGGTCTCTACCAGACACCCAACTCTCACCTGTGGCTCTACATAGCTGTTTCATTTTACTTTCATGGTAACAGGTCCTCCAGCACAATGAGCCCACACTGTCCAATTACCCATATAACCAACTAGCCTACAAACCTGTCTGTCTTTGGAATGTGGGAAGAAACCAGAGCACCCGGAGGAAACCAACGCAGTCACAGATCGAACGTACAAGCTCCTTACAGACAGCAGTGGGAATTCAACACAGGTCACTGGCACTGTAACTGTGTTACACTGGCCACTGTGCTACCATACCGGCCAAGTAGCCGTTTGCATGCAACGTAGCCACATCCCAGTTCAGCACTTTGACAGCCAGGCTAAACCAGGTAAGGGTAGTTAGCGGGTCTCGTACCCCAGTGAGACAGGGACATGCCTGTGCTACCATGTGAGGTCAGGACGGATGAGAACAATGAGATCCAATAGCCAGTTCTCCACTTTAAAAACTCTCCCACACAGTTTTCTATGAACTGGCAGATATGATGGGCAACCAATCAAATTGAAATCGATTTAATGTGGAAAATCATGTCAGCAATTATTTCTAGAAAGAAATACCACAGTTTCAGTATTGGAAAGCAATTCCAGTTGGAATGTACACAACCGTGTCTGACATTTTCCCAGTAATGACTACTGATTTAAAATGAAGCTCAGAGCCCACAAGCAACTGTTGCTTGGAAAACACGCAAAAGTTCACAATGAAAATTCATAAGGTGGATCAAAATTCACGGAAAACTTCTCATACTATCCTCAAAATGCTCAGATCATGGTCAAAGGTGGGAATTGTCCGTACTGAAAAATGTGGAACAGCTAATTTATTTGAGTGCCAGTGTGGTTCTGTTGCCCAACCAATGATTAATTCTGGTGAGGACCTATATCTGAGTGAATGTCACTCCAACATAGATCACTGTGGTGGACTGTGCCTCAAGGAGAGGGGGAAGCACTTTCCTTATTTGACATTTCTGGCTTTGATCTATGTTTGACTGGTGTATGAGGTAAGATGGAGATACAGCAGGGATAAGAAATATATAATTATGTCTGTACGTTGTAGAGGTTACCTTCACATATACAATGTCATTTTCATTTGGATTTCTCAATTATTTATTGGATCTTCTTTTTATATTTCAAAATTAATCAAGATTAGAAATAGATTTATTATTGCTGACTTATATGTTGTGAACTTTGTGGTTTTGAGGCAGCAGTACAGTGTAAAGATACAACATTGCTACAAATTACAAATATTAATAAACAGTGCGAAAAAGGAACAGTGAGGTGGTGTTTAAGGTTTCATGGATCACTCAGATGGCAAAGAAGAAGCTTTTCCTAAAATGTTGAGTATGGATTTTGAGGCTCATATACCCCCTCCCTGATGGAAGTAATGAGAAGAGAGCATTTCTCATCTGATGAGGGTCCTTAGTGATGGATTCTACCTTCTTGAGACATCACCTCTTGAAGATATCCTCAGTAGTGGGAAGGGTTGTGCCCATCATGGAGGTGGCCGGGTCTGCAAATCTTTGCAGCCTTTTGTGATCCTGTGCATCGAAGCCTCCATACCAGGCAGTGAAGCAACCAGTCCAAGAGCTCTCCATGGTACATCTTTTAAAACTAGTCAGAGTCTTTGATGACATACAAATTTTCTCAAGCTCCCAGTGAAGTAAAGTCAGTGGTGTGCCTTCTTGGTGATTGCATCCATATGTTGTGCCCAGGGTGGATCCTTTGAAGTGTTGATGCCCAGGATCTTAAGCTGCACACCCTTTCCACCACTGGCCCCTCAGTATGGACCAGTGCATGTTCTTCCGACTTCCCATCCTGAAGTTCACAATCAATTCCTTGGTCTGGGTGATGTTGAGTGTGAGGTTATTGTTGTGGCACCACTCAACCCTCCAACCTATTGCACCCCGGTGTGGCTCCTCGTCACCATCGGAGATTCTGCCAGTAACAGCTGTGTCATGGGCAAATGTATAGGTGGCACTTGTCCTGTGCCCACACAGTTATGAGTGTAGGAAGAGTAGATCCGTGAGTTAATCATGCCTGTGTTGATTGTCAGCGAGGAGGTGATGGTGTCACAGGTCCCTACTGACTGTAGTGTCCCTATTAGTAAGACAAGTGTTATGAGTTTAACTTTATTCATAACAAAATTACATATATAAATGAAGAAACAGAGCAAAACTTTGAAATTCATAGTCAATATAATCAGTACTGTTCATTTATTTGTTTAAAAAAAGCCATAGCACCATTGCCACTCCTGTGGTCTTCAGGGTGATAGATCCTTTCATTGTTCGAGGGGCTTCCCCATCAGACTCTGCCCCTCCATGTGTCATAGTGTAAGGAGTCTAGATAGAGGTTCTTCCCCTCAGAGCCTTTACATTGGCAGCACTGAGCTTCAGTGCATTCTTCAGCATGCCCTCCTGTACCAGTTGGCAGCATTCTCTTCTGGCTATCTCACTGTGATGGAAGAACAACAAACTTGGGGCAGACTAAAGTGCTTCTTTCCAGCAGGACTTGATGCCTGTCTCAGTGTGTGTCCCCTGGATCAACCAATAGATCAGAGAGTCCTCTGTTAGGCCATTGCTGGGAATGAACTAGAACATGGACCCTTGCATCTAACTCTACGCTCTCTTAGTAGATCCACAGTCTCCAAGAGCTACTACCCTTGGACCTTATGTCTATTGTGGAAGGAGCAGTTCTTACCCTGCAACCATCAGCTCCTGAACTGGTGTGGATCTCCTCAAATGAACTTATCCTATGACCAACAGGCCGATTGCAGAGTTTATTTACACCTCATGTTCTTAGTATTATTTGTATTTGCACACTTTGTCCTCTTTTTCACTTTGTTTGGTGGTCTTTATCCATTTCTGTACCAGCTTTTCATAAAATTCTATTTTATTTCTTTTATTACTATAAACGCTTGCAAGAAAATGAATCTCAAAGTAGTATATGGTAGCACTTACAGTATCCACTTTGATAATAAATTTACCTTGAACTTTGAACTGTCGCTTCCCCATTGCAGCTGTCCCGAGGGTAGTGGGTGTTGGGGATGATACTTTGTCTGTACAGGGATGATCTGACTAGGAAGGCCTCTCTCAACACCAACAGAGTGAGACTTCGGTGCTTGTGGGTGAGTTCCGGCAATGAGGCATTCTGCCAGATGGTTTGGAGATCTCTCTCTTGTCATGCATTGTTATTCCATTCTATGCCTTGTGGTGCATCGGGCGGCAACCTTGCCGTTTTGTTTAGCATTTTTGTCTGTTTTTTTTTAGGCCGAGTTCGATGATCAACCCAGCACGGATGGAGCGTGTGCAAGTAGCTGGCCAGGTTCGAACCCAGGACAGCTGCCTTGAAATCTGGAGAGGATGCCACTTCACCACCGGCCGGTTACTTGTCACGTGTACTGTTCATCAATACTACAATCTGAGCTCTGAGAGGCTTGGGACCTGCTGCCGCCTCTGTTCCTTCCACAATAGACATAAGGCTGTGATTGCTCAGGGCAAGTGCCTTTCTCTGATTGCTGTGTACAAGCTGCTACTCCATACAGCTCACAACTTAGCACGAATGACCTGATGTTTATTTTGTCATTTAAGTTCTCTATAATCTGTTGTTGATTAAAGTTTATAGTACAGAGAATATAGAACATTACAGGTCTTTCAGTACACAATGTTGTGACAACCTTTTAATCTAGTCTAAGATCAGTCTAACCCAATCTGCCCACATAGCCAACTATTTTTCTCTCATGCATTTCCCTATCTAACAGTTCTTTAAATTACGTAATGTATCTTCTCCTACCACCACCCCGGCAAGGAGTTCCACACACCCACCACTCTCTGTGTAAAAAAGTTAACCCTGACATTCCCCCATACTTTCCTCCAATCACCTTAAAATTATACCCCCTTTCATTAGCCATTTCAGCTCTGGTAAAAAAAAAGTCTCTGGCTATCTGCTTGATCTATGCCCTTTATCATAAGACCATAAGATATAGGAGCAGGATTAGGATACTCAGCCCATCTTGTACATCTCAATTTCCTCTCATTTTCATCTGCTCTGTAAAGAAAAGCCCTAACTCACTCAACCTATCCTCATGAGACATGCTGTCCAATCCAGGCAGTATTCTGGTAAATCTCCTCTGCTCCCTCTCTAAAACTTCCTTATCTTTCGTATAATGAGGCAACCGGAGCTGAACACAGTACTCCAAGTGTATTCTAACCTGGGTTTTATCGAGCTGCAACATTACCTCACAGCTTTTGAACTCAACCTCCTGAATAATGAAGGCTAACGATCCAAACACCTTCTCAATCAACGCCATACATCTTCTTAACAACCCTATCAGTTAACTATGTTGGCTTACATTAGTCATGTATGCAATATATTTTCCTTCAAAAAGTGGATTTACATGGTATTTAAACCCTGGGTATATATGCTCATGATAATAAACTCAGACTTGATCTGATGCATGTCTTGGTTGTAAACCATGCAACAATGCTGCCTACTTATTTGCAACCAGCCTGGTAAATTGTCTGGGGGAATTGAAGTGCAATTTATTGCAGTTGAAAAGGTGAACTCTAATTCCTAATCGCCATAATTTATGAAATCCTTAAAGTGTTGAGCCCACCTACAAGGAGTGCTACCCAAGAAATCAACGTCTATCATCAAGGTCCCCCATGATCCAGCCCATGCTTCCTTCTCACTGCTGCCATTGAGAAGGAGGTACAGGGACCTTATGCCCTACACCACTAGCTTCAGGAACAGTAATTAACCCTCAAATATCAGGCTCCTGTATTAGTGTTTACAATTTCACTCACCTCAACACTGAGTTGATTCCATAACCTATGAACTCACTTTCAATAACTCCACAACCTGTGTCCTCAATATTATTTATTTATTTATTGTATTTGCGCAGTTTGCCTTCTTATGCACATTGGTTGTATGTCCATCTTTGTCTGTGGTATTTAAGACCATAAATCATAGAAGCAATATCACACCTTAAATATACCCAATGACTTGGCAATAAATTCCACAGATTCGCCACTCTCTGGCTAAAGAAATCCCTGCTCATCTCCATTCTAAAGTGACATCACTCTATTCTGAGGCTGTGTTTTCTGGTCCTAGAATCCCTTACTATAAGAAACATCCTCTCTACATCCATTCTACCTGGGCCTTTCAACATAGCTTCAATGAGATGTTCAATGAGATCCCCCGTTATTCTTCTAAGTTCCAGCAAGTGAAGATCCAGCATCATCAAACGCCCCTCATATAATAACTCTTTCATTCCCAGAATCATTCTCATGAGCCTTTCCTAGATCAGGGGCCCAAAACTGCTCACAATGCTCCAAGTGAAGCCTCACCAGTGCCTTATTTCCCCCAATTTCCCCTGGGATCAATAAAGTATGACTATTACTATTACTATTATTACTATTATAAAGTCTCAGCATTGCATCCTTGCTTTTATATTCCAGCCCTCTTGACATGAATGCAATTATTGCATTTGCCATCTTCATCACCACTTCAACCATCAACTTAACCTTTAAAGGATCCTGCATGAGGACTCCCAAGTCCCTTTATACCATGGATTTTTTGGCTTTTTTTCCCCATTTAGAAAATAGTCTACACTTTTATTCCTTCTGCCAAAGAGCATGACCATACATTTCCCAACACTGTATTCCATCTGGCTCTTCTATGCCCATTTTCCTGATCTGTCTAAGACCTTTTGCAGCCTCTCTGCTTCCTCAAAACTGTCTGCCCCTCCACCTATCCTTGTACCATCTACAAACTTGGCCACACAACCATCAATTCCATCATCCAAATCATTCAGTTATCATGTAAAAATAAGCAGTCCCGACACAGGTCCCTGTGGAACACCACTAATCACCGCTAGCCAACCACAAAATGCTCTTTTTATTCCCATTCTTTTCCTCCTGCCAATTAGCCAATGCTCAGTCCATGCTAGTATCTTTCCTGTAATACTATGGGCTCTTATCTGTTAAGCAGCCTCATGTGCAGCACCTTGTCAAAGGTCTTCTGAAAATCCAGGTACATAACAATCTACAATTCTCCTTTGTCCATCCTGCTTGTTATTTCCTCAAATAATTGCAACAGATTTGTCAGGCAAGATCTTGGATCCCTTAAGGAAACTATGCTGACTTTGGCCTATTTTATCATGCACCTTCAAGTACCCTGAGACCTCATTCTTAACAATTAAATTAATGCTAGAAGCTAGTGACTCCTGAAAGTTCACTATCACTAATGTCTCCACAATCTATTCAGCTATCTCTTTCAGAACCCTGAGGTGTAGTCCATTTGGTCCAGATGACTTATCTACCTTCAGACCTTTCAGCTACCCAAGTACTTTCTCCCTAGTAACAGCAACTGCACTCATTTCTGCCCCCAACAGTCTCAAACTTACATCATACTGCTAGTTTTTCATTGTTTCTATTGTGTTTCTTTGTATTTACTGTGATTGCCTCCAGAAAAATGAATCTCAGGGTTGTATATAGTGATGCACCTGTACTTTGACAGTAAATTTACTTTGAACTTTGAATTATGAAGTGCATGCATTGTATCTGTACACAACTTCTTTTCTAAGAAATACAAGAATGTTAATTATTGTATGTTCTTTGGTTCACTTGTGAGAAGATTGACACCCAATATTTTATTAATCTGTCATTTCCACCCATCCTTCCTCTGCCTTCTAGGGAGTTAAGTATATTTTGACAAACCTCTTCCTTGTTACAAGTTGTAAAAGATCTCAGCATATGTTTTTCTGTTTTTTTGCCAGCTACTTCATTTTTTTTTCTCCCTCTCTACTGATTTTCTGGTTCGTCCTTCCTTGCTGTTTAGCCCGCTCCCTTCTTACAGTTTGTGAGCTTATTGTTCTGCTTGGCTGGATTTCAAGATCTAATGAAAGGATAACATTATTTGTCATATGTAGATTGAACATGTCACATGTTAATCAGGCTTTTAAGCCAGAGGGAATGACTTCACTGAATTTCACTCACCCCAACATAGAACTAATCCCCTCATCTCACAACCTATGGACTCACTTTCAAGCATTCTTCAACTCATGTTGTCGGTATTTATTTCTTATTTATTTATTATTATTACTATTATGAATATTATTTCTTTTTGTATTTGCACAATTTGTCATCTTTTGCACACTGGTTGTCCACCCTGTTAGTGTGGTCTTTCATTGATTCTATCGTGTTTCTTTGCACTTACTGTGAATGCCTGCAAGAATATGAATCTTGGGGTTGTATATGGTGATGTAAATAATTGTACATTGAACTTTGATGTAAACTTGTCAACTGGTTTATTACTCTCATATCTAGCAAGGTGGAGTCAGAAACTTTGTTTGGCATGCCTTCCATACAGGCAATCACAACAGTACTTTGAGGTGGTACTTGGGAAAGGCAGTAACAGAAAGCAGTATAAAAAATTACAGTTACACAGAAAGTTCAGTGCAGGTAGGCACGAAGATGCAAGTTCATAATAAGTTAGCTTGTGAGGTCAACACTCTACGTTATTGTGCCAGGGGAATTTTCAATAATCTTATAACAGTGGGATAGAAGCTGTCCTTGAGGCCAGTTGTACGTGCTTTCAGACTTTTCTGTCCTCTGCTTGTTGTTTGAGGGGGTTGGTGATGGGGAGAGAGAATGTCCCGGATGAGGCGTGGGTGGGATCCTATGGCTGCTTTGCCAAGGCAGTGAGAAGTCTAGACAGAGTGCATAGAGGGGATGCTGGCTTCTGTGATACACTGAGCTGTGTCCGCAAATCTCTCAGTTTCCAGCAATCTTAGGTATTGGTATTGGTATATCCGGGTACTTTTACTGTTTATGATTGTTATTTTGTTTTTTTGGCACCACGCTTCCAGCGCTAACATAGCATGCCAACAACTGACGAACTCTAGCCTGTAGGTCTTTAGAATGTGAGAGGAAACCAGAGCATCCCAAGGAAACTCATGTGTCACAGGAAGAACATACAAGCTTCTCACAGACGGCAGTGGGAGATGAACCCCGATGACCGGCACTCTAGAGGTTTATGCTAACTGCTACACTACCATGCCACCCGTAAAACAAGCAACCCTAATTTTTCCAATTAGGTAACACTCCCCAGCAGAAATTTTATTTTTCAACTGAAAGAATATCAGCTAAGAATTATAAATTATTTATTTTGATGTTTAATATTCATAGGTTTTCATCTATACTCAGTGTTCACTTTGCTAGGTATACCTGTACACAAGCTCATTAATGCAAATATGTAATCAGCCAATCATGCAGATGCAATTCAATGCTTATAAGCATGCAGATATCAAAGGTTCCAAAGTACATTTAATATCGGAGTATGTATACAGCATACAACCTGAAATTTGTCCTCTTCACTGGTCCATGAAACAAAAAAAAGGCATAGAATAATAGAAAAACCAAAGCACCCAAAGCCCTTCATCCCTGCTGCTTTATACAAGCAGCAGCATAAACATCGACCCCCCAACCCAAAAAAGCAGAAGCACCAACACCCTCCACCACCACCATTCGAGCAGCAGCCAAGGCACCAAAGAGCCAATTGATCCAGAACCTATCAAAATGCAGTTCACAGACCAGCACTTTACTCTCTCCCCATCGAGGGAGAGAGAGGTCACTCCTGCAACTACGAGAGTAGAGACCTGCAATTCACTGTTTGGAATCTTCCACATCACTTCGCCAACCCCTCCCCGCACCCCCCCCCCCCCCCCACGCACACCTCGAGGACTGGCAGGTTCTCACTGCAATGGGGAAGAAACATGATCTAAGTGACTTTGACCATGGAATGCTTGTTGGTACCAGATGGAGAGGTTTAAATATCTCTGAAACTGCTGATCTCCTGGGATTTTCATGCGCAACCGTTTCTGGAACTATAGAGAATGGTGCAATAAACAAAACACATCCAGTGAGCACTAGTTCTGTGGGTGAAAGTACGTTGTTAATGAGAGAGGTCAGAGGAGAATGGCCAATCTGGTTCAAGCTGACATGAATGTGACGGTAATTCAAATAACTACACATTACAACAGTAGACGACAGAAGAGCATCTCTAAATGGACAACACATTGAACATTGAAGTTAATGGGATTACAGCAGACCATGAACATACACTCAGTGGCCAAATTATTAGTTGCAAGAGTTGTATATTAAAGTGGCCTCTGAGTATAATTCATGTAATTAACTCTGCTAACTTTCATGCCTGTACAGGTAAATGTATGCTATGCTAACAGACTAATTTCAGACTTAAAAGTTTCATTCTCAAACTTTCACTGAAATGTGGTACATTCTTATTATTTTACCCCAGAAGATCATTTAGTATCAGAACACTGACCTTGTTTCATTACTGTATGGCTGCAGTTGTTTCCTGCTGAACAATACTTATAATGGAATGGTTACTGAATTACCATCAGCTGTTTTGAATCCATGAGATTTGTAGTTATTGACAAAAGTCTAGAATTCTTTATTCTGCAGTGAAATATTTTCACTGCAGGATCAGAGATTAAAACAGCCTTTGTTTAACAGCTGCTATTGATTCCCTTCCCTTTCTTTGTACCCATACGCAGTGGCACTTTAGCATAATGCTTTACATTACCAGGGTTCAATTCCCACCTTGACTGTAAGGAATTGGTGCATTTTCCTTGTGGGCAAGTGGGTTTCCTCCGGGTGCTTTGGTTTCCTCCCACATCCCAAAGATGTATGAGTCAATAGGCTAATTGGTCACTTGCATTAATTTGGGCAGTGCAGGCTCATTAGGCCAGAAGGGCCTGTTATTATGCTGTATCTCCAAATAAAATTGAATGAGTGAATCAATAAATCAATCAATCAATCAACCAACCAACCAATCAATGACAAAATAATAAATAGACAAACAATTAAATAAATAAAATCATAAATATAACTAGTAAACTCTTAGAGAGGCATATGGATGACAGAAAAATGGAGGGTGAGATTGATCTTAGAGTAGGTTGAAAGATCAGCATTACATTGTGGGCCAAAGGGTCTATACTGGGCTGTAATATTCTATCTTACGTGGAATAATGTTCCTACAATTTCTACAACATCATTTCTAACTCCAGGACGTGCTTTCTTCTTGCTGCTGCCACCGGTAAGGAAGTGCGGGAGCATTTAGGTCCCACATCACCAGGTTCAGGAACAGTTATTACCTTACATCCATCAGGATTCTGAACCAGCATGGGTAACTTCAGTCACCTCAACTCTGAATTGATAGCCGACAGACTCACTTAAAGGACTCTACATCTCATGTTCTCATTACTATTTATTTAATTATCTGCTTTTGTTTGTTTGATTATTTATTGTTAATTTACACAGTTTGTCTTCTTTTACACATTGATTGTTTGTCTGTCTTTATGTGAAGTTGTTCATTAATTTTATTGTATTTTTCTTTTTACTGCGAATGTCTGCAAAAAATGAAACTCATGGTGACATACAGTATGCATGTATTGATAATAAATTTATTTTAAACTTTGAAATGTGTGGATGATCTCGAACTGGGGAAGGCAGGATTTTGTTGATCAGTACAGAGGAGGGTAATAACAAGTAGGGAAGGACAAATAACAGGCCCACTGAAAGGGCAATTAATTGGCAGATGTATTTCAATACAAAGCAATGAGTTTTGCTGAGAGTGGTAAGGAGGTCATTTGGAAGGTGCTACTCTGGGTGGGGCAGAGAGATAAAAGGACGTTGGAGAGCTCTACACAAACCCCTGAAAGATGAACTGAAAGTTAGCAAGGCCAAAAAAGATAGCTTAATAGTAGGGCATATTTCCGTAAGACCCTAAGACCACAGTAGGAGCAGAATTGGTCCATTCGGCCCATCATGCCTGCTCCATTATTCTGTCATGGCTAATCTCAACTCTATTTTCCTGCCTTCTCCCCATAACCTTTCACACCCTTACTAATCAAGAACCTATTAACCTCTGTTTTAAGTATACCATGACTTGCTGAGTTTCTCCAGCATTTTGTGTGTGTGCGTGTGTGTGTTGCTCAAGATTTCCAGCATCTGTAGAATCTCTTGTGTCTTTAATTATGAAATGTTTTCCGTGAGCAGGCGCAGAGTTTTGACTCTTGTGGGCAAGGTAAATTAAGGCTGGCAATAAAAGTTGGCCATCTAGAAAATCAGTAGGAAGTTTAAAAGACATGGTGATGTGGAAAGATTGAATGTGTAAAGATTCTATTTGTGTGGGTGGATTTTGATTGATGTCACAGAGTTGAAGACATTCCCAATTATCAGCATTTATACACCTGATTGTAACAGCTGCGTATTGCTTGTCTTATCTCATGTGACCGGCTGCCACACTGTTTATGAGGAAATCAAATCACATAGTACTACACTAGGTGCTAGTGAGCCATCAGCTCTAGGTATCAGAAGGAGGCAGTGAATAGAATACTCGCACTTCTGGAGGGAAGTTTTGTTTATAACAAAATAGCAATATATACAAAATATGAACAAGAACAATTCAAAATTCCAACATTCTGTCCCTGGTTCCAAATCTCAGATATCAAATGAAAATCAAATTCCTTTTTAGTTAGAATCAGTGAGATTCATTAAAATAACCTTTATTACTCCAGTTTCTCTAACTAATTAGATCTAGCGTTATTGCCTAATTAAAGGTTTGTAGACTAACCTTTGCCTTTCTATTTATCCCTAATTAGTTACATGGTCTGAGTCAACATTCCTTCCCTAGTTACAAAACTAATTGAATTCCTTTTCTTCAGTATTATGGTTAACTTCAGTTTCAGTTCAGGTCAGCATGTCTACAAATTCAAATTCAATACCAAAAAAAATATATATGCTGCTTAGCTCCTTTCATGACAAATTCTCCAACATCACAACTTCTAAACAAAGTAAATTTCATTCAGTAAATTAACATAGTCTTTGCAAGATTAATCAGTTATTCCAGAAAATCAAATTCAGATCCTTCAAATGAGAAATAAACTTATACATCCGACCATATTAAATCCTGAAATATTCTGTTCCCATACTGGTTCTTCGATCTTGGGTGGCTCGCCAACTTGTTTCTTGGTTTGTTGGATGAAATAGTGGATCATTTACAGAAAGTCGATTCACAATACTTACACAAAAAAACCTGACCTGTATACAACATGATTACAGTCTGTAAGTTCTTATACGCATTCTATTTTCTATTTCAAAATAACTCAAAATCACATTGTCATTTTCAAACATTTCTCAGTTACAGCACTACTGAACATATTTCACGCACAAATTATACACTCGGATCAGTAAGTATTTTAACTCACCAAACCCCTTGGTATGATTTAACAAACTAATTCCCGGTTTCCCAGTAGAGATCTTGGACACTACTCTCTGCCGCTATTGTCTCGCGATAGCTGATGCTCATTATAGCTGCAGCTTCAATAAATATTTTATCAATTTCGTCTCTCCTCCAGGTGTTTCACCTTGAGGATTTCCGATAAGTAGGGCAGAGATACTAACTACTAATTCCACTTCTAACAGTTTTCATCTTTAGTTAGTTTCTAATAGTTTACTGTGTTCGCTGTTGCTTGCCCACAGCTGCATCAGCCATGTCTTGTTCTCACATAACTATTTTTTTAAGATCTCTTTTTTAAAAATTCAGTGAACCTCATTTCCATATTTCTAACATTACACCTGTGGGTTTAATTAACCTGGGTTACACCATCAAGGATCAACTTTATTCTCCATGTATACTCAGTGGTCACTTTATTAGATACACCTGTACACCTGCCTGTTAATACAAATATCTAATCAGCCAATCATGTGTCAGCAGTTCAATGCATAAAAGCATGCAGACATGGTCAAGAGATTCAGTTGTTGTTCAGACCAAATATCAGAATGGGGAGGAAATGTGACTGTGGAATGATTACTAGTGCCAGACAGTCTGGTTTCAGAATCTCAGAAACTGCTGATCTCCTGGGATTTTCATGCAGAACAGTCTCTATTGTTTACAGAGAATGGTATGAAAATCACAAAAAAAAATCCAGTGGAAGGCAGTTCTGTGGGTGAAAATGCCTTGTTAATGAGAGGAGTCAGTGGAGAATGGCCAGACTGGTTCAAGGTGACAAGAACGCAACAGTAACTCAAAAACCACATGTTAGTTGACTCTCACTGGTGTGCAAATCTGAACGCACAACATGTTGAACCTTGAAGTGGATGGGCTACAGCAGCAGAAGACCATGAACATGCATTCAGTGGCCACTTTACTAAGGACAGGAGGTACTGAATAAAATTACCACTGAATATATATGTATTATGAACTTGCTGTGGTGTGATAGTTAGTGCACAACATGCAACAAAAATCAATAACTTTCAACGATTATAAAGAATAATGAATTATACAATAAACTTAGAGGTGAAAGTACAGATACGGAATAAAATGTGTATAAACACACGCAGTAAATACTAGCATGTATTTACAATATAAAGAGCATTATAAAAATATTTTGAAGTGTTTACAGTGTGCAGTGATCACTAAAGTTGAGTATGATGGGTTCTCTATTTGTGGGCCCTCTAGTTAGTTCAGTTAGTGGCAGCCCCCCTTGCATTGTTGCAGTGCAGTATAGTGATGGAATAATAGATAGAGGGGGTGGGGGAACCTAACTAGAATGGTTGATCAGATTAACTGCCTGGAGGAAGATATTTATAAGACGGCACATTTATAGGATGACCTAGAAGGGAGATTTTGGAAAAGGCAGTTTGCTGACCTGTCTTTCTCTGTCCGTTCCTCCTTGTTCATGATGGTAGTACATCAAGGTCGTAGTTAGTTATGCTGCTACACTGCTCTGGCAACCTAAGCTTGTTCATGGATCAGCAGAGCTTGCACTTCTCACTAGGACCACTTACATGCCCTCAGCTGCTCCAGTTTCCTCTCGCAGGATCCCTGAGACATGCTGGTAGGTAACTGAGCTGCTGTAACTTGTTCCTAATATAGGTGGGTGGCAGATATATTCATAGAAACATAGAAAACCTACAGCACAATACAGGCCCTTTGGCCCACAAAGCTGTGCCGAACATGTCCTTACCTGAGAAATTAGCTAGGGTTACCCATATCCCTCCATTTTTCTAAGCTCCATGTACCTATCCAGGAGTCTCTTAAAAGACCCTATCATATCCGTCTCCACCACCACTGCCAGCAGCCCATTCCATGCACTCACCACTTTGTGTAAAAACTTACCCCTGACATCTCCTCTGTACCTATTCTAAGCACTTTAACCTGTGCCCTCTTTGAATATCCTATGGATTTGGACCCCAAGATCCCTCCGATTCTCCACACTGCCAAGAGTCTTACCATTATACTATATTCTGCCGGCATATTTGACCTACCAAAATGAACTACCTCACACTTATCTGGGTTGAACTCCATCTGCCACTTCTCAGCCCATTTTTGCATCTTATCAATGTCCCGCTGTAACCTCTCACAGCCCTCCACACTAACCACAACAACCCCAATCTTTAAGCCATCAGTAAATTTAATAACCCATCCCTCCACTTCTTCATCCAGGTCATTTATAAAAATCACGAAGTGAAGGGGTCCCAGAACAGATCCCTGAGGCACACCACTGGTCACTGACCTCCATACAGAATATGACCCGACTACAACCATTCTTTGCCTTCTGTGGGCAAGCCAGTTCTGGATCCACAAAGCAATGTCCCCTTGGATCCCATGCATCCTTACTTTCTCAGTAAGCCTTGCATGGAGTACCTTGTCAAATGCCTTGCTGAAATCCATATACAATACATCTACTGTTCTACCTTCATCAATGTGTTTAGTCACATCCCCAAAAAATTCAAACAGGCTCATAAGGCATGACCTGCCTTTCACGAAGCCATTCTGACTATTCCTAATCATATTATGCCTCTCCAAATGTTCATAAATCTGGGGGGGTTGATGAGTGAATGAGAACAGTTGAAAGGGAAATAAATGGAGTGGGTATTGATGGGATTGCTCTGATAGCTAGCATAGACTCAGTGGGCAGAATAGTCTCCTTCCAGGTCATAATAAAATGTGAGAATATTGTAACTTCCAGCTACTTGAACTCCTGCTCTGAGGGATGTTCTTGATCTTTGTTTGTGATGTAACACTCAAAAAGCTGGAGGAACTCAGCAGGTCAGGCAGCATAAGTGGAGGGAAATGAACAGTTGATGTTTCACACTGAGGCCCTTCATCGGGATTTCCAGCAACTCCAATCCTTTTTAGAACATAGAGCATAGAACAGTACAGTGCTGTATTGCCCTTCTCCCCCACAGAGTTATGCTGATTTATATAAAAATATTCTATGATCTATCTAACTCCTCTCTCCTACACTGCCCAGGACTTTCCATTTTCCTTACATCCGTTGCTTACCTAAGTGTCCCTATTGTATCAACTTCTACCACCATCCCCAACAGAATGTTCCAGGCACCCACCACTCCCTGTGTGAGAAAACCTACCTCTGTCATCTCCCCTAAACTTTCCCCCACTCACCTTGAATGGATATCCTCTGGCATTGGCCATTGCAATCCTGAGAAAAAGGTTTTGGCTGTCTACTTTATCTATTCCTCCCATAATGTTTATTCTGTTAAATCACCTCTTATCCTCTGTCATTCCAAAGAGAAAAGTCTTAACTCGCTCAACCTTTCCTCATAAGACATGTTCGCTAATTCAGGCAGCATCGTGGTAAATCTCCCCTGTACCCTCTAAAGCTTTCATATCCTTCCTACACTTAAAGGATTGAATGACACTTAAAGGATTGACAGTGGATATGCAA
This sequence comes from Mobula birostris, assembly GCF_030028105.1. Lineage (NCBI taxonomy): Eukaryota > Metazoa > Chordata > Chondrichthyes > Myliobatiformes > Myliobatidae > Mobula > Mobula birostris. The sequence goes on from NC_092371.1 coordinate 172,131,764, forward strand.
TGGCAAGCATTTAAAGGTTGCATGGATGAACTGCAACAAATGTTCATCCCAGTTTGGCAAAAGAATAAATCAAGGAAGGTAGTGCACCCGTGGCTGACAAGAGAAATTAGGGATAGTATCAATTCCAAAGAAGCAGCATACAAATTAGCCAGAGAAAGTGGCTCACCTGAGGACTGGGAGAAATTCAGAGTTCAGCAGAGGAGGACAAAGGGCTTAATTAGGAAGGGGAAAAAAGATTATGAGAGAAAACTGGCAGGCAACATAAAAACGGACTGTAAAAGCGTTTATAGGTATGTAAAAAGGAAAAGACTGGTAAAGACAAATGTAGGTCCCCTGCAGACAGAAACAGGTGAATTGATTATGGGGAGCAAGGACATGGCAGACCAATTGAATAATTACTTTGGTTCTGTCTTCACTAAGGAGGACATAAATAATCTTCCAGAAATAGTAGGGGACAGAGGGTCCAGTGAGATGGAGGAACTGAGTGAAATACATGTTAGTAGGGAAGTGGTGTTAGGTAAATTGAAGGGATTGAAGGCAGATAAATCCCCAGGGCCAGATGGTCTGCATCCCAGGGTGCTTAAGGAAGTAGCCCAAGAAATAGTGGATGCATTAGTGATAATTTTTCAAAACTCGTTAGATTCTGGACTAGTTCCTGAGGATTGGAGGGTGGCTAATGTAACTCCACTTTTTAAAAAAGGAGGGAGAGAGAAACCGGGGAATTATAGACCGGTTAGCCTAACGTCGGTGGTGGGGAAACTGCTGGAGTCAGTTATCAAGGATGTGATAACAGCACATTTGGAAAGTGGTGAAATGATCGGACAAAGTCAGCATGGATTTGTGAAAGGAAAATCATGCCTGACGAATCTCATAGAATTTTTTGAGGATGTAACTAGTAGAGTGGATAGGGGAGAACCAGTGGATGTGGTATATTTGGATTTTCAGAAGGCTTTTGACAAGGTCCCACACAGGAGATTAGTGTGCAAACTTAAAGCACACGGTATTGGGGGTAAGGTATTGGTGTGGGTGGAGAGTTGGTTAGCAGACAGGAAGCAAAGAGTGGGAATAAACGATAAACGGGACCTTTTCAGAATGGCAGGCGGTGACTAGTGGGGTACCGCAAGGCTCAGTGCTGGGACCCCAGTTGTTTACAATATATATTAATGACTTGGATGAGGGAATTAAATGCAGCATCTCCAAGTTTGCGGATGACACGAAGCTGGGTGGCAGTGTTATCTGTGAGGAGGATGCTAAGAGGATGCAGGGTGACTTGGATAGGTTGGGTGAGTGGGCAAATTCATGGCAGATGCAATTTAATGTGGATAAATGTGAAGTTATCCACTTTGGTGGCAAAAATAGGAAAACAGATTATTATCTGAATGGTGGCCGATTAGGAAAAGGGGAGGTGCAACGTGACCTGGGTGTCATTATACACCAGCCATTGAAAGTGGGCATGCAGGTACAGCAGGCGGTGAAAAAGGCGAATGGTATGCTGGCACTTATAGCGAGAGGATTTGAGTACAGGAGCAGGGAGGTACTACTGCAGTTGTACAAGGCCTTGGTGAGACCGCACCTGGAGTATTGTGTGCAGTTTTGGTCCCCTAATCTGAGAAGAGACATCCTTGCCATAGAGGGAGTACAGAGAAGGTTCACCAGATTGATTCCTGGGATGGCAGGACTTTCATATGAAGAAAGAATGGATGAACTGGGCTTGTACTCGTTGGAATTTAGAAGATTGAGGGGGGATCTGATTGAAACGTATAAGATCCTAAAGGGATTGGACAGGCTAGATGTAGGAAGATTGTTCCCGATGTTGGGGAAGTCCAGAACGAGGGGTCACAGTTTGAGGATAGAGGGGAAGCCTTTTAGGACCGAGATTAGGAAAAACTTCTTCACACAGAGAGTGGTGAATCTGTGGAATTCTCTGCCACAGGAAACAGTTGAGGCCAGTTCATTGGCTATATTTAAGAGGGAGTTAGATATGGCCCTTGTGGCTATGGGGGTCGGGGGTATGGAGGGAAGGCTGGGGCTGTGTTCTGAGTTGGATGATCAGCCATGATCATAATAAATGGCAGTGCAGGCTCGAAGGGCCAAATGGCCTACTCCTGCACCTATTTTCTATGTTTCTATGTTTCTATAATGAAGGGTCTGAGTCTGAAACGTCAGCTGTTCATTTCCCTCCATAGATACTGCTAGACCTGTTGACATTTCATGAGTACTGCTCAAGATTGAGCAACTCTTGTATGTCAGGTTTTAAGGATCTTTAAAACTGAGGTCAAAAGATCCTGGGGCAGTCGGAAGAGATCACAGAGTAGTTGAAGACACTGGAATTAAGGAAAAATTCCGACAGTATTTTATTGACTGACTGAGTTGCTCACTTGAGCTCTGACATTATGTTCCAGATCAATAAGGTGCCTGAGAAAGGAGGAACCATAATGGTGATATTTTCAAACACAGGAGATTCTGCAGATGGTGGATAGCCAAAATTACACACACTGGAATAAAAAATGAATGTTTTGGGCCAAACCCTTCATCAAGACTGGAAAGGAAAGGGGCAAGAAGCCAGAATAAGAAGGTGGGGGGTGGGAGTGGGAGGAGTACAAGTTGGCAGGTGATAGGTGAAGCCAGATGAGGGGGAAAATAGGCGGCTGCGGGGGTGGGATGGATGAAGTGAGGAGCTGGGAGGCAATACGTGGAAAAGGGTAAGGGCTGAAGAAGAAGGAATCCGATAGGAAAAGAGAGTGAAATATGGAAGAAAGGGAAGGAGGAAGGGTACCGGGGGTGGGGGGGGGGGGGGGGTAATAGCCACAAAAACAGAAGAGAAAAGGTAAGAATGGATCCAGAGTGGTGAATGGAAGAAGAGGGAAGGGGGAGCAAGGAAATATTACAGGACATTAAAGAAATTAATGTTCATGCCATCAGGTTGGAGGCTGCATAGCCATAATATGAAGTGTTGTTCTTCCAACCTGAGAGGGACCTCATCATGGAAGTAGAGGAGGCCATGGATAAAGCCATAATTGTATGGCTATGAAGAATGTAATGGTTCTTTTTCTGCTTTGTAAGTGCTTACAGTAGGTAATGCGTGTCTCTTTTCTGGGCTCTGTAATCGGTACCGCCTCTGCTCGAGGCACATTGATGTATCAGTGTTGATTCTATGTTGCTTATGCAAAGGCTTCTGAAGGCATGAGTCATCCATTAGGTAAACTGCTGGATCCAGAGTACTTAGCCTTTGGCTTCCCTCGTATCTCTTCTCCTCACCTGCCTATTACTTCCCCTGGTGCTCTTCCTTCTTCCATTTCTCCCATAGTCCACTCTGGCCCATGGTGAAATAGGGACATGCCTGTCCTAGCTTGCGAAGTCAGCTCCCGAGGACTGGATGAGATCTACAGTGAGGTGCAGTTTTAAGGAAGGCAACTCTGCAACACAAAGAACGTGACAAGGCACAGAAGAAATCATGGTCATCCACAGCAAACAAGGAAAACCTCACTTTCTGACAACTACTCGTACGACTGGAAACGGATTTCCAAGGTGAAGCAAATGGAATTGCCCCAGTGCAACAGCTTTTCCACTTTAAAAACTCTCCCGCACAGGTTTCCTGTCATTGTGGGTCATGATAGACTCTGGATTTGCTGGTGACCCCGGAACTGCGAACTGCATTCTGTCTGGATGACTGGAACAGAGCCCCGTTGTCACCTGGGGATGGTCCACTTGCCTCTGGCTTTGTGGCTGGTGGTTTCAACATCTGATGGCCTTCAGCTTCTTAAGGGATAAACATAAAGATATGAATCAAAACTAGAATCAGAATCAGGTTAATCAGTGACACATGCTATGAAACTTATTGTTTTGCGGCAGCAGTACAGTACAAGGCAAAAGAAATTACTATACGTTAGAAAATAAATAAATAGTGCAAAAGACATTGGGGTCCGGAGGAAGGCTGTTTAATTTGGTTGTATATTCTCTATGTACCGTCACATGGCAATAAACTTGAACTTGAACACTTTTTTGCTTTTTTATGCAAGCACAGTCCAAGGCAGAAAAATGACTGTAAGTTACAATAAATAAACAGTGATAATAAATCATCCCAGATATTCTCTCCCCTCTCCCATCAGACAGAAGATAGAAAAGCCTGAAAGCATATTCCACCAGGTTCAAGGACAGCTTCTACCCACTAGTATAAGACTATTGAACGGTCTTCTGGTTCCTTAAGATAGTTATAGCCCGAGGTGCTAATGGGGTCAAGCTCCCACTGCTATAAAATGCTCCCAATGGCATGCAACTCAATAGCCTCTGACAACTAGGTCCAGCTCCTGTGTGATTCACGTGTAGTTTAGCTACTAAGCCTAGCGGAACTGTTTCTTCTGACAGGAGAAGGTCCAAAGGTGGGTCACTGGCACCTTAAAACCAGTCGCTTCAGGCAGATGGGGCTCGTCAGCCATGGTTGGGCAACTCACCTAGGAGAACGAAAACTCTGATCTCGAACCTCTGCTGACTTGCGGCTGTTCCCACTCATGCGGAAGGCTTCGGGAGTAAACCCCAAGGAAAATTCCAGAGCTGGAGTCTCTAAGGCAGTCCTACTTTGAATTCAATGCTGACTGGCAACTCCTGTGACGCCGCTGTGCCAAACTGCGGTGGTGTCTACTGTCCCTTTGAATTCATCAGCTGCGTGGAGACAGAAGCCTGCTGCATGGGCTTACTATATCGTACTGCTCTGGCTTGCATATCACGTAGACAACTGGGATGCAATATCCATGGGTGACCTCGACAAACAGACAGCCTCCTAGACGGACTCTTGGTAGGACAGTCAGTCTCATCATAGCCTTGTAACTTATTGCCTGCCTGAGCTGTACATTCTCTGCAATTGTAACACTTTATTCTGCTGTCTGTTATAGTTTTACCTTGTACTATCTCAATGTACAGTTGTCATAAAATGATCTGTATGGATGGTAAACTTGTTCACTGTGTCTTAATACCTGTTATTTTAATAAACCAATTTAACAATTTAACAGTAATCAATCAATACTATTGTCTTGTAATACATTTAGTGTTATAGGTGATGCTTAAAAAAACATGTTAAACGTGGTATTAATGATTATGTAATTAATTGCATAATTACATCAATCGTTAACTGCTGGTGGTTTTATAAGAGGATATATTCGGCTTAGGGTTTAAGCATAGGATATGAGAGGACTGTGTGTACCATGTAGTATGACTTTTGATCTCTCTGGCCACAGTCGGGGCAGGGAGGATCCTAGTCAGGGAAAACACACACAAAACTGCGAGACCGGACAACATACCTGATGACGCAAACACGAGGAAATCTACAGATGCTGGAATTTCAAGCAACACACATAAAAGTTGCTGGTGAACGCAGCAGGTCAGGCAGCATCTCTAAGAAGAGGTACAGTCGACATTTCAGCCCGAGATCCTTCGTCAGGACTAACTGAAAGAAGAGCTGGTAAGAGATTTGAAAGTGGGAGGGGGAGGGGGGAGATCCGAAATGAGATACCTGATGAGGTGCTGAAGGGCTGAGCAGCTCAGCTAACAGATCTCTTAATGGACATGTTTAATATCTCTTTGAAACAATCCATTGTCCCTGCAGGCTTCAAGCAGCCACCATCATTCTGGTACCCAACAGAGCGATGACAACTGGCCTAAATCATACCACCCAGTGGCATTGACTTCTACAATCGTGAAATGATTCTAATTTAAGATGGCACTAGTGAACCTCAGCAACTTATGGCTGGTGGCCAACGAAACAAGGAAAGCAACCGAATACTTTGTTAGTCGCACTGTTTCTGGCAAACGATGGTCGCAGGAAACAGTCTGTATCTTCCTTTAGGACCTGAAGGCAATTCGATGTGGCAGAACCAAAGTGAGGAGAAGCAACAGGCCCATCGCCGAGAGTGAGAAAGAGCAGAGGTTCAATCGATTTAAGTGCTGTGCGAGGTGGCGAGGTCCAGGCACTAAGGCATACCGATTCGACTGAACTCGATGTTTGGACAGAGACTTAAGCACAGGGCAAAATCAGAAAGGTCAGTTACAGGCCGAATTGAGGCAGCATGGTCCGTGCAACAAAGCAGACTGATTCAACTAAACTCGATGTTTGAATGGATACTGAAGTGCTGCACTGAATTGGAAAGATTGGTTATAGGCAAAATTGTAGTGGTGGGCTCCCGGCCTCAGATTGTATCAAGGCAGTGGGGTCCCATTTTCTGAGTGTATTGACACAGTGGGGTGCTGACCTCAGAATGTATGGAGGCAGTGGGGTCCCGACCTCAGAGTGTATCGAGGTGGCGGGTCCCAGATTCAGAGTGTATCGAGACAGGGGATCCTGGCCTCTGACTGTATTGAGGTGAAGGAATCTGATGTTTGGACATCAATTTAGTGATTGGAAAGGTCAGGGAATCGGGAGCCGAGGCGAGGGATGATTTGACTCAGAGCTATGGGACTCTTTGAGGAATTCAGTTCAGAATACTATTTGCTTGCATTTTTTTTCTCTGCACATTGGGTGTTTGACGGTCTTCTTTTATTTATGAGTTCTTTTACATTTCTTTGTTTTGTTGCTGCATGGTAGGAGACGAATCTCAAGGTTGTATAATGTATACATACTTGGATAATAAATGTAGTTTAATTAATTGGTTTGAGTGACTGGTAGTTGATTGTATAAGATCCCACCTGCAAGCTACATTGAGCCCTTTCCAGTTCCCCTACCAATTCAACTGATCCACTGATAATGCCAAAGCCTTGGCCCGCCACTCCATCCTGTCCCACCTAAAAACTGATGCCTCATATGCCAGGACGTTACTCATCATCTTCAGTTCCCTGTTTAACATAGTCATCCCATAGAGGTTGGTGGGTAAACTCATTGGGATTCAACACTCTTCTCTGTAACAGGATCTTGGACTTCTTGACAGGATGACCCCAGTCAGTACGAGTTGGCAGCAACACCTCAAGCTCCATCACACTGAGCACTGGTGCCCCCAGGGCTATGTGCTCAGCCCACAGTTGTTCAAGCTGCCACATCCAGCTCAAACTGCATCACCAGGTTCACTGACAATACTACAGTGGTTGGCCTCATCAGCAACAATGATGAGTCAGCATACGGAGAGGAGATAGAGAGGCTTGTCAAATGGTGTGAGATCAACCTGACTCTCTACGTGGACAAGACAAAAGAGAAGGTTGTGGAGTTCAGGAAGGGCACTCAATTGACTGCTCTCCATAGCACATCAGTGGCTCTGCTGTGGAGAGAGTGAAGAGCAGAAAGTTCTGTGGTGTGCACATAATGGATGGTCTAATCTGGACACACAACACTTCCTCATTAGTCAAGATGGCACAGCAATGTCTGAACTTTCTGAGGAGTTTGAGGCGTACAAGACTCCCCACCCCCATCCCTAACAACTTTCTACATCCAGAGTGTCCCCTCTAGCTTTGTGATAGTCAAACTGCAAAACCCTACAGAGGGTAGTAAAAAGCCACTGAGAGGATCACAGGGGTACCCCTCACCCCTATTTATGACCTTTAGCAGAACCATTGCAGACAAAGAGCCTGAAGCATTGTTGAGGATCCCTACCACCCATTCCACAGTCTCCTTGACCCACTACAGTCAGGAAGGAGATGCAGGAGCATCAGAACCAGGACTGCCAGGCTGGGTAACGGCTTCTTCCCCCAGGCTGTGAGACTAATGAGTCAGAATCAGGTTTATTCTCACCGGCATGTGACGTGAAATCTGTTAACTTAGCAGCAGCAGTTCAATGCAATACACAATTATAGAAGAGGGAAAATAAATAAATTACAGTATGCATATATTGAATAGATTTAAAAATGTGCAAAAAGCAGAAACACTATATTAAAAAAGTGAGGTAGTGTCCAAGGGTTCAATGTCCATTGAGGAATTGGCTGGCAGAGGGGAAAGAGCTGTTCCTGAATCGCTGAGTATGTGCCTGCTGTATCTCCTACCTGATGGTAGCAGTGAGAAAAGGGCATGCTCTTGGTGCTGGAGGTCTTTAATAATGGATGCTGCCTTTCTGAGACACCGCTCCCCGAAGATGTCCTGGGTACTTTGTAGGCTAGTGCCCAAGATGGAGCTGACGAGATTTACAACCTTCTGCAGCTTCTTTTGGTCCTGTGCAGTAGCCCCTCCATACCAGACAGTGATGCAGCCTGTCAGAATACTCTCCATGGTACATCTATAGAAGTTTTTGAGTGTATTTATTGACATGCCAAATCTCTTCAATCTCCAAATGAAATATAGCCATGGTCTTGCCTTCTTTATAACTACATCGATATGTTGGGACCAGGTTAAATCCTCAGAGATCTTGACAGCCAGGGACTTGAAACTGCTCACTGTCTCCACTTCTGATCCCTCTATGAGGAATGATATGTGTTTCTTTGTCTTACCCTTCCTGAAGTCCACAATCAGCTCTTTCGTCTTACTGATGTTGAGTGCCAGGCTGTTGCTGTGGCACCACTCCACTAGTTGGTATATCTCACTCCTGTATGCCCTCTTGTCACCACCTGAGATTCTACCAACAGTGGTTGTATCATCAGCAAATTTACAGATGCCGCACAGTCATGTGTACATAGAGAGTAGAGCAGTGGGCTAAGCTCAAACCCCTGAGGTGTGCCAGTGTTGATCGTCAGCGAGGAGGAGATGTTATCACCAATCCACACAGATTGTGGTCTTCCGGTTAAGAAGTCGAGGATCCAATTGCAGAGGGAGGTACAGAGGCCCAGGTTCTGCAACTTCTCAGTCAGGATTGTGGGAATGATGGTATTAAATGCTAAGCCATAGTCGATGAACAGCATCCTGACGTAGGTGCTTGTGTTGTCCAGGTGGCCTAAAGCCGTGTGGAGAGCCATTGAGATTGCGTCTGCCGTTGACCCATTGTGGTGATAGGCAAATTACAATGGGTCCAGGTCCTTGCTGAGGCAGGAGCTCAGTCTACGCGTGACCAACCTCTCAAAGTATTTCATCACTGTAGGTGTGAGTATAATCTTATTCAACATACTTTATACAGTAAACGTATATTGAATAGATTAAAAATCGTGCAAAAAGCAGAAATACTATATATTTTAAAAAGTGAGGTATTGTCCAAGGGTTCAATGTCCATTTACCCTGCTACCCTGCTACCACCAAGGTCTCATCACCAGTACTGCAAGCTGTTTATTATTTACTGCTTCCCTGTGCTATGCAGTACATGCATTTTGAATTATATTTTATTTAATATTTTGGTTTATGTGTTGTGTGTGATATATGTTTTGTGGCTGCATTGTGGTCTGGAGGAACATTATTTTGTTTGGTTGTATATATGCACGGTCGGATGACAATGAAGTTGAACTTGAACGAGAGCTCACACCCATGACTGCTGTTAGTGAATGTTGACTCTCTTCATTAAAGGATGTTAGTCCCTGTTATCTACCTCATGGACACAAAGAAACAAATGGGTACTATATTGATGAAATTAGTTGAAATTAGCCATCCCACTGGATAAGAGAAGTGTCTTGGGCAACTTTTTAACCACCCAGAAACTAAGTGGTGACATGTGTCCAGTGCAAGTAAGCAGTTGTCACAGTACATTAAATTTGAACTTTGCAGAAAATATGGATAAACCAGTGTGTATCTATGAGTATATACTGTATGCATGTAAGTATCTGCACAAACACAAGAAAACCTACAGATGCTGGAAATTCAAGGCAGCACATACAAAATGCAGGAGGAGCTAAGCAGGTCAGGCAGCATCTATAGAAGGGAATAGGTAGTCGACGCTTCAGACTGAGACCCTTTGGACTGGAAAGAAGATGAGAAAAGATGTTTCGGGCAGATGGGGCTCATCGACCATGGTTGGCAGCTCAACTAGGAGAAGGAAAACTCTGATCTCAAACCTCTGCTACCTTGTGACTATACACACTCATGGAGAAGGCTTCGGGAGTAAACCCCAAGGGAAAATCCGGAGCTGGAGCCCTTAAGTCCTTGAGTTCAATGTTAACTGGCAACCCCTGTGATGCTGCTGGTACTAAACTGTATCAGTCTCTAACATTCCTTTGGGTTCCTCAGATGTGTGGAGAGGGGGAGCAACTACACGTGCAACAGCTTGCTCTCCATATTGTACCGTTCAGGCTTGCGTTTCTAGACAGTAGGATGCAATATCCATGGTCAACTCTGACCGACGGAGGCCTTAGATGCTGCCTGACCTGCTGAGTTCCTCCAGCATTTTGTGTGTTTTGCCTTGTATGTATATGTGTCTCTGTGTATACATGTGTGTACATAAGGTGTGATCATTTGTATGTGAGTGTGCATGTGCTTGTGTCTTCTGCTCTTGTATGCAATTGTCTGTTTATTTGTGTCTGCATGTGCGACTCAGTACTTTGAGACCGATACTCAACTTGCATATGTGTATTTATGGGTGCCATTTTTTGTATCTCGTCAGTTTGTGCATATGTGAATGTGTGTGTATCTAATTTGTCTAATGTGTTTAATTGTATATGTATATATAATTATTGATACATTGTCGGGTAATGTAATGGGTAATAAATGACACATATTGTTCATAATATAAACTGTTCTACATAATTCATAAACACTGTCATTGAGTTTTGTTCACTCTAAGGGATGGTGTCTGACGTTATGATGTCAGTATAAGGTGACTGCTTTTGGTTTGTTTGCAATGCAAATAAAGAGCTGTGGCTTTAGTTAAGCACACAAAATGACTCCCACATGTTTCATTCACAAAATCCTACTTTGGTGACCCTGACACTCTCAGGCAATTCCAGAGATACTCAATGTCATTTCAGCCAATAGAAACATAGAAACATAAAAAACCTACAGCACAATATAGGCCCTTTGGCCCAGAAAGCTGTGCCGAACATGTCCCTACCTTAGAACTACCTAGGCTTTACCCATAGCCCTCTATTTTTCTATGGGTAAGGCCTAGGTATTTCTAAGGTAGGGACATGCAATCACTTTGAAGCTGCCAGAGTTTTGTGAGCAGCATGCTACTGTATGGTTTGCACAAGCAGAAGCCCAGTTCGCACTGAGAAATCACTGCGGACAATCCAGATTTTTCTACGTCGTAGCATCACTAAGTAGTTTGACTGCAGCCAGAGTGGTGAGTCTATTAGAAGACCCGTCTACATGTGATAAATATGGCACTCTGAAAACTCACCTATTATCGATCTCTGGACTGACTGGGTCTGAGCACACCAAACAGTTGCTCTTCTTGCCCAACCAGGGTGACGCTAGGCCTTCAGAACAAATACCTCTCCTGGGCAATCATCATCCTTGTTTCATTTTTAAAGAACACTTTATGGAACAAACGTTCACTCAACCCTCGCTAATACACCTGTGAAGGACTATAGTGAGTTTGCTAAAATGGCTGGCAGTCGACACTCAGCCAGACAGACATGTATTGTTTCTCCTCCTTTCCCCGTCTCAATAAGCTCTGCCAGCAGAGCCTCCAGCAGACTCACCCTCGTGTCCCTGAACCAGACAAATCTGGGCCAATGTTTTTACTACGCACGCTTTGGCATGAACATCAAGAAGTGCCAACTGCCACACAGCTTTGATAGTGTCAGCATATCAACACACTGGAGGTCTGTGAACACCATGGGTTTCTGCTGCCAGGGTTGTCTATTGTTCATTAGGACACCCTTTCAGAATGACACTTCCTGTGTGATCTCCGCGTTCAAGTAAATGTTCTGCCACCATCGCCCATTAATTACAAGGCAGAGAGCGACGGACCCTCGTTGGAGACCACCAACAGCAGCATGGACCAGTCTTAAGGGGTGTGACGTGGAGAACGCTACCTTGGGACTTTGTCTTGGTTAAAGTTCCAAGACCCCTGCTTGGCACAGACTTTCTGTGCACCAAATGACTGTTAGTAGATCCTAAGAACTGTGAGCTTGTGGATGCAAAGGACTTTGGGTCATTGCCCTGTACCCCCAGCAAGTTCCCCACAATGACTCTGTCTAGCGCATGCACCGCCACATGTGAATTCACTTGCCTGCTGTACGATTTCCTCACCATGCCCTCATCTTCCACTATAATCCCAGAGCATGGAGTTTAGCACTACAATTCCACAACTAGCCTGTCGGCCCACCACAGTGCGCATAGACTGGGCACTGCAAAGGTTCAGTATACTAACGTGGAAATGCTTGGCATTGTAGGCAGGCTGACTAAGGCTTGGGCTTCACCCCTCCACATGGTCCCTGAGAATGGTTGCCGTCCATGCAGCAAATACCGTCACCTTAATGACCCCCAATTGTTACCCGGGCCCACATATTCAAGACTTTTGGCATGTTTAGCCAGAAAGACAATTTTTTCTAAAGGGGACTTAGACTGCGTGCACTGAGGATGTTCCCAAAACCCTGTTCGGCTTATTTGAATTTCTGCGCATGCTATTTGGCCTGAAAAATGCCACACATATTTTTCAGTGACTAATGAACTCTGTATTAAAAGACTTCGATTTTCTTTTTGTTTACATACTTGTCAGCAGCACATCAAAAACTGAAGACTTATCACATCTCTGCACACGTTTCTAGTGATTGAGCCAACATGGGCTGATTACTAACCCCACTAAGTGCAAGTTCAGATTGTGTACTTTGGCCACTGCATCTCTGCAGAAGGTGCAATGCTCCTGCTGTCAAAAGTTGCTGGTATTACGGGCTTTCCACTGCCTGGAACTACCAAAGCACTGCAAGGATTTTTAGGTATGGCAAATTTCTATCACTGCTTCATTCCATGAGCTGCTGAACCCTTGTGTCCTTAAAGGCAGTGCCCCTCGCCATATGCTTGAGTGGTCAGCAGGCATGACCAGAGCATTTGACGATACCAAATGCAAACTTACAAACTCGACACTACAGGCGCACCTACAGCCATCACCACTGACACTTCAGACTGTGCTGTGGGTGCTGTGCACAAACAGCTGGTTGGAGGCGTGTGGCAGCCGCTCAGCTTCTGCAGCTGGTAGCCCCACCACCCCCTTCCCCACCCCAGAAGGGAAGTACATCACGTTCAACCACATGCTTCTTGATCTCGATCTGGCTGTCCGCCATTTTCACAGGGTTGTCATTTCACTGTGTTTGTTGCCACAAACCCCACGTGCATGCAATGGCCAAAACATCAGACCCTTGGTCTGCATGGCAGCAATGCCACCTGGCCTACATTTCAGAATTCACAACTGATATTCATCAAAGGGAAATTAATGTCATGGCCAATTGCCTCTCGTGGTCTGCCATTGATGCCATACACATTGGGGTTGACTACGCTGGCGCGGTAACGAACCAAGCTACCGACCCAGAGGCTCAGGCTTACAGGCCAGCAGTCATGGACCTCCACTTGGCTGACATCAAGTTCATGAAAGCAGGAATTTCTCTCCCGTGCGATGTCTCAATCAGTCGCCCTCGCCCCATAGTGCCTGACTGGAGGCGTATACTGTTTTTAACTCCATTCACAGCCTCTCAGACCCAGGTGGGAACACTTCACATAAACTGGTTGCTTTAAAGTTTGAGTGGCATGGCCTTAGGAAGGTTTTGTGGGACTGGGGTGCAGGCTATGTTGTGTGTTCAGCGAACGAAAATTAACCGCCATGCTTGGGCACCGCCAGACAGTTTGACTATATCAATATGGACCTGGTTGCTCCCCTTGCCTCCCCCGCCCCCAACAGTTTCACATATCTCCTTCCCATGATGAAATGTACAACTGGGTGGCCAGAGATTGTCTCTCTACTGTCGATGACAGCTGCAGACATGGCTCGGGCATTCATCAACACGTGGGTTGTTCGGTTTGGCACCCCATCTGATATTTCTTCCAACCGCAGTCCCGAATTCACATCAGACCTCTGGGCCAGAACGGCCCAGAACCTCGGTGTTAAATCACGTGCAGTCAAATGGCTGGTGTGAGTGGTTTCACCGTTTCTTAAAGACTGAATCTGAGGGCCTTCCTGACAGACAAAGGTTACCACAATTATCTCCCATGGGTCCTTCTTGGGCTCAGAACGGCTCCAAAAGAGGACCTGCTGAGTTGGGGGACGGGTGATTTTTTACGGGTGCCGGGTGATTTTATTCCTGATGCGACAGCCACTTGGTCAGCTTCTTAGCAGCATTCCACCTTCCTCAGTAAACTCAATTCTTTTACACCTATTCCTATCACCCATCTTGGTGTAGAGCGCTCTTGCATTCCCATGTTCTACATCATTCGTTTTTGTCTGCCATGATGCACATCAACACCCCTTTTAAGCTCCCCTACGATGGCCCATTCCACATTTTGGAAAGGGACAAAAATATTTTTATTGTAGATAGGAAGTGAAAACCTGAATGTATTTCTGTAGATCGCCTTAAGCCAGCCCACCAAGACCTGGATGGTTCCACCACCATATTCCCTTCATCATGGTCTGGCCGTGGGTGTGTGTGTGTGTGTGTGTGTGTGTGTATGTGTGTGTGTGTGTGTGTGTGTGTGTGTGTGTGTGTGTGTGTGTGTGTGTGTGTGTGTGTGTGCGAGAACATCCCTGGATGAGCCAGAAGCACCAATGTTACTCCAGCCAAGGCATATGGGACCTGAGCCAAGCCTGTGTGCCTGGTATAAGCTCCAGTCAGACTCACAATGCCAGATTTGGTGAGTTTTTGGGGGTTCCATGTACGGTAATGTAATGGGTGTCAGAGGACACACATTATTGATAATATGAAACTACTCTACATAATTCACAAACACCGCCTTTGAGTTGTTATGTTCACTTTAAGAGCCAGTGTCTGATATGATGACGTCAATGTAAGATGACTGCTTTTGGTTTTGCTCGTAATGAAAGTAAAGAGCGGTGGCTTTTGTTAAGCACATAAAATGACTCTCACAAGTTTTATGCACAAAATCCTACATATGTAATTGTGTGTGTTGGCGTTTGTGCATGCCTGTCTGAGCGTGCATGTGTCTGTACGTGTGTGTGAGTGCGGGGTGGGGGGTGCGGGGCAAGACAAGACAGAGCCAGAGCACTATGGAATGGCGGCCACTGGAAGGTAGGTCTCCTGGTGTGACAGCACTCCCCTGCAGCTGTCTGATACACATTCACTCTTGACTTCCTACAACCCCATGAAAATGTATCTCTTTGTCTTCTCAAGAATTTCTCAGATACAAAGATGACTGGGTTCACCTCCAATTCCACAGGTTCTGTGGTGGCTGCTGTAGGACCCACTGACTGTCACAGCTGGGGTAGGAGAGGATGGATGAGACACATGAGTGGGCAGTTTGGAAGGGGGTACACTTCTCTCACAACTTACACGTGGTACCTTTGTACTTTCAGTTCCAAACAAGTAACCCCAAGGTGCACAAGGCTTTCCTGAAAGCTCCTTCTCCCCAATAAAAGATCATTAGACAGAGATTCAAAGAAGGCATTGGGAACCCAGTCATCTTTGTATCTCAGAAAACCTTTTACCTCTGAACATCCGCTAGTCTGTTGCAACAATAGAGCACAGGATTGAGATTCAAATTTATTTACCAGGTTTGCATCAAAATATAAAGAGAAATTTATTTATTTAGGGATACTGCAGGTCCTTCCGGCCCAACGAGCCGCATCACCCAGCAACCCAACTATTGAACCCTGGCCTAATCACAGGGCAATTTACAATGACCAATTAACGTACTAACTGGTACACCTTTAGAAATGTGGAGGGTTATAGACTGAGCACAACCTTCCCCCACCACCAGGGACAACAAGAAGGTGGCATCCATCTTTGAGAACCCTCACTATCTAGGATATGCCCTCTTCTAATTTCCATACAAAAGGAGGTACAGGAGCCTAAGGACACACATTCAACACTTTAGGAACTGCTTCTTCTCCCCCGCCATCATATTTCTGAATTGACCATCAACATTACGTTATTATTTCTCTTTGGCACTGTTTATTTATGTTTATAATTTGTAACCCTTTTTATGTACTGCCCTGTTGTTACAATGTATGTCAGTGATAATAAGCATGATTCTGATGTATGATTACATTAGATCACCTGGGCAGAGACATCTGTGTCACTGCACATCAATATAACAGCATGCAGGATTGACCTCCACCATAGACGGTCACAAGCCCGGCTGCAAAAGGAGGGTTGGCCATGGGTCCAGCAATCCTATCTCCCTGTAAAAACCCAGAGCTACAGAAACGCCAACAGTAGCTCCAAAGATCTCATCCCTGGAAGAGTAAGGATCTTCACCTACAAGACGTATGAGGTCATGTAAAAGTGAAAGCAGAAGCCATGGGGCCAATCGACCTTTGGCCCTGGAAAGAGGACTCTGACAAGCTGCTGGCTGGCGGTGGCCTATGCCCCAGTAGGGGTGATGGGCTTAAGAAGAAGAAGATGGAAAATTGAACAGGTCTCTCAATATGTATTCACTTTAAATCGTTGGATATCTGATAGGAAATAACATATTTACAACATAACACCATTGGTTTTCAAAGAATAATAGTTCATTTTAAATATCATTTATGCCTTGGAGTGGCACAGTAGTATAACACTATTGCTATGTCAATGAACCATGTACCGTTCCCGCTGCTGTCCATAAGGAGTTTGTACGGTCTCCCCATTTGTATCTGATCATGTAGGTGTCCTCTAGGTGCTCCAGTTTCCTCCCACACTCCAAAGACAGTAATTTAACTGGTCATAAGAGTATAATTTGGCAGTGCAGACTCAGTGTGCTGGAAGGGCCTGTTACCTTGCTGAATCTCTAATAACTAAAACAAAAACCTAAAAAAAAATTCTAAAATTCTTTACTTTGTGTATCTTTGATTTGTGACTGCTAATATCATTCCTTGAGTTATCCTTAGGAGAATTATTGAGATCAAAGGTATTGCAGTTCATTTAATGTTGGAAAGATTTCAGATGAATCCCAGTCTCTAGCGAGGCCCAGTCAGCAGGAAGAATAAAATTGTAATGAATTATCTAAAGAAGGAGACAAAGTTGATTTCTGTCTGAGCTCCCCCAAAGGTATTGAGTGGAACTGCAGCTTGCATTGTGTATGTTTGATTTCTTATTTTGCACCAGAACTGGAAGTTATGTCATCTGCATTTCATATCCTGGGCTCTGGAATTTCAAGCTTCTCAACCTTTTCTTCCTCCATTATGCTGCTCCTGACAAACTGACCATGATTTTGATCATGTGCTTTACTTAGCGTCAGACTGTGTTCAATGGGCTGTGCCATTGCAAACGTGAATTCCAACAGAGGAGATGCAGATCCTGGAATCTGAAGCAACAAACAATCTGCTGGTGGAACTCACAAACACAAGAGATTCTGCAGAAACTAAATCTTGGTGATGGTTATTAAACTCGCATCACTCACACCCCCTTTACATCAGCAGCACAGCAGTTTCAAACTCCTGGGAATGCACATCACACACGACCTCTCATGGTCCTAGAACACATCCTACACAGTCAAGAAAGCTCATGAATGCCTCAACGTTCTGGATAGGCTGAAGAGGGTTGGACTTTGCACATCACTCTATAGAGGCGCAGTAGAAAACATCCTGACAAGCTGCATCACTGCTTGATATGGAACCTGCACTGCGGCAGACAGGAAGCCTCTACATTAAGTAGTCACAGGCACCAGCCTCCCTGCCATCCAAGATATATAGACAGAAAGTTGTTGGAAGAGGGCCGGTAACTACCCATCCTGCTTGTCCCACTCCCATCAGTGACAGTTACTTTTCCCAAGCAGTAAGTCTGATAAACACCTCCACCCACCAAATCCACCACTACTTAGTATGACCTAGTCACCTTATGTACAGCCTTATGGACATACAATCAATCTATGAATAGAAGCTATCTTATGTATTTATATTCATTGTGTTTATTTATTGTTGTGCTCTTTATCTTTTATGTTTTTTTGTGTTGCATTGAATTAGGAATAACAATTATTTCATTCTCCTTTACATTTGTGTATAGGAAATGACATTTAACCATCTTAAATCTTGAATCTGGTGAAGGGTCTCAGACCGTACCATCAAGTCTTTATTCCTCTCCATTGACGCTGCCTGACCTGCTGAGTTGTTATACTGTTGTTTGTTGTGTTCTGTGTTGTTCTACTGAACACTATGGGCATACTATGTTGGCACTGGAATGTGTTGGTTGTTGACACGAACAATGCATTTCACTGTATGTTTCAATGTATCTGCGATAAATAAGCTTGAATCTTGAATCCTGAATCATGAATCTTCAATATATTTGACTTTGACTCAGAGGGGGTTGGAGTTTGGAACACATTGCCTCATCATTGTGGAAGCTGAGACTCATCATATTTAAGGTGAAGAATTAAATCAGGAAGGCATTGAGGCTTAGGACCAAGTGATAGCACACAGTCTGAGTGTAGACAGGTATGTGATGGTTGGCATAGGTAAAATGGGCTGAAGAGCCTCTATATTTTATTTTTCTCTTTTTCTTTTTTCTCTTTGTGACTGTATGTTTTTCTGAAATCCTAACCATATATAATATTTATGTTATGTGCTTTGTGCTGTGTGCTGTTGGTAATGTGTTTTGTACCTTAGCCCTGGAGGAATGTTCTTTAGTTTGGCTGTGTTCATGTAGGGTTGAATGAGAAATGAACCTGAAATTTGAAGGTTGAAAGCTGAAGCTTGAAACTTAATGGCAACACTGAAGATGAGCCATGTTGTGTACCCATCCAGTGTTTTTCTAAATGCTGCCTTCTCCAAGGATTGTCATTTTATTGATTGATTGGTTGATTGATTGAGATACAGAGCAGACTAAGCCCTTCCAGCCCTTCAAACCGTGGGACAATTTACAATGACAAATCAATACATCAACTGGTATGTCTTTGGACTGTGGGAGGAAACTAGAGCACCTGGAGGAAACCCACACACAAACTCCTTACAGATGGCAGCAGGAATTGAACCTGGGTCACTGGTACTGTAAAGCATTATGCCAGCCACTATGCTACTGTTCTCTTGTCATGGTGGAGAGGCTCATGAGTTCCTGAGATCCTGAGAGCGATATTGTCTGGAGCTTGATTCCTGGTAGGGTCACCCATGGTGACCAAAAGGGGTGAGGGGGGAGGAGGTTCCAGGCAAAGAGCATTCCAACCAAGATCTCAGTGGTGGAGCTGGTAGAAGATGATAACACGTCACAGAGAAGGTGAAAGAAGGCTTCAGCAGTATAGTGTCCCAGTTTTCTTGCATTCTATGCCATTGGACCTGACCCTGATCTGTCAGGGACTGTATAGTGGCTGCCCGTGCATCAGCCTTCCCACATTAAACAAATTCTTGCACAGACATTCTCCATTAAGAGAGTTATCCCTTGAGTGAACGTTGTACTCAACTCGAGTGATCGTACTACTACTTAAATGCTGCATTGGACATTTTTTTAACTCTGCTCAGTTGACCTCATTGTAATGATTTCAATATTACAAATTCAAGCTTAAAGCTTTCCAACGTTTTCAATTTCACAGTCCATCTGTAAAGCAATCTTAAATCATATTTTTCTGCATTGTGTGCATTATTTACAATTTTCTGCAAACTAATACAAACCTCTCCGTTCATCCTCTGCACCTTGTGGTGAAATTGTATTTTTGTTCACAGTAATGCATTAAAATGCTCATCGATTATCCAGCTACAAATAAGGGACAATAGAAATGATTACTTCATCCAGAATATAATAAATAAATTTTACCCATAACTTGGAAGCTTTCTACATTTGTCAAGCCATTACTCAATGCCTTTATTACTTTGTTTTGATATGAATTTACAAAAAATTTATGTTGCATCATAAATTTGAGAAAGGAGTCCTCCACACATTCAATATCTGTATACATTAACACATCAATAGCTCAGCTTTGATCTGGCATTCGAGGACCATATCTCGATCTATCATATTGGCAGCCTGTTGGGGAAAGGAATTAAACATTGTGCACTTTGATTCCAGGTAAGATCAAGCCAGTAGCAAAAATGGAAATATCAAAGGAAATGTGTTACTTCTTTGGAATGCTGAATTGGAATACTAATTGACCATTCCTTTGTAGGTAAGAGGCAGGGATCAAGTGGACAGCTTGGAAAAGGCTAATATCAAGGAGGTATAATTTCAAGGTGATTGGAGAAAAGTATAGGAGGATGTCAGAGGTAGGTTTTTTACACAGATAGTGGTGGGTGTGTGGAACATCCTGCCAGGAATTATAGTAGAGGCAGATGCACTAGGAACATTTAAGAGACTCTTAGATTGGCACATAGGTGATAAAAAATGGAGGGCTATGTAGGAGGGAATGGTTATGTTGATCTTTGAGTTGGTTAAAGATCAGCTCAACATCCTTGGCTGCAGGGTCTGTACTGTGTGGTAATGTTCTATGTTCTATATTCTATTACTGGTCAGGGTCAGTTTCATTGTTGGCAAATTATTATGATCTATTTCAAATGAAGCTTTTCTTCTCTGTTGCCCTGCTCTCCCAACCCCACTGCTGGATAGATTGCATTTCCAGGTCAGGCTTGTGTTAATTCTATTGACCCCAGGCAGGTAGTAGTTAAGGTGAGGTCTCTGAAGGTGAGCGTGGGGAAGTTTAAAGGAGACGTGCTGAGCAGGTTTTTCACATATTGGTGGATTGTCAAGACTGGTGGAGTGGTGGACGATCTGGGTGTTTAAGAGGCTGCCTAGTCATAGGCATGTGAGTGTGCAGGGATTAAAGGGATCTCTCGTGGACAGACAAGAGAGATTAGATTAGTTCAGCTTTGTTTGTCACATGTACATCGAAACATCAAAAGATATAGTGAAATCCGTCATTTTACATCAACAATCGACCCTGAGAATTTTGCTGGGCAGCCTGAAGTGATACCAACACTTCTGGTACCAACATTGCATGCCCACAACTTCCCAGCACTGTCTGTAGGGAGGTTGTACGTTTTCCCCTTGACCGTGTGGCTTTCCTCTGGATGCTCTGGTTACCTCCCACCATCCAGGATGCTGCCTGGTTTAGAAAGTATGCATTATGATCAGAGATTAAGGGAGCTAGGGCTTTACTCTTTGGAGAGAAGGAGAATGAGAGGAGACATGATAGAGGTGTACAAGATAATAAGAGGAATAGATAGAGTGGATAGCCAGCGCCTCTTCCCCAGGGCACCACTGCTCAATACAAGAGGACATGGCTTTAAGGTAGGGGGTGGGAAGTTCAAGGGGGATATTAGAGGAAGGTTTTTTACTCGGAGAGTGGTTGGTGCGTGGAATGCACTGCCTGAGTTAGTGGTGGAGGCAGATACACTAGTGAAGTTTAAGAGACTACTAGACAGGTATATGGAGGAATTTAAGGTGGGGGCTTATATGGGAGGCAGGGTTTGAGGGTCGGCACAACATTGTGGGCTGAAGGGCCTGTACTGTGCTGTACTATTCTATGTTCTATGTTCTATGTTCTATCCAAAGACATACCGATTAGCTGGTTAATTGGTCAGTGTAAATTGTCCTGTGATGAGGCTCGGGTTAGATCAGGGGGTGCTGAGGGCACAGATCAAAGGGCTGGAAGGGCTTACTCCACGCTGTATCTCAATAAACAAGCAAACAAACAAACAAACAAACAAATAAATAGAAAGACAGGCAGCTTACTCACCCTAATACATGCTTCTTTGGAAATGTGCTTGGGGCAGTCTGCCAGTGTCGCCATGCTTTCAGTTCAACATAGCATGCCCACAGCTCACTAACCTTAACCCATTTGTCTTTGGAAATGTGGGAGGAAACCGTAGTGCCCAGAGATAGCCTACACAGTCATTGAGAGAAGGTACAAACTCCTTATAGACAGCGGCGAGAATTGAACCCCAATCTTCCAGTCACCAGTGTGTAAATAGTTACGCTAACTGCTATGCTACTGTGCCGGCCAATTAAAATGAGTCTACTTCAGCAATGCGTTCGACACAGAGATTGTGGGCCGAAGGGTCTATTCCTGTGCTGTGCTGTTCGGTGTTGTTCTATGTTAATTGTTTAAATTATATTAGCGCACATATATTACATGCAGTCCAGGTCAAAATGCAAGATGCAACATTCCCAAGAGCAGCTTAATTGGGGTCCCCAATACATCAAATGTCTTTGCTCTATGGAGTGAAAGTGCTTTCTTGAAGTTTGTTCATTTACTTCCAAAGTGAGGGAGTGGACAGAGGGGTACACAGCAGGCTGTCTCAGCAACAGCTGGCCACCATGTTTTGGTGATGCCCTTTGGAAAATTCCTGTCCCATCCAGAAAAGCCATCCTCCTCCTCTGCAATACCCCTCCCCAAGCCTCTCTGACCCCTAGAGTAATGCAGGAGGAACTCCGCCATACAGGGGAATAAACAGTTGACTTTTTGGGCCGTGACCCTTCACCAGGAGAGAAAGATAGAGGAGAGGTGGCCAGTATAGAGTTGGAGGTAAGGGGTGGAGCTAGAGCTGGTGGATCCAAGTGAGGGAGGGCAATGGGCAGATGCAGGGGCAGAAGCAGCAACAGAGGTTGGGAGGTGATGGCTGCAATTCTCCAATTTCAGGTAACCACCTCCCCTCTGATCCTTTCTCTCTCTTACTAATCTACCCAGTTCCTCCTAAACCCACCTCAGCACCCTGTTGCCTTCCTCTCCCCCACCCTCTCCATCTGATTATCACCCATACTGGGTCCCCTCCCTCCACTGTTTCCATCTGCCCTACCCATCCTCTCACACCTGATTCCATGTTTCACCTTCCTCTCCTATCAGATTCCACCATCTGTAGTTTGTTGTCACAGCCGCCTCTCAACCTACCCCCATACCCTGCCCCCCAGCCTTCCAGTCACTATTCCCACTCTCCCTTCCTCCATCTGCTTATCCCCATCCTGGCAATGAATTCCACATAGTCAGCACCCTCTGACTAAAGAAATTCCTCCTTGTCTCTGTTCTGAAGGAACGTCCTTGTATTCTGAGGCTGTGCCTTCTGGTTCTAGACTCCCCCACTATTCGAAAGATCCTCGTCACGTTCGCTCCTTCCAGGCCTTTCTAGCTTTTTATAACCAGAACCAGACAACTAGAACTGCACAGAGTGTTCCAGACTCACCAATGTTGTGTTCAACTGTATCAGTTGGCTAGCTCACCTTGGATTCCATGTGATCTAACCTTCCAGACCAATTATGTTAATTAGAGATAAATACGCCCCTTGAATGGAAAATCCTACAAAAAGCAGTGTACATTGTCCAGTCCCTCATGGGTAAAGTTCTTCCCACCATTGAGCACACCTATCTGAAATGCTTTCACCGGAAAGGACCATCCATCATTAGGGACTGCCTCCACCCAGGACATACTGTCTTCTCACTACTGCCATCCAGAAGGAGTAACAAGAGCCTCAGGACTCACACCACCTTCATGAACAGTTACTACCCTTTAACCATCGGACTCTTGAACCAGAGGGGATAACTTCACTCAACTACACTTGATGCATCATTGAAATGTTCCCACACCCAATGGACTCACTTTCAAGAATTCTTCATGTCAAGTTCTCAATATTTATAGCTTTTTTTTGAAGAGTACACTTAGTCAGTGATTTAACCTGGGGTCATCAAGTTTTTCGGGTCTTTTCACTTCAGACAGGCGACCCAACCGTGGTTGATCAAGCCATGACTTGTGTTCAGGTGGCATGTGCTGCAGATCTCCATGGACTTGCTCTCTTCATCCTGAGCCATCTTGAGGCTTTCGTTGCTGCCTTGGTGATGTTGCCGATGGCTCTCTGCCCAATGCTCTGAATTCTCTGTGAAGAGACTGCCCAGTGAAGCCCAAGCAGCCCACTTCAAGAGATTTTTGCTGTTTCTTTTTATATTTGCACACTTTGTGGTCTTCTGCATTCTGCTTGAATGCCTTAGATGGGTGGTTGTTCATTGAATTTGTTATAGTCATTATTCTATAGATTTATGAGTATACCCACAAAGAAACGAATCTCAGAGTTGTATATGGTAACATATATGTACTGCGATAATAAAATTTACTTTGAACTTTGATCACTTTTAAGGTGATTGATTGGTTCGAGCTGAATGGATTTGTTGTCAAAGCATCCAACACAGAGATTGCGAGTTTTATCACCTGATACCTAAGGTACTCTCTGGACAGTCATAACATTTTGGAGAGACCTAAATTGTTTTATATTTATTTATTTAGGGATTCAGCATGGTAATAGGCCCTTCTGACCCAACAGGTTCAGGCCGCCCAATTACACCCATGTGAAAATTAACCTGATAAGCCATCTGTACATTTTTGCACAATAGAAGGTAACCATAGCATCTGGAGGAAACCCACATTGTCATGGGAAAAATGTATAAACTCCCTAGAGACAGCAGTAGGAATCTTGGGAGCTAAGATGCAAAGTTTATAGAATTATTAGAGGTACAGACAGAGTAACCAGTTTGAATCATGAAGTACTGGAGGATGTGCATTTAAGGTGAGGTGGGGGGGGTAGGGAGTGACAAAGGGTATAAAGAAAGAAGGGTGGACAAAGTTTTTCACTTAGAAAGTGATAGATGCCTGGAACAGGCTGCCAGATGTGGAGGTGGATGCAGGTTTCATGGTGGTGTTTAAGAGGCTTCAATTAGAAACCTCAGTTAGAAACATTAGACAGTTTTAAGTTGTCCTGATGAAAGGTCTCACTCCAAACTTAGATTGTTAACATACAAAGAGCGTTTGATGGCTCTGGACTGTACTGGCTGGAGCTTAGAAGAATGAAGGGGGATCTCACTGAAACTTATTGAATATTGAAAGGCCTAGATGTTTCCAATAGTGGGGGAGTCTAGGACCAGAAGGCACAACCTCAGAATATAAGGATATCCCTTTAGGACAGAGATGAGGAAGAATCTGAGTAATTCATTGCTACAGTTGGCATTGGGTTTATTTAAAGCAGAGGTTGATAGGTTCTTGATTAATAAGGACATCAAAAGTTACACGGAGAAGGCTGGAGAATGGGGTTGAGAGGGATAATAAATCAGCCATGATTGAAAGGCAGAGCAGACTCAATGGGGAAAATGACCTTATTCTGGTCCTACATCTTCTGATCTTATGGTCTTATGTTCATTTCCCTCCATGGATGCTGCCTGATCCAGTGAGTTCCTCCAACAGTTTGTGCATATTACATCAGATAGTAAAGCAGTATGGAATCACATGAAAGCCTGGGTTTTAATATTTATACAAGTAATCTTCTCATCTTCTTTCCATACTTCTGTCATGCATGCTGATGAGAACAAAACACCAGCTACATCTGATTTCACTTTTCCCAAGATAGCATTTATTTTTCATAAGGATTTTGTTCATGGCATCAATAATGCATGATGCAGGGTTTCTTTCTTTGCTTCCTGGGATTTTATTTGTTTGTTTTTAACTTTGTAGAACCCATAAGACCATAATATACAGGAGCAGAATTAAGCCATTCAGTCCATCAAGTCAGCTCTGCCATTCCGTTATGTCCCACAATCTCTTTGACCTCTACCATCAAGCAGGAGGTACCATAGCATTAGGACAAAGACTGCTAGGATGGGAAACAGATTCTTCCCCCAGGCCATGAGACTACTGAACTCCCTGCCACCACCCAGGTCTCACCACGTATGAAGGACCAGTGGAACAGTCGCGTTATACTGTTTACTTTTTAATCGTGTCATAAATGCACCTTATGCTAATTGTCAGTCTTCTAGATTCTATTTTATTGTTTGTTAATTTATTTGTGTTATTATTACTTTATTTGATGTGTGTAAAGTATATGTATTGTGTAAGCACCTTGATCTGGAGGAACGCATTTTGTTTGGCAGTATATCTAGTTGAATGTGAATAAACTTGAACGTGGATTTGAACTTGAACTTGATGCCAACCCATTGCGTTATTTCACTTAACACAGCAACATCAGCAAGGCAGAGTCTCTTCATGGAGAATTCAGCGCATTGGGCAGAGAGCCATCGGCAACATCACCAAGGCAGCAACGAAAGCCTCAAGATGGCTCAGGATGAAGAGAGCAAGTCCATGGAGATCTGCAGCACATGCCACCTGAACACAAGTCATGGCTTGATCAACCATGGCTGGGTCGCCTGTCTGAAGTTAAAAGACCCAAAAAACCTGATGACCCCAGGTTAAATTACTGACGAAGTGCTCAGAGGATTGTGAGATGTACTCTTCAAAAAAAAAGCTATAAATATTGAGAACACGAGATGAAGAATCCTTGAACGTGAGTCCATTGGATGTGGCAACATTTCAATGATGCATCAAGTATAGTTGAGTGAAGTTATCCCCTCTGGTTCAAGAGTCTGATGGTTAAAGGGTAGTAACTGTTCATGAAGATAGTGTGAGTCCTGAGACCCTTGTACCTCCTTCTGGATGGCAGCAGCTAGAAGACAGTATGTCCTGGGTGGGGGCAGTCCCTAATGATGGATGCTGCTTTCCTGCGAAAGCATTTCAGGTAGATGTGCTCAATGGTGGGAAGGACTTTACCCGTGATGGACTGGACCGTACACACTGCTTTTTGCAGGATTTTCCATTCAAGGGAATTAGTGTTTCCGTACCATGCTGTGATGCAGCCAGTCCACATATGCTCCACTACACATCTAAGAAGTTTGTCAAAGGTTCAGATGTCATGCCGAATTTCCACAAACTCCTAAGGAAGTAGTGGTGCTGACGTGCTTTCTTCGAAATTGCACTTACGTGCTAGGCCCAGGACAGGTCCTCTGAAATAGCAGAACCTTAGAATTTAAGGTTGCTGACCCTCTTCATCTCTGATCCTTTGATGAGGACTGGCTCAAGAACCTCTGGTTTTCTTCTCTTAAAATCTATAATCAGTTCCCTGGTTGTGCTGACAATGAGTAAGAGTGTTATGACACCACTCAGTCAGATTTTCTATCTCCCTCCTATATGCTGATTCAACACCACCTTTGATTCGGCCTACGACAGTGGTGTCAGCAGAGAACTTGAATATTTCATTGGAGCTGTACTTAGCCACACAGTCATTAGTATAGAGTAGGGGCCAAGCACACAGCCTTGTGGTGCACCAGGGCTGATAGAGATCATGGAGGAGATGTTGTTGCCAATCCAGATTGAATGGACCTGCACGTGAGGAAATCCAGGATCCATTTGCACAAGGATGTATTGAGGCCAGGGTCTTGGAGCTTATTGCTTAGTTTCGAGGGGTTGACGGTATAGAAAGCCAGGCTGTAGTCAATAAACAGCATCCTGATGTATGCATCTTTGCTGTCCAGATGTTCTTGGGTTGAGTGAAAAGCCAATGAGATGCCATTTGCTGTGCACCTGTTCCTCCGGGTGATTGGAGTGGATCTAATTCACTTCTCAGGCAGGAATTAATATGTTTCATCACCAGCCTCTCAAAGCATTTCATGTAGGTGCTACTGAGCAATTGTCATTGAGGCAGGTCGCCATGCTCTTGTTGGCCACTGGTATAATTCAAGCCTGTTTGAAGCAGGTGGGTACCATACACTGCTGAAGCGAGAGGTTAAAGATTTCAATGAACATACCAGCCTTTATTGTTGATACAGTGATGTACCTCAATTTATTTTTAATCAAGGCTGTACAGCCTATTGTTCTATTACTTCATCTTCTTCATATTTATAAACTTCGCTATTTGGTAAAAAACAATTAAAAGTTTGCACATTTCTTCGATTCCTAAAATCTTGGAGCAAGGAGTTTTGGTGATCAATAAAATATGTGGCAGTTTTGAAAAGGAGCCTTTGTATTCATTCATTCAAAGAAGCTTCTAAAGCTACAATGGCGACACAAGAAATATTATCAGCAGGTCAGGCAACATCTGGGCAGGGAAATAGACAGCTGATGTTTTGGTTGAGACCTTTCATCTGGACACGATTCTTGTGGAGAAAGAGTTGGGTGTGTGGTGCTAGGGTATGTTTGAAACATAGGTTGCTCCATGTAGCCAACAAAAAGACCATTAAGACCAAAAGACTTTGGACCAAAATTAGGTCAGTTGGTCCAAAGAGACTGCTTTGACATTCCATCATGGCTGGCTTATCAGCCCTCTCAACCCTATTCTCCTGTCTTCTCTGCTAACCTTTAAAGACCTGACTAATCAAGAACCTATCAAGCTCTACTTTAGATATACTCAATCATTTGACCTTCACAATTGTCTGTGGTAATGAATTCTGCAGACTCACCCCCCACTGGCTAACAAAATTCCTGTTCATCTCTATTCTAAAGAACACCATTCTATTCTGAAGCTATTCCCCTTAGTCCTATACTCTCCCTACTATTGGAAACATCCTCTTAATGTCTGCTCTAGGTCTTTCAATATTCAATAGGTTCCATTGAGATCCCTCCTCATTCTTCTAAACTCCAGCAAGTACAGGCCCAAGACCATCAATTAGTCTTCATGTATTAACTTTCTCTTTCCTGGTATCATTCTTCTGAATCTCCTCTGAACCCTCTCCAATACAATCACATCCTTTTTTAGATAAGGGACCTAAAAGTGTAAGGACTATGCACATTTTTTCCATGACCACATAACTACACCAGGGTTGTCACAGACTTTATTAAAACAGCTGTCGAGGAGTGTGTCCCCACAGAATCATTCAGGGTCTACCCCAATCTGAAGCCCTGGATGAACCATGGAATCTGGAATTTGCTGAGGGCCAGATCAGAGGAATTCAAGTCTGGAAATCAAGAATGCTACAAGGGGTGCAGAGATAATCTCCAGAAAGCCATCTCACAGGTGAAGTGAAGATTCCGCACTATACTGGAATCAACAAGGGATGCCCGACAGCTATGGCAAGATTTGAATGCCATTACCTTGTACAAAGTTAAGTCTAGCAACATGACGAACAGTGGAGCTTTGCTTCCAGATGAGCTCAAGGGCTTCTATGTTCACTTTGACCACCAGAACAGGTAGGAACCATCATGCACCCCCACATCTCCAACAATTCTTTGGTGCGGCCTGCCTTCAAGAGGGTTAATCCAAGGAAAGAATTTGGTGCAGACGTAGTACCTGAACAGTACTGAAGACCAACTGGCTGGTGTGTTCAGGGATACCTTCAACCTCTGGCTTCGGCAGTGTGTGGTACCCACCTGCTTCAAGTAGACTTCAGTCATAACAGTGCCCAAGAAGAGTGGTAACCTGCCTCAATGACTATTGCCCAGTGGCACTTACGTTCACAGTGATGAAGTGCTTTGAGAGGCTGCTGTTGAAACATATCAGCTCCTGTCTGAGTGGCAACCTGGATCCACTCTTATTTGCCTACCGGAGCAACAGGTCTTCAGCAGTTGCTATCTCATTGGCTCTTCACACAGCCCTGAAACATCAGGATGCTTATTATTGATTATAGCTCAGCATTCAATACCATCATCTCCTTAAAACTAATCAGTAAACTCCAGGACCTGGGCCTCAATAGCCTCTTGAGCAATTGGATCCTGGGTTTCCTCACTTGCAGTCCCCAGTCAGTTCAGATTGGCAAAAAACATCTCCATCAGCGAAGGTGCACCACAGGGCTTTGTGCTCTACTCACTTTACACCTGTGACAGTGAGGCTAAATACAGCTACAACACCATGTTCAAGTTTGCTGATGACACCACTGTTGGGGGCTGTATCAAAGGTGCTAATAAATCAGCACACAGGAGAATGACTGAAAATTTGGCTGAGTGGTGTCATAACAACAACCTCTCACTCAATGTCAGCAAGACCGAGAAACTGATTGTGGACTTCAGGAGAGGGAAACCAGAGGTCCATGATCCAGTACTCATCAGAGGATCAGAGGTGGAGAGGGTCAGTAACTTTAAATTCCTGGGTGTCACTATCTCAGAGGACCCATCCTGGACTCATCATATAAGTGTAATTGCAAAGAAAGCACGACAGTGCCTTTACTTCCTTAAGAGTCTGTGGAAATTTGGCGTGTCGTCAAAAACTTTGACAAACTGCTGTAGATGTATAGTGGGAAGCACGTTGACCAGCTGATTTCAGACTAGTATGAGAATACCATCACCTTTGAGCACAAAACCCTACAAAAGGTAGTGAATTTGGCCAGTACATCACAGGTGAAGCCCTCCCAACCATTGAACACATCTACAGTAGCATGCAAACGTTTGGGCACCCCTGGTCAAAATTTCTGTTACTGTGAATAGCTAAGCCAGTAAAAGATGAACTGATTTCCAAAAAGCATAAAGTTCCAAAATGCAACACAGAGTGTCATAGGAAGTTATTCCTGCCTGTGGCCATCAAACTTTACAACTCCTCCCTTGGCGGGTCAGACACCCTGAGCCAATAGGTTGGTCTTGGACTTATTTCCTGGCATAATTTACATATTACTATTTAACTATTTATGGTTTCATTATTATTTAATTATTTATGGTGCAACTGTAACGAAAACCAATTTCCCCCGGGATCAATAAAATATGACTATGACTATGTTAAAGATGACGCATTTCTTTAATATTTTAAGCAAGAAAACTTTTTTATTTCTATCTTTTACAGTTTCAAAATAACAAAAAAGGAAAAGAGCCCGAAGCAAAAGCTTGGGCACCCTGCATGGCAGTACTTAGTAACACCCCCTTTGGCAAGTAGCACAGCTTGTAAACGCTTTTTGTAGCCAGTTAAGAGTCTTTCAATTCTTGTCTGGGGGATTTTCGCCCATTCTTCCTTGCAAAAGGCTTCTAGTTCTGTGAGATTCTTGGGCCGTCTTGTATGCACTGCTCTTTTGAGGTCTATCCACAGATTTTCAATAATGTTTAGGTCGGGGGACTGTGAGAGCCATGGCAAAACCTTCAGCTTGCGCCTCTTGAGGTAGTCCATTGTGGATTTTGAGGTGTGTTTAGGTTCATTATCCTGTTGTAGAAGCAATCCACTTTTCATCTTCCACTTTTTTACAGACTGTGTGATGTTTGCTTCCAGAATTTGCTGGTATTTAATTGAATTCATTCTTCCCTCTACCAGTAAATGTTCCCCGTGCCACTGGCTGCAACACAAGCCCAAAGCATGATTGATCCACCCCCGTGCTGAACAGTTGGAGAGGTGTTCTTTTCATGAAAATCTGCACCCTTTTTTCTCCAAACATACCTTTGCTCATTGTGGCCAAAAAGTTCTATTCAAAAGGTTCAAAGGAATATGGAAACAAGCCTGATGCATTTTGGAAACAAGTCCTGTGGACTGATGAAGTTAAAATACAGTTACTATTTTATGGATTTGCTGAGTATGCTGCAGGGAGAAGAATCTCAGGGTTGTACGTGGTGACGCGTATGCATTCTGATAATAAATTTTAATTTGAAATTTGGATTTTGAGATTTCTCTGGGTGCTCTGGTTTCCTCCCACATTGCAAAGACGTATGGTTAGGGATAGTAAGTTGTAAACATACTACATTAGCGCGGGATGCATGGCAGTATTCGCGGGCTGCCCCCAGCACAATCCGCACTAGTTTAATTTGACACAAAACAATGCATTTTACTATATGTTTTGATATGTTGACAATAAAGCTGAGTTAATATAAAAGATATGGTGCCAGAGCTTAGTGACTCATTGCAAGTTGCTCTCGGCAAATCCACTCAGTACTTTTATTTCAGTCACTTTACTCTCAAAAATTTACCTTCTTCTACCTCGATGCACTGTGCAATGAATTGTCTATATGGATGGTGTGCATACAGCCCGTATGCAAGTCTTTCACTGTAACTCAGCACATGACAATAGTAAACCAATTTGCCGAGCTGTTGAAAGTATTCTGACTGGCTGCATCTCAGTCTGAATGGTAATTCAAACGTTCAGGAATATAAGAAGTTGCAAGGAGTAGTGGATTCAGCCCAGTACATCACGGCCACATCCCTCTCCACCACCGGTAGTACCTATAGGATTTGCCTCAAGGAGGCAACATCCATCTTTAGAAATCCTCACTATCCAGGCTGTGCCATCTCACAGCTACCATCGGGCTGGAGATACAGAAATCTAAAATCTCACACTACCAGGTAAGGAACAGTTCATTTCCTTCAACCATTTGGTTCTTGAACCAATCTGCACAGCTGGAAATCACTATCTCAATATAGTAACACTATGACCACTTTGAAAACTTTGCACCACAGTAGACTTTATTTATCACAGAGTCATCCTTTGTTCTGATGGTATCTTGGAATTAAAATGTCTTGCCCTACTCTCAGAGTGCCATGCTAACTTTCTAATGCAGTACCGAAAGACTGCTATGTTATTAATACTGTTGCTGTGATTTTAAGCTGAAACTTCTATTTTGTCCTGTTGAAGTAGAACTAAGAAACCTCATGGTCAATTTTGAAGAAAACTTGGGGAAATTGTTCAAAGTACAAAGTAACTTTATTATCAAACTACAGATATGTCACCACATACAACTCTCAGATTCATTTTCTTTCAGGCATGCACGGTATATACAAAGAAACAAAAACAAACAAAATAATTTAATAAATAAAGAAGCTATAAATATCAAGAACATGAGGTGAAGAGTCCTTGAAAGTGAGTGTTTCGGTTATGGGAACAGTTCCGTGATGGGGTAAATGTCGTTATCCCCTCCTCCGAACAGTGAGAAATGAGCTGATGTTTAGACATAGAAACATAGAAAGCCTACAGCATAATACAGGCCCTTTGGCCCACAAAGCTGTGTCAAACATGTCCTTACCTGAGAAGTTACCTAGCGTTACCCATAGCCCTCTATTTCTCTGAGCTCCATATACCTGTCTAGGAGTCTCTTATACCTGTCCAGGGGTCTCTTCTAAGACCCTATCATATCCACCTCCACCACCGCCGGCAGCCCATTCCACGCACTCACCACTCCCTGCATAAAAAAAACTTACCCCTGACATCTCCTCTGTACCTACTTCCAATCACCTTAAAACTGTGCTCTTTCGTGTTAGCCATTTCAGCCCTGGGAAAAAGCCTCTGACTCCCCACACGATCAATGCCTCTCATCATCTTATACAACTCTATCAGGTCACCTCTCATCCTCCGTTGTTCCAAGGAAAAAAGGCCAAGTTCACTTAACCTATTCTCAGAAGGCATGCTCCCCAATCCAGGCAACATCCTTGTAAATCTCCTCTAGACCCTTTCTACGGCTTCCACATCCTTCCAATAGTGAGGCGACCAGACTGAGCACAGTAGTCCCAAGTGGGGTCTAACCAGGGTCCTATAGAACTGCAACATTACCTCTCGGCTCCTAAACTCTGTCCCACAGTTGATGAAGACCAATGCACCGTATGCCTTCTTAACCACAGAGTCAACCTGTGCAGCTGCTTTGAGTGCCCTATGGACTCAGACCCCAAGATCCATCTGATCCTCCACACTGCCAAGAGTCTTACCATTAATACTATATTCTGCCATCATATTTGACCTACCAAAATTAACCACCTCACACTTATCTGGGTTGAACTCCATCTGGCAATTTAAACACTGGGCCAGATTGAGAAGGCAGGGTGTTGGAACCAGAGGCGAGGGTTGGGCCAGTTCTGCTCACCACTCCATGATGTTTACTCGGATCTGCGCTAAACTGAGGCTGTGGCATGCTCCGCCTGTAGTGACGCCTGGCTTTGTGTCTGTGGTCTCACTTTCATTCCGAATGCTATTTGCCTAATTTTATTGCTTACATGACTTATTTCTTCTCTCTGCAATTTGGGTGTTTGACAGTCTTTTTTTTAATGGTCTTTTTTTTGTGGTTTCTTTGCTTGTAAGAAGACGAATCTTAAGGTTGTGTAATGTATACCTATTTTGATAATAAATGTATTTTGAACTTTGGTTCAAGAGCCTGATGGTTGAGTTTAATAACTGTTCCTGAACCTGCTGGTGTGGATCCTGAGACTCCTGTACCTCCTTCCTGATGGCAGCAATGAGAAGAGAGCATGGCCTGCATGACGGGGGTCCTTGATGATGGATGCTGCTTTCTTGTGGCAGCATTCCATGTAGATGTACTCAGTGGTGGGGAGGGCTTTACCCGTGACGGACTGGGCTGTGTCCACTACTTTTTGTTGGATTTTATTCCTGGTCCTTTTGTCAACATTTATGCTTCAGTCGACTTTTTAAGAACAGATTATGTGCTGATTTACAGTCCTGGCTGCAGTCTCCTGGTGCGAGCTAATCGCCTACTTCTCTTCGTAAATCACAATGGACACTTTTAAAGTTCTTAATTGGCTGCAATGTCTTTTGGAGTGTTTTAAAAAGAACATCCATCTTTTTTAATTGTTAATGAGCCAAGAAGCGTCTGACAGTGTTTGGATTTATTATTGTCATACAGGAGATGAAGCTTTAGTTAATAATATTTTAAAATAATGTATCAATATTTATGGTATATTAAACTTTTTTCAACTTTTTAAACATGTAATTAATATATGAATAAATAAATTGTCATTACTATATTTATCTTCTGCTTCAGCCCATCACTCCTACTGGCCACCGAAAGCAGCTCACCAGAGTCCTCTGTCCTGCGCCAGTCTTTCAAGTTGTCCCCAGGTGTAGCCCATCGATGAGGTCTTCAGAGCTTCTGTTGGTGTTTCTGTAGCTCTCGGTTTTTTTGGGATGGGCCTGCTAGCCTCATGCCCAACCTTTCTCCTTTCACAGCCAGACCTGGGACCATACATGGCAGAGTTAGTTAGTATGTTATTAACAATAAACAAATGATGCTTAATTGTCATGGTAACTTACATTTGAAGATTAATTGACAAGATCTGAATAATTTAAATGCTAAGATCTTTTATGTTGCTGTTATTGGATCAGTCATACTGTATACAGAGAAGTCATGGTGGGAGTGGATGCTGAATTAAACTGGCAGCTGGTGAGACCAAAGGTGCCTTTGCTGACCAATTCTGTTCTGACAAGGCCTGATTTAAGACCAAGCACCTTATCTTCCATCTAGGTATGTTGCAGTTCTCAAGAATCAGTACTGAATTCAACTATCTCTAATATCCACAAGCGATTCTTCAGATGCAGAAGATCTTGAGCAACAGTGATAAAGTGCTGGAGGAACTGAACAGGTCAGTTACCATCAATGGAGGGGAATAAACAGTCGATATTTTAGATCAAGCCCTCCATCAGAACTGATTCTGATTCTGTTCTGTGCTATTTTGACATACAGGGTCTTGTTTGCTGATACTCAGGAAGGGTTCAGTGAGCTTGACACTCTTCCAGAGCAAGAATGCTCAGTCAGTTCATCCTAACAGAGATTTGGGCAGGATATCTCCCAACGTGGATGAGACCTATAGACTGACCTATACCACAAGGCTGTGTATCAGACTTAAAAGTATCTCCCAGCTTCTTACATCACCACCTTCCCTCTTCCCCCCCCCACTATACATGTTCTCACTTATCACCTGGTAACTTATATTCATCTTATATTCATTCCCCTCCCATTTATTTTCCCAGTTCCTTTCAGTCTTAATGAAGGGTTTAGGCACAAAAATGTCGACTATTCCCTCCGTAGATATTGCCTGACCTGCTGAGTAGCTCGAGCAATTTCTGATGCCAAACATTTCCCTCTTTGTGTCAGAACTGACATATGGTCATGCACCCATAACTTTAATTCAGTCTATGCTCTCTCTACAGAGGCCCTCTTTACCCTCTTTAACCTCCTCTCATTGCTACCACCGAGGAAGAGTTGCAAGAACCTGAAGACACACGATCAACAATTCAGGAGCAGATCCGATTTCTGAATAGACAATGAGTCCATGTACACTACCTCACTCTATTATTTTCTTTTTTTGCTCTCTTTTTACACTGCTTATTTAATTATATATATCTTATTGTCATTGATAGTTTATTTATTATATATTGCAAAGTTTTATGACGTATACCAGTGATATTAAAGCTGATTCTGATTGTTTCCCATGCTCTCATTCATGGCAGAGTCCCAGCACCTGCTGGGTTCAGCACATCAGCCTTCTCTTCTGCTCAATTTTCATGCTCCCTCTTCACACACCCGCAAACCAATCAAGCACTCTTCACTTTTCTAATTTAACAAGAGAGGGCGCAGAAGAGGTTTACTAGTATGTTACCAGGACTTGAGAACCTGAGTTGTAATCAGAATCAGATTTAGGTTTATCATCACTGTGATGGAATTTTTTTTTGTTTGGTGGAAATAGTACAGTGTTCTGACTGTACTGGCTGCATCACTGTCTGGTATGGAGGCTTCACTGCACAGGATGGGAAAAAGCTGCAGAAACTTGTAAACTAAGTCAGCTCCACCATGGGCACTAGCCTCCCCCAGTATCAAGGAGGAGGTACAGGAGTGTGACGGGGTCCTGAATTACCCCAGTGAACTGTGCTTTTGAAAAGAGAGAGAGAGGTGCTCAACAACAGACACCTTGTTAAAAAGAGAGTTATTTAACACCAACTTCTTGTTTTTAAGAGGGAGAGAGATAAAGACTGCTTTGAGATGGTGTTATGATTTTTCTGCAGCATGTTTACATTTCTACAAGGGCATGGCCTGCTTGTACATTCTTACACAGAGAGAGAAGCGAGGAGCTGATTTGAGAGACAGCTGGTACTCAGTACCGGGAGATAAATAGAAGGTCAGATGATAGACCTGCAAGACGTGATCTTGGTCACTGAATGAGCTTTGTTGTGCCCACAGAAAAAATGGGTTTTTGGAGGATGAATCAGGCGGATCGATCAGTGTCTCTTGCAGTGTGAAAAGGAAGTGACTGGTGGGGAGTTGTTTGTGTGTCCAACCCTCGCCTGGGTTGATAGCTCCACCACAGAAGAACGGTCCCCTTTGTTGTGGTCACAGTCGGTGACTTTTAAAGGATTTCGGAGGACAATGGGAAAATCGATGGCAAAGACTCAAGTCTCTCCCTCTCTCTCTCCATCACTACTCAACTCAATACCATGAATTGAACTGAACTTTACTCATTATCGTAAGACAATCTATTTGCCCCTAGACTTGAAGAAGTTTGATTTTCATATATTTCCACACATATATAGATATTGATTGCTAACCTGTTTGATTTGTCTGCATTTATATTACTGTATTGTGTAGTTACTAATAAATATCATTAGTTAATGGCAATACTGGACTCCAAAGTATTTTCTATTTCTGCTGGCTCTTTAACCATCCCAGGCTTCCTCATAGGAGCCTGAGTAGACGCATTCAACACTTTAGCTGCAGCTTCTTCTTTTCTGCCATCAGATTTCTGAACGGTCAATGAACCCATGAACATTGCCCCATTATTCCCCTTTTGCACTATTTACTTTTTGTAAGTTAGAGTAATTTTCTGTACTGCGCTGTACTGTTGTTACAGAATAAGCTTCATGACATATGAACGTGATAATAAACTAGATACTGAAGTACTGACAATTAAATTTGCATAAAAGATTCAAATGAACAGCCATCAGGAGCTAAAGCAAGACTTTCAAAGATAACTATGTTAAAGACTCAGCAGGACACTCCCGTCTTTATACTTCTAGTCTTAACTTGTCTCTTGAATGGTGTTGTAAATTTTCTGATATTTCTGTTCATACAATTTGTACTCCATTAATTCTTACACCCACTTAAAAGTTGCACAATTCATCTCAGCTTATTACCTTGCCAAAATGTTTCTCTTCATTTAATCTGTGTTATGTTTGTTTTCGAGTCAAAACTTAATTGGTTTTTATCTCTACTTGTGCATTAAGCGGGGGCTGAAGCTTCACTGCAGCACAGGGATAGTCTTTTATTAGTATGCGTTTCTGTAGTCATTTATTAGTATGAGTTTTATTAGTTCTGACATCCTCAAAGATAGAAATAAAAATCTTATTTCTCCACAAGTATTAGGTTAACACTGGATTATGAAGTTTGTCACCTTGAACAAACTACAATCTTCTCTTGTAGCAGCAGGTGATAGGTGAGTTGCGACCATACTGGGCACAGTTCAATGTCAACCTAAACACTAAACGCTGGCAGTTTGTTAGATTCAAGAGATAAGCTTTATTTGTCACAAGTACGTCATTAAGAAACCCCAGCATCCAAGCCATGCTCTCTCCTCGCTGTTGATATCCGGAAGTAGGTACAGGAACTTCAGAACCCACTCCACCAGGTTCAGGAACAGTTATTACCCCTCAACCATCAGGTTCTTGAACCAGAGAGGTGACCTCACTCAGCTTCACGAACCCCAACACTGAACTATTCCCACAATGAATGGACTCATTTTAAAGGACTGTTCATCTCATGTCCACTGTACTTATTGCTCATTTATTAATATTGTTTTGTTTGGGTTTTTTTTGTTTCTTTCTATTTACTGTGGAAACTCTCGACATATGCCAGTGATATTAAACCTAATTCTGATTCTGAGCACAGTCTGAGGATGTGCTGGGGGTTTCCATGTCTACATAGTGTGCCCACAACTTACTGACCCTAACCGTAGGTCTTTGGAATATAGGAGGAAAGCAAAGCATCTGGACAAAACTCTCTTTGTCATTCTTATAATGACTTGGATGAGGAAGTAGATTAATAAGTCTGCAGATGACGCAAAAATTTGAGGCATTGTGGGTAGAGTAGAAGATTGTCATAAGTTACACCGGGACATTGATAGGATGCAGTGTTGGCTGTGTTACGTACCCCGTAACTGGGTTGCCAAACCAGCAGAAATGGATCACTCAGTTGGAGTCTGGATTACTAGAACTAAGAAAGGTTTATTAAAGAAACAAGCAACACAGTACTCTAATCAAAAGGATAATAAATGCAACAGTTCAGCAATGATAAACACACATGTACACAGAATTAGGATAACAGGATCACTCAAGCTCTATTGTCGTCTAGGGTAAATGACCAGTTTCAAAGTGACGCAAAGTTCAGTTCAATTGAATTCAGTTCAGTTCGCAGTAATCACTGCTGTGGGAGACAGACAGTGGGGGGAAGGAGAGAGAGAGCAAAAACGAATGAATATTCAAACGGCTTCCACACAGACCTTTGATATTCTTCGCAGTCAGCTTTCGGGCGAGCCCTTTGTGATGTCTTCTGAGGTCACCGACCGTGACCCCTCCGTTTCGAGATACGATCGTTTCTCTGTGGTGAACCTGGCACCCAGGCAAGGGCGGACACACACACCAGGTTCCCGCCGATCGTGCCTTTCCACCTGGTGCGTCCATGGCTTGGTCCCGCGATCAACCCTCCAAAGCTTCCCACCGACTTATGGGAGGCGCACCGCTTCCAGGGTCTCGTTACCTCGTGGTGTCGTGTGTGTCTTGCCTTAGCGAACCTATCCCTTTTTATCCCCCTGCTGGGGTATCGCCTGTCCATCACTTCAAACAGTTCAGGGTTCAAAGGGGGAGCCGATCTTGACAGCTCTCCTTCCGTTAAACTCTCCCGTCCCTTCATTAACATCTCCAATTGTTTTCCTTATCTCTCTTTCTCCTGAAGACAGGTGGCAGATCAACTGCTGATCCCATTGGTGCCAGCACAGGACAGCTAACATCTTAATCTATGTGTATTCTCATCACACCTCCCACCTTTAAGGATTTTTACCGGGGTAAAAATTACAAACATGAATACATTGTTTGATACACACAAATATACATCTTTATCAACTATTTGGCTAATACAGCGAATTTTAAGTTGTCAACACCTGACAGACAGTCAGCCATCACATTTTCTGTTCCTTTTATATGTGTTATTAATAATCCCTTAGACCAGGCTCCAACTTAGCAAACTTCATAGTGGCCAAAAACACTGATGAATTGCGATCAATGTAACCTCTCATTGGGTTTCGTCCCGGACCACAATAACAAGGGTCGTCCCATTCCGACTTAGTTTTCTCTCGCAAGGGCTTAGTAGGAGGGGGAGGGGTAGTAACCGCAGAGTTATTGCAAAACTTCCTACAGTACCCTACCATCTCCAAGAGCCTTCTGAGGGCCCTCTTGTCTGTCGGGGTTGGGATGTCAGAGATAGCCCGCACTTTAGCTTGCATCGCTGCCAGCTGCCCCTGTGTCACCACAATTCCCAGATAAGTGACCTTCGTGTGGCTGAACTCATTTTTTTCAAGGTTCACTATCAAGCTGGCTTCAGACAGCCGTATTACATCGCCAATACACACCTCTGTGTTCGTCAGCCCTTTCGTCACTGAATTACTCATTCTATAGGAATGTTGCTCACTAGACTGCCCTAGCATAACAAACACCATCCAGCGTCCCAGTTCTTTGCATCGCCTCGGGACAATCAAACACACGTGTGCGAGTTGTTTAATTACTTCTCCTAAAGAGTCGCTTTGTTCAGGGATTAAGGGAGAGACCTTATCAGCAGAGCTGGCCAAAACAATAGCCTTCTCCCATCTGGTCAGTACCATACTCATCTTTTCAAAATGGTTTTCTTCTGTTATCAGGGGGACCCTAGCTTCATTGATTTCCGCGCTAACACCGACTAGGTTTGTTAGCATATCAAAAGCCTGTGACCGTCTCAGTTCACGTCGGCCATAATCAATAACATCCTTCCTCCTGTGCAGCCGGTAAACCTCTTTCATGATTCCACCAACTGTTTCCTCCAGCACCGCAAAATGTCCACCGGGGGGTACCTTGTGGGCCAGGTTAAAAATCTCATCCCCATAACTCTTTTGCACCACCCCCCATTCCTCATCTGCAGGTACGGTACTTGGTCTCCCTTTCTTCCTTAGCGCTTTCCTCCTCCACACAATAGCCTACTGGTTCCCTTTTTAATTCTGCGTCAGAGAGAGCTGTCTCCGCCAAAACCATCAGCCCCTCGTCTCGCTCCTGCGCCTGCACAAATTCTTTCCTGGCTAATGCTACGTCTGTCTCAGCTCCCTCACTACCTCTTGTTTCTCTACACTCCTTCTTTTCACTTTCTACCCCCTTCTCGTACAAGGCTGGCAGAAACGTCTCAGCTAAATTTACTTCGGCAGTCCCGTGATGAACCTGTGAGTCCATAGGCGGGGCCTCAATGCTGGCAGGCTGACCTGTCAATCTCACGGCTGGGAACACAATTCCCCCGGCAAGGTCATTACCGAGCAAGACTTCCACGCCTTTCATCGGTAATTCGGGCCTCACCCCGATCGTGACTAGTCCAGAGACCAAGTTGCTTTGTAGGTGTATCTGGTGCAAAGGGACTGCCTCTGTCCCTTCCCCAATACCTTTGACCTTGACCTCCCCAGTCTGGGTCTCTGAGCTAAACTCTAATACACTCTTCAGTATTAGTGACTGACACGCTCCCGCGTCTCTCCAGATCCGCACTGGAACTGGGCTTAATCCCTCCTTCACTGACACCAATCCGGCCGAGATAAACCTCTCGCACCCTTCCTGAACTTTGGCAGACCTTTCCTCTCCTAGCGGTTCGTTTACCAGCTCGATACAGCCAGTCAAAATCGCCATTTTTCCTTTCCCCGTCTCCTTCTTTTGGGCGAAGCACCTGGATGCAAAGTGTCCGACTTTCCCGCAATTATAACAGACGACCCCAGGAGACTTCCTGCCAGACTGCTCCCGGTCTACCTTATCCTTCTCAGTAGTCCCCGGCTTACTTTCTGACTTTTCTGGCGGACTCTCCCCGCCGTCCTGACTACCCTTCTGGTAGCCTTTACTCGGGGCAAACTTCATTTTATGCGTCAACGCATACTCATCCACTAACTTAGCAGTTGCGG
The DNA here is from genome assembly GCF_030028105.1 of Mobula birostris. Taxonomy (NCBI): domain Eukaryota; kingdom Metazoa; phylum Chordata; class Chondrichthyes; order Myliobatiformes; family Myliobatidae; genus Mobula; species Mobula birostris. The sequence continues at coordinate 172,173,241 of NC_092371.1, forward strand.
CTAACGTGGCTGCCTCTTTCTCATCTAGGTAGGGTCTCATACCCTCAGGGACACAACCTTTAAACTGCTCGACCAGGATCAGCTGTAGCAGTCTGTCATAATCCCCCTCTACCCCCTTCGAGACGCACCAATGCTCACAATATGTCTGCATCTCACGGGCAAACTCTAAATACGTGCGGTCCCACTGCTTCCTTGCATTCCGGAACCTCTGCCGGTATGCCTCCGGGACCAACTCATAAATCCTGAGGATGGCCTCTTTCACCACCCCATACCTCTGGGCATCTTCCGCGGACAAAGCTGAGTAAGTTTGTTGGGCTTTCCCTTTCAGTACACTCTGAAGCAAAACAGCCCACTTATCCCTCGGCCAGTCCTGACTTGTAGCAACTTTTTCGAAATGGAGAAAGTACCGATCCACATCGGTATCGTCCAATGGGGGAACCAGCCTAACCTCCTGGGTCGCCCTGAACCCTCCACCTTGGTTCGGCACGGGCCCCTGCTCTGCCCTTATCTTTAACTTCTCCAGCGCTCAAATTCCCTTTCCCTCTGTTTCTCCTCTCGCTCCAACTGTCTCTCTCTCTCTCTCTCTCTCTCTCTCTCTCTCTCTCTCTCCTGCCTTTCTAACTCTTTCTCTTCGTGTTCTAACTGCCGTACCCGGAACTCGTGCTCGAGTCTCAGTTTTTCAAGCCGCACCTGTACCGCGTCTCCAGCAGGTTTTTCAATAGACACCACCTCCAGCTCCCCTTGGGGAAACACACTTTTAGATACATAGTGCTCTACGATAGCTCTGTGTATCTCCTCTCTCCTCATTGTCGACTTCCCCTTAACAAGATTTAACCATTTGGGCACAGCTGCCAATTCCACTTTCCTGGCATCCTCTAATGCCTCCAAGGTCGGCGCCTTTATAAATTCCTCAACCTCCATTTCTTCTGTTTGTCTTTTCTTTCTTTCAGGAATTTTAACCCAATCAATTTACTCCGTCCCAAATTTAGCGTTCAAAATCACGGACGAGAACCCCACCTATGTTACGTACCCCGTAACTGGGTTGCCAAACCAGCAGAAATGGATCACTCAGTTGGAGTCTGGATTACCAGAACTAAGAAAGGTTTATTAAAGAAACAAGCAACACTGTACTCTAATCAAAAGGATAATAAATGCAACAGTTCAGCAATGATAAACACACATGTACACAGAATTAGGATAACAGGATCAATCAAGCTCTATCGTTGTCTAGGGGTAAATGACCAGTTTCAAAGTGACGCAAAGTTCAGTTCAATTGAATTCAGTTCAGTTCGCAGTAATCACTGCCGTGGGAGACGGACAGTGGGGGGAAGGAGAGAGAGAGCAAAAACGAATGAATATTCAAACGGCTTCCACACAGACCTTTGATATTCTTTGCAGTCAGCTTTCGGGCGAGCCCTTTGTGATGTCTTCTGAGGTCACCGACCGTGACCCCTCTGTTTCAAGATACGATCATTTCTCTGTGGTGAACCTGGCACCCAGGCAAGGGCGGACACACACACCAGGTTCCCGCCGATCGTGCCTTTCCACCCTGTCTGTCTATGGCTTGGTCCCACGACCAGCCCTCCAAAACTTCTCACCGACTTATGGGAGGCGCACCGCTTCCAGGGTCTCGATACCTCGTGGTGTTGTGTGTGTCTTGCCTTAGCGAACCTATCCCTTTTTATCCCCCTGCTGAGGTATTGCCTGTCCATCACTTCAAACAGTTCAGGGTTCAAAGGGGGAGCGGATCTTGACAGCTCTCCTTCCGTTAAACTCTCCCATCCCTTCATTAACATCTCCAAATGCTGCCCCATTGTTTTCCTTATCTCTCTTTCTCCTGAAGACAAGTGGCAGACCAACTGCTGATCCCACTGGTGCCAGCACAGGACAGCTAACATCTTAATCTATGTGTATTCTCATCACAGCTGGGAAGTGCCAGATGGAGATCAACCTGGAAAAGAGTGAGGTGATTCACTTTGGAAGGTTGAAGTTGAAGGCAGAATACAGTGTTGATGGCAGGATTCTTAGCAGTGTGGAGAAGCAGAGGGAGTGTGGGGTCACCATCCATGGATCCCTCAAAGTTACCGCATAAGTTCATAGGGTGGTTAAGAAGGGGTCAAAATGAGAAATGAAAAAGAGAGGGGGGGGGGGAATTATTGGAAGCTGAAGAAATCAATGTTCATGCTGTCGGGTTAGAGGCTACACAGAGGGAATATGAGGTGTTGCTCTACTAGCCTGAGAGAGGCCTCATCGTGGCAGTAGAGGATGCCATGTGAGAGTAGGAATGCAGATTGGAATTATAATGGTTGGCCACCGGGAAATTCTGCTTGTTGCAGATGGAGGTGCTCGATAAAGCGGTGATGGGTAATTGAATAACGTTGAACGGAAGTGTTAGATTGTAAAGAATCAGAATCCAAAACAGGTTTAATATTGCTGACATATGTCGTAAAATTTGTTGCTTTTGGGGCAGCACTACAATGCAATACATAATTTTAAAAAACTATAAATTACAATAATAAATAGATATAAAAAATAAATTAAATAAATAGTGCAAAAAGAGAGCAAAAAAAAAGTAGTGAGGGGTTGAAAATAGGCTCATTGCCTGTTCAGAAATCTGATGGAAGAGAGAAAGAAGCTGTTCCAAAAACTTTGAATGTGTGTCTTTAGGCTCCTCCTTGATGGCAGCAATGAGAAAAGGTGGGCAAACCATTGTGGGCCGAAGGGCCTGTACAATTCGATGTTCTATGTTCATATCACCTGCCAGCATGCCCATCTTTGTTTGAACCAATGGTTGATCCATGCTCCAAGGAAAAAATAAGCATAAAGAGCACAATAATATAAATATAAAACATAATGTACAGATAACTGAGTGTGGCCGTATCCACATTAGACTAGCTTCTATACATAGACTGATTGCATGTATATAAAGTGTCGCTAGGTACAGGAGTATCTAAACATAAGGTGACTGACAGGAAGTGATAAAGTGACAAGGTAACGCTTAGCTAGAGGAATTCTTCTAGGTAGCTGCTGGGCATCTGAAAACACAGTAGGACAGTGAATATGTCAGTGTGGGTATGAGGTGTGGAGTGTAAGCGTAAAGTGACAGTGCACGGGGGGATGAAGGGGCTGTGGGGAGGAGTGGTTGACGTCTATGTAGTTGATCTGTCTGACTTGGAAATTTGGGAACTGCTTATGAGTAGACAAAAAGTGCAAGTCTAAACAGTAGCCTATACCAAATCACTCAGGGTAGCATAGAACCATAGAACCATAGAAACTACAGCACAGAAACAGGCCCTTTGGCCCTTCTTGGCTGTGCCGAACCATTTTCTGCCTAGTCCCACTGACCTGCACATGGACCATATCCCTCCATACACCTCCCATTCATGTATCTGTCCAATTTATTCTTAAATGTTAAAAAAGAACCGTCTGGCAGCTCATTCCATACTCTCACCACTCTGTGTGTGAAGAAGCCCCCCCTAATGTTCCCTTTAAACTTTTCCCCCCCTCACCCTTAACCCATGTCCTCTGGTTTTTTTTCTCCCCTTGCCTCAGTGGAAAAAGCCTGCTAATTTTACATACCTCTATCAAATCTCCCCTCATTCTTCTACGCTCCAGGGAATAAAGTCCTAACCTATTCAACCTTTCTCTGTAACTGAGTTTCTCAAGTCCCAGCAACATCCTTGTAAACCTTCTCTGCACTCTTTCAACCTTATTTATATCCTTCCTGTAATTTGGTGAACAAAACTGAACACAATACTCCAGATTCGGCCTCACCAATGCCTTATACAACCTCATCATAACATTCCAGCTCTTATACTCAATACTTCGATTAATAAAGGCCAATGTACCAAAAGCTCTCTTTACGACCCTATCTACCTGTGACGCCACTTTTAGGGAATTTTGTATCTGTATTCCCAGATCCCTCTGTTCCACTGCACTCCTCAGTGCCTTACCATTTACCCTGTATGTTCTACCCTGGTTTGTCCTTCCAAAGTAATAAATACTCATTACATCAAAGATTGCATTTGGGAAGCCAAGTCATTTCATTTAATTTGAAGCGTTTCTGCAGATTGTATCATGGCCAGAAATAAATTATGTGTTTAGAACTTCATTTGCTCCCAAGTTAGAGGATGTGAGTATTGATGGACGTGCAATTGCTGGTTTGACAAGTTGCCAAAGGATTATATCAGTGGCAGTGCGGGCGTGCTTAATTTTCTAAACAATGCCTTTAACAGAGCCACAGAGTTGCAGAGCAGCTCCTCTCCAAGGATCGTCACCTTGTCGCAGTGGAGGGGCTTGTGAGTTCCTGAGATTCCAAGAGTGACGCCATCTGGAATTTAGCCATCTGGCACTCAGTTCCTGGTGGGGTCACCCATGGTGGTAAGGTCAAGGGAGAGGTTCCAGACAAAGAGTGATCGAACCAAGACCTCAGCAGTGGGGCTGGCAGAAGATGATGACACATCACAATGGCAGTGAAGGTGGAGGAAAGCTGTAGAGTGAAGGGTCTTGCACTCCACGCCACTGGACCCTGACCCCGATTGTCGAGAGCCATGTCGTGGCTGCCATGCATCAGCCTCCCCACATTAAACAAAATCACACACGGGCATTCGCCATTAAGGAAATCCGCCCTAACATGTTACATGTCACATGTTATTCAAAACATCAGAACATACAGTGAAGTGCATCATTTATGTCAATGACCAACATGTACTGGGGACAGCCTACAAGTGTGGCCATGCTTCTGGCACCAACGTAGCATGCCCGCAACTGACTAAAAGACATGTGCCTTCCGGATGTGGGAGGAAACTGGAGCACCCGGAGGAAACTCACGCAGTCACAAGGAGAATGTACAAACTTGCTACAGACAGCAGCGGAAACCAAACCCTAATTGGTGATCACTGACACTGTAAAGCATTGCGTTAACCACTACGCTGAGCTAGTTCCATGTCCAGGTACCCGTGCAAATGTCTATTAAATATTGCAACTTACCTGCCTCTACCACTGTCTCTGGCAGCTCAGTGGGGAACTGCCACCCTCAATGGGGAAATGGATGTATCTGACTGAGTTGTTACAGCTGTGATACTTCATCAAGCTGTGACCTTGGGTATGCTGAATTTTGGATACAAGCATATCATAGATTAACAGATGTCTACGTACACACAGACACATAGTCACACAAATGCACATACACACATATGCATGCATGCACTCACAAAAACACACACACATGAACACAGGCATACAACCACACACAAGCACACACGCACACACATGCATACACTCACAGAAACACATACAAAACACCAAAGCACACAAATAAAGACACACACACACATTTTTGCACACACCAACTTGCACATACAAACACAAACAACCACACGCAGACGTTTAACTTCTGAATGCTTTCCCTGTCAAAGCCATTTATCTGTCACAATGGTCCTTTGATGCTGCTGCAAGTAAGATTTTAATCCTGCAGATACTGAAGTATGTGTAACAATAATAATCCTGACCTTAAAACTAAACCAAAATTTAAAACCCAAACACATTTCCATCTCACTTATTTTCACACATTTTAACAGTAGGCCAATAATTTCCCAGGTATTCCATTGAGTTTAAAGGGAGCGGGAAATATACAAGCATTCTCACAACAAGACCCACTGCACACCCTCTCATGTTCCTGAACTCTGATGCTGTAGACCTCATCCCTGGCACCGTCCACACACCCGGCCCTCTGTCAAGATCTTGGTTCCATCCACCCACTGTGGATCTGTGGAGGTGAACTTCCCTCCATTGAGGACACTTACAGTAGCAGGTGCATAAACAAGATCACCGGGGACACCAGTCATCCCAACCATAAACTGTTTCAGCTGTTTCTGCCAGGAAATGGTACCGCAGCATTAAAGCCAGGACCAACAGACCACGGAAGAGCTTCTTTCTACAAGCCATTAGACTTACAAATGCACATATCTACATTGCACTGAACTCAAAGGCTTTTACTCTCTTGTGTTGTGGGACAGATATAAGATTTAAATAAATTCAAACACCATGATCTTACTCTGGATTCCTGAATGACATTCTGAACTCCTGAGGGGGCCAGCTGCCAGGTTGTCAGGATTTCCAATCAATGGATGCTGGTGCTTCATAAGAACGTGAGGCATAGGAGCAGAAATAGGCTATTCAATCTATCGAGTCTGCTTCATCATTCAGTCATGGCTGATTTAATATCCCACTCAACCCTATTCTCCTGTCTTCCTCCTATAAGTTTTGATGCCCTTACTAATCAAACACCTATTAACCTCCACTTTCAATATCCCCAATGACTTGGCCTCCACAGATGTTTGTGGCAATGAATTTCACAAATTCACCACCCCTGGCTAAAGAAATTCCTCCTCATCGTGGTTTTAAAGTGATGTCTTTCTACTCTGTGTCCCCGATTCCACATTCTCCCATTATAGGAAACATGCTCTCCATGTCCACTCTACCTAGGCCAATCAATATTCAATGTGTTTCAATGAGATCGCCCTCATTCTCTGAACTCCAGTGAGTACAGGCCCAGAACCATCAAACGTTTGATCCTTTCATTCCCAGGAATATTCTCATGAAATTCTCCGGACCCTCCCCAATAGCAGCCACTCTTTCTTAAATTAGGGGCCCAAAACTGCAAGCTAACCTTTAAAGAATCCTGCTTGAGGACACCCAGGTCCCTTTGCACTTCTGATTTCTAAATTTGTACCACAGGTTATACCATAAAAATTCACACTTCGTTCTTGGTCCTTAACATCTCTGCCTTGTAAAACACACCATGAGGATGTAAAGCTTCCAGCTGGTACCATACCTCATGCACTTTGAGGCAGTGGATTTCCAATATTCATTGAAATGATCCTTGACATTACTGCCAAGCAGACTCCAGAAGATCACAGGAAACAGGACTTGAGGAAGGTTGATTATAAGGTTTCATTCTTGTAGAGTGCGATGATAAAGTAGGAAAATAATATTTCATGCCTATGTTTACAAGTGACAGTGTAGAGAGTAGAGGCACTATTGAAAGGATATTACTTCTGATTGCCTAGTGTATCAAACCAAATGACTCACTATACTTTGCTTAAATCTTCTTAAGAATTGAGAAATGAGATCAATAACTCAGTGCTTATTAAGGAGAAAAAAAATTCATCTCTAGTCTGTCTGGTGATTAGAATTAGACTGGGAAACTGCACTGATATTCAGTAGTATCTATTTCTTGAACAATGGGACAAATGACCCTGGTAGCCACCTGTCCGGCTCTGAATTAAGTTACACAGACTGATGGAGAGCACTGCGGGTGGTTGCATCACCAGCCGGTGTGGAGGCCCTAATGCTCAGGATCTCAAATCTCAGCCAGCTCCATCACAGGCACAACCCTCCCCACCAACGAGGACATCTTCAAGCGGTAACGCCTCAGGAAGGCAGCAACCATTACTAAAGGCCCTCATCATCAGGGACACCCCTCTTCTCATTACCACCATTGGGAGAAGGTACAGGAGTCTGAAGACCCACACTGAATGATTCAGTAACAGCTACTTCCCTCCCGCTGCCTGATTTCTGAGTGGTCCATGAACCCATGAATACTTGTTTGCTATTGCTGGAAAGGAATAAAGAGTTGACATTTTGGGCCAAGACTATTCATCAGGATTGATAAGGACCTTCTTCAGACTCAGCCCAAAGTGTTGGCATTTTATTCCTTTCCATGGATGCCACCTGCCCTGCTGAGTTCCTCCAGCATTTTGTGTGTGTTGCTCTGAACTTCCAGCATCTACAGAATCTCTTGCGTTTATAGATCATTATTCCTACTTATTTGTATAATTTATTTAATTTTATCATTTATAGAAATTTTATGAGCTTACATAGTACTGCTCCTGCAAAATAAAATCATCTATTTTATAAATTTGATTCTAACACCTTCCAGCATCAGAAACAATAAAATACTATTCACACCAAATGTATTTGTTTATATGAGCTGTACTCCCACTACCACACCCCTTTGTGATGCAGTTTTGTGACCAAAGAGTCTTCTCAACCTATCAAGTAGTGATAATTTGTCAGAGTGAATGTCTCTTCCCGATTTTACAACATCATCGCACACACTGCACTCCAATTGCTCACTCTCCTCTGTTCTTCTGTCACCATGAATATGTAGGTCATCTGACTGGGCTCTTATAATCCATAAGCACAAGAGATTCTGCAGATGCTAGAAATCCAGAGCAATGCATCGATGGTATGAATGTCGATTTCTGCACCTTCCAGTAATTTTCCCCGTCCCTCTTCACTCTTCTTCATTTCACCACTCTGCCCTTCCACCTTACCTCTTTATTCTCCTGACACACCTATCACCTTCCCTGGTGTCCCTTTTCCTTACCTTTCTTCCATGGTTCACTCTTGTCTCCTATCAATTTCTTCTTCTCCAGCCCTTTGCCATTTCCACCTATCACGTCCTTCTTTCTTCCTTCATTCCCCCTCTCCCACCAATTTGGTTCACCTATCAGCTTCTATCTTCTTCCCCTGCCTAAGCTTCTTATTCTCACTTCTTCCCCCTTCCTTTCCAATCTTGAAAAAGGGTCTCGGCCAAAAGCATTAACTGTTTAGTCATTTCCTGACCCGTTGAGTTCCTCCAGAATTCTGTGCGAATTGCCCATATAATCCATGCCACATTCTCCAAATAAAACACAAAATGATCTTTCTATAAAGTGCTGCATAAACACTCTAAAGTTTCACCTAAATCCCAACTAGTTATGATGAAAATGTTATTTCTTTCACAAAAATGTACCTGCTTCCTGAGTTACAGTCACAGCATAGAGATCTGAAGGAACTCAGCAAGTCAGACAGCATTAACAGATGGAAATAAAAAGTCAATAGAAGGAAATAAACAGTCAGAATGTTGACTGTTTGTTTCCCTCCATAATGCTGAATTCCTTCAGCATTTTGTGTGTGTTACTCAAGATTTCCAGCATCTGTAAAATCTCTTGTGTTTATCACAGCACAGAATTGGCGAATTTAACCAGAGTACACAAGGGAAACTTTGTGTATTCCTTGGGGAAGAAGACAGAATAAGCTTTCTATTCTGGCTTCTTCCCCTCACCTTTTCAATCCTGATCAGGGGTTTCGGACTGAAACATCAGAATCAAGAATCAAGTTTAATATCACTGGCATATGTCATGAGTTTTGTGTTTTGTGGCAGCAGTACATTACAATACATAATAATAATTTAAAAACTATAAATTATAACAAGGAATCTATATAAAAATTAAATTAAGTAGTGTGAGTAGTGTATAAAGATAGCAAAAAGAGTGAGGTAGTGTTCATGAGATCATTGTCCATTCAGAAATCTAATGACAGAGGGGAAGAAGCTGTTCCTAAAATGTTGAGTGTGTGTCTTCAGGCTCCTGTATGTTCTCCCTGACAGCAGCAATGAGAGGATGGCATGCCCTGGGTGATGGGGGTCCTTAATGATGGATGCCACCTTCTTGAAGCATCATCTTTCAAAGTTGTCCTCGGTACTGACGAGGCTGATGCCTGTGATGCTGCTGGTTGAGTTGACAACTTAATGGCAGCTTTTTCCTTCCACAGCTGTCTGCTGAGTTCCTCCAGGACAGAGTGTTACTCCAGATGTCCAAAATCTGCAAAGTCTCTTGAGCTTATGTTTAAATACTTGTGATGTTCAATCTCTTCAATAAGAGCTAATGAACCATTTATGGAACATCCATTTTAGAAGCTAGGGTTGTTTTAAATTTCATGCATTTGATTCTATTTGAAGATGACGGTTAGTTCTTCACCATGGCTGCAGAATATTCCAAGTGGCAAAAAAAAAATCCAACCTGAAAGATTTTAAAAAGAGGGAAAACCGTAAAAGTTAAGCTTGGCCAAGTAGCAAAGAAGATGTACAAGAGTGTTGATAATTTAGCTATATCCAAGATGCATCACTGAACTGTGCTAGTGCATGGAATTTGTAGCAATCACAACCACAACAGCAGGTCAGGCAGTACCTTTAGAGGGGAATGGATAATTGATGCTTACATCACCTAAAACTCTGACAAACCTCTCACAGTGAAGAGTGTCCATCACTGGTATGGAAACACCGAAGCCCAAGAACAGAAAAGTCTACAGGAAGTGGTGGATACCACCCAGTCTACCACAGGCAAAGCCCTCCCCACCATTGAACAAAAAAGCAGCATCCTTTACCAATGACCTCCACCATTGCTTTTCACTCCTACCCCCACCCCCACTCCCACCCACCTACTATATAAGGAGGAACTTATTCAGTCAGAAGGTGGTGAATCTGTGAAATTCATTGCCACTGATGTCGTCATTGAGTATATTTAAAATGGAGGTTGATAGGTTCCTGATTATTAAGGGTGTCAAAGACTACAGGGAGAAGGCAGGAGAATGGGCTTGAGGAAGATAACAAATTAGCTATGATTGAATGTTGGAGCAGACTCAATAGGCCAAATAGCCTAATTCTGTTCCTAAGTCTTATAATCTCATAGTCTTATCCAGATCATGCTCTCTTCTCACTACTGTCATCAGGAAGAAGGTACAGGTACAGGAGCCTTAGGCCCCACACCACCAATTTCAGGAACAGTTATTACCCTACAACCATCAGGCTCTTGAAGCAGCATGGATAAATTCACTCACCTCAACTCTTAATTCATTCTGCAATCGACAGACTTTACAGAACTTTACAGAATTTTATTTGCACAATTTGTCTCATTTTGCACATTGGTTGTTTGTCAATTTTTAATTATGTATACCTTTTCATAAATGTTATTGTATTTCCTGTAAATGCCTGCAAGAAAATCAATCTCAATGTATCATGACATATAATGTACTTTGATGATAAATTTTCTTTGACTTTAGCTTTCTTCAACATCTTCAGATTCCAGCATCTGCAGCCTCTTGTGTGTTGAATAGAGTCAGTAATTTGATTAAGACAAAACAAGCAGCTGAAAACAAGTCCCATATCATGTCACATTGAATGATAACTCATTCAACCTGCCTTTGAGACTCACAGGTACACTCAGCAGCCATTTTACTAGGTACACCTGTACAACTGCACATGAATGCAAATATCTAATCAGCCAATCAGCAACTGAAGTGGATGGGCTACAGCAGCAGAAGACCACTAACATACACTCAGTGGTCACTGCATGTACTAAAGACAATGGATCACAAGGGGATGATATCTTTATTAAATTGCAGGTAGATACAAGGCAACATGAGGTGATGGCCAGGCAAATGTCACCATGCTTCCAGTGCCAACAATACATGTCCACGACTCACTAACCCTAACCCTAACGCGTACATCTTAGGAATGTGGAGGAAACCAGAGCACCCAGAGGAAACCCACATAGTTACTGGAAGAATATACAAACCCCTTACAGACGGCGGTGGAAGTTGAACCCCAATCGGTGACCATTGTCTCTGTAAAGCATTGCACTAGTACTATGCTACCATACCACCCGTATGAATAATTTGCTGTCAGCTAGCTGAGTATAATTATTTGACTCATGTACATAATCAATGTATTAAGCTCACTTAGGACCAAAATCTGTACCTGGATGTGCACAGAAAAGATCAATATGTTTTTACTGCTTAGACTTAATATAGCAATTATAGAACAGAGCAGCGGGTGTGTGTTCCTCTCCTCTCCCAGAATCATAGTCAAAAAGGAATAGAAAAGGGATTGGATGCTATCTTACCTCCAGGTATGGAAACACAATGCCCAAGAATGAAAAAGCCTACAAGAAGTAGTGGATACAACTCTATCCATCCCAGGCAAAGCCTGCCCCACCATTAAGCACATCCACAAGGAGCACTGCCACAAGAAAGCAGCATCCATCATCAAAGGGTGCAGAGGAGATTTACAAGGATGTTGCCTGGATTGGGGAGCATGTCTTATGAGAATAGGTTGAGTGAACTCGTCTCTAAGTACAACGAGATCTAGGTGTCCTTGTTCATCAGGCATGCATGCCTACGTTCAAATCTGATTCTGCTGGAGGCAGGAGGCCAAAGAAGATGGTCCGTTTTGTGGGTTAAAGGACTATGTTTGTGTGTGGGTGGGAGAGAGAAATAAGGCTTGTTTTGCTGTTGATTTTTTATTATCTGTTGTGTTCCACTTTATTGTATTCTATGTTGTTTTGCCGAGCATTACAGGCATGATACGTTGGCAATGGAATGTGTGCCAACACTTGCTGGCTGCCCCTGCACACCTTCAGGTGTGTTGGTTGTTAACATAAACAACACCTTTCACAGTGTGTTTTGATGTGCACATGATAAATAAACCTGAATATTGAGAATTACAGAATAACACCCAAAAATTCCTTGAAAGAGGATGTAGGAATGTTAATATTCTCAAACCCAAGACCAATCTCCTTTACTGTCCACTTTCCAACTATAATGGAAAAGGATCAGGGGAAGAGAGTGAGTGAACTCATACATATAAACAAGGGCTGCATTGTGGTGCACCATTCTCTGTAAACTCTAGAGACTGTTGAGCATGAAAATACAAGGAGATCAAATGTTTCTGAGATCCTCAAAGCAACCCAATCATTCCACAGTCAAAGTCACTTTGATCTAACTTCTTCCCTTTTCTGATGTTTGGCCTGAACAACCATGTCTGCATATTTTTATGCATTGAGTTGCTACCACATGATAGGCTGATTAGATATTTGCATTAATGAGGAGGTGTGCAGGCATACCTAATGAAGTGGTTACTGAGTGCATCATACAGTGATGTTCATGAGTAACTGAGTTTCAGTTCCTGCAGATGGACCTTAACTACTGAAAAGGAGATAATATTTTGTTTTCATGCATTTTTATTCATGCACAATATTTCATTGCTAGTTGAGAGGTTTGACATGTCTCTCTAAGTGAACATCCCTCAAGCTAATAATAATCTCAGCTCTAAAAATAAGTTTAAGGATTTTAAAACCCTACCAGTGATCAATCTAAAGTCAAGTTAAGTCAAGATTATTGTGTTTAACTATATACATGTATACCACCAAGCGAGATAATGTTTCTTCAGACCAGGATGTAGAGCACATTAGTACACATAACACACAATAACTTAGGAAAGTAAGAATTAAATCTACAAATGAATTACACATACATAAACAGGCAGTGCATAAATTGAATATTGCAGGGTGCAGAGCAAATTCTCCAGTGACACTTTGAATGTGATGGGGCAGGAGTTCAGAAGCCTAATAGCCTGAGGGAAGAAGCTAATTCCCATTCTGACCCCTCTTGTCTTGATGCAAGGGAGTCTCCAGCCTGATGGTAGAATATCAAAGAGGATGCTGGATGGATGGGTGGGTGGGATCCTTGATAATACTAAGGGCCCTGTGAATGCACAGCTCCTGATAACTGTTCCCAGTGGATGGTAGGGAGATCCCCTTGGCCATTCTCACAGTCTTTTGTAGGGACTTCCAGTCCGACGCTCTGCTAGTCCCATAGCAGATGCAGATGCAGCTTGTCAGGACACTCTCAATGTTGCTCTTGTAAAATTCAATTAAATTGGGCCAAAGCATCATTTGCCTCAATCTCCTTTCGAAGTGTGGGCACTGCTGTGCCTTATTATCAGGGAGATGATATTGAGAAACCAGGTCGGGTTGTCCATGGTGTGAACTCCAGGAATCTGGTGCACTGAACTCTCTATATAGAGGAGCTATGTATGCACAGTGGGCGGGCGGGGGGGGGGGGGAATGGTTCAGCTGCATCTTCCTAAAGTCTACAATCATTTCCGTGGCCTTTTCCACATTCAGACTTAGGTTGTTGTTCTCACCAGCTGCTCCACTTCCTCTCTGTACTCCAATTCATCATCGCTGTTGATGAGACTAACCGCTGTTGTGTCATCAACAAACCTGTGTCCTATTCAGGTGACCATCCAGATCATAACATTACACAGAACCATATAATCTGCGCGTGTGCCAAGAAATGTGAATTGAAAAATATATTTCGTATAAATGCTTTTTCTTCACATATTTTCATGAAAATGAAATTTGTTGCATGTCCCAAATTTTTTTGAAAGTGTTTGTGAATTCCATAAGGATGAACTTGCAGGATGAGTCGATGGTAATGAGGACACATGCAATGTTAGCGGTGATTTCAAGAGGCAAGGAGGTAATGCTGAGGCTTTATAAGGCATTGGTCAGACAACACTTGGAGTATTGTGAGTAATTTGGGCCCTTTATTAAGAGAAGGCGTACTGGCATTGGAGAGGGTCCAAAGGAGATTCACAAATAATCCCAAGAATGAAGCAGTTAACTATGAAGAGCCTTTGATAGTTCTGGGCCTATACTCACTTGAGTTTAGAAAATGAGAGGATATCCTATTGAAACATATTGAATTTTGAAAGGCCTAGATCAGGTGGACATGGAGAGGATGTTTCTGAAAGTGGGAAAGTGTAGGACCAGAGGACACAGCATCAGAATACAAGGATATCCCTTTAGAATAGAGTTGAGGAGTAATGTCTAGCCATGGTAAATCTGGGGAATTCGTTGCCACAAATGGCTGTGGAGGCCAAGTCTGTTTAAATCGGGAGGTGATAAGTTCTAGAATAGTAAGAGTGTTAAAGGTTACAGAGAGATGGTAGGAGAACAGGTTTGAAAGGGTTAATATATCAGCCAAGATGGAATGGCAGAGCAGAATCGATGAACCAAAAGGCCTAATTCTGCTCCTATGTCTTATGATCTTATGTAAACTGCTGTCATCAACTTGCCTGTCTTCAATCATAGGAAGACTTTATGGCACAAAATTCCTTAGATTTTGCTAGAACTTGGCATATTTCCTCATGAAACAGAAGAATGCCATCAAGTCTACTCTCCAGTCAATCCCACCAACCCTCTTCCTCCACTTAATTCCGTGCAGCCTATTCTCTCTAACATGCCTCTATGGTGTTCCAAATCACGAGGGGCATAGACCGGGTAAATGCAAGCAGGCTTTTTCCACTGAGGTTAGGTAAGACTAGAACTAGAGATCGGGGTTAAGGGTGAAAGGAGAAATGTTTATGGGGAACCTGTTGGGGAGTTTCTTCACTCAGAGGATGGTGTGAGTGTGCAACGAGTGCCAGCAGATGTGTACCTGTGGGTTTGATTGCAATATAAAAGGGAAGTGTGGATAAGATGCTGGAAATCCAGAGTAGCACACACAAAAAGCTGGAGAAACTCAGCAGTTGTGGCAGCATCTATGGAAATGAATTAACAATAGATGTTTCTGGCTGAGACCCTTCATCAGATGACGGGGTAGGTGTGTGGGTGGGTGAGAGAATGAAGCTGGGAGGTAATAGGTGGAAGAGGTAAAGGACTGGAGAAGAAGGAATCAAATAGGAGAGGAGACGGACCACAGGAGAAAAAGGAGGAGGGGCACCAGAGGGAGAGACTAGGCAGTTGATGAGAAGGGATACGAGGGATGCCAGAATGAGGAATGGAAGAAGAGGGAAGGGGAGGGGAAAGAGTTAATAATAATTTTATCTGAACGTTTCTTCAGCATTATCACTGAACAAGTAAACAACTTAAAAAGAAATGTTCTTAATTTAAAATGTAAATGTAATTATATTATAATTTTTACGACTACAGAATGGTGATAAAAGGCCAATTTCCTTTACACAAATGAGCAATTAATTTTGAGGATACATATTTCTAATGCTTAGATAGGATTATTGGACATTGTTCAAAAACTTGCATCATTTCATTAAATTAAAACAATTTATTTGTGAAGCTGAAGGAACATGGCACTCTTAATCAGGGATCTGTGCTGGGTCCAATGTTGTTTGTCATATATATTAATGATCTGGATGATGGGGTGGTAAATTGGATTAATAAGTATGCAGATGATACTAAGATAGGTGGAACTGTCGATAATGAAGTAGGTTTTCAAAGCTTGCAGAGAGATTTAGGCCAGTTAGAAGAGTGGGCTGAAAGATGGCAGATGGACTTTAATGCTGATAAATGTGAGGTGCTACATTTTGGTAGGACCAATCAAAATAGTACATACATGGTAAATAGTAGGGCATTGAAGAATGCAGTAAAACAGAGGGTTCTAGGAATAATGGTGCATAGTTCCCTGAAGGTGGAATCTCATGTGGATAGGGTGGTGAAGAAAGCTTTTGGTATGCTGGCCTTTATAAATCAGAGCATTGAGTATAGCAGTTGGGATGTAATGTTGAAATTGTACAAGGCCAAATTTGGAGTATTGTGTAAAGTTCTGGTCACTGAATTATAGGAAAGATTCAACAAAATTGAGAGAGTACAGAGAAGATTTACTAGAATGTTACCTGGGTTTCACCTCCTAAGTTACAGAGAAAGGTTGAACAAGTTAGGTCTTTATTCTTTGGAGCGTAGAAGGTTGAGGGGGGAGTTGATAGAGGTGTTTAAAATTATGAGGGGGATAGATAGAGTTGACGTGGATAGACTTTTTCCGTTGAGAGTGGGGGAGATTCAAACAAGAGGACATGAGTTGAGAGTTAAAGGGCAAAAGTTTAGGGGTAACATGAGGGGAAACTTCTTTACTCAGAGAGTGGTGGCTGTGTGGAATGAGCTTCCAACAGAAATTGTTGAGGCAGGTTCGATGTTGTCATTTAAAGTTAAATTGGATAGGTATATGGACAGGAAAGGAATGGAGGGTTATGGGCTGAGTACAGGTCGGTGGGACTAGGTGAGAGTAAGAGTTCGGCATGGACTAGAAGAGCCGAGATGGCCCGTTTCCGTGCTGTAATTGTTATATGGTTATATGGTTAATAGTTCATAGAAGTGTTCCTGCCTTCCCTTTTGGTCGATTAACAGAAATAAATAAACTGTTGGAAAAAATCACCATGTCAGGTAGCATCTGTGGTGGCAGAATGAAGCTTCATGTTTCAGGTCTAGACTGCATCAGGACAGGGGACAGGTGACAGTCTTTAGAAGTATAGAGTCACAGACCACAAAAATGGCCAATCTAGTCTATGCCAAATTGCTATTCTGTCTAGTCCCATCTAGCCGCACCTAGACCATAGCCGTCCATAACCTTCCCATCCATGTACCTGTCTAAACTTCTCTAAAATATTAAAACTGAACCTGCATCCACCACTTCCTCTGGCAGCTCGTTCCACAATCTCATCACCTTCTGAGCGAAGAAGTTCCCCCTCAGGTTTCCCTTAAATATTTTACCTTTCACACTAAATCTATGACTTCTAGTTCTAGTCTCAACCAACCTCAGAAGAAAATGTCTGCTTCCATTTACCCTATCTATACCCCTCATAATTTTGTATACCACTATCAACTCTTCCCTCATTCTCTTGCCATCCAGGGAATAAAGACCTAACCTACTCAATCATTCCTGATAACTCTCAGACAACCTATCAATCAGCTCTTAAGAAATCAATGGGTATGTATATTTGTCAAGGAGAAATTATTCCTAGTCACTCACATCAGAATAGAAGCAAGCCACTTTTATCTTTATTTTACATCCTAGTACAAGCAGTAGGCTGATGATGCCTATTGACAACCAGTTAATTTATTTTAAGAGATACAACATGGTAACAGGGCCAAGGAGCCCACAATATCCAATTACACCATGCGACCAATTAACCTAATAACCCATACAGTACATCATTGTGCTGTGGGAGGAGACCAGAGAACTAGATGCCAGATCATTGTCTCTGTAATAGCTTTGATAGTGAAAAAGAAAAAAAATTGCCAAGTGTTATGAGAGCACAATTGCATTAATAACCAGGTTACCTGGACACCCCAAGATCCGTTCCTGATGATGTGTCCCAGTGCACACCAGGTTAATAAAGCCAAGTAGTGCTGGACGAGGTTAATGAAAGGTGTGGGCGAGATCAATCTAGTAGGGTCAAGTGACACTGAATTTTATGTAGCGAGATCAAGAAACTCAAGAGGAATAATTTTCCCACTGCCCACATAACTACACCCTAACCCTACCTCTAACCCTAAACCTAATGCTGGCCCACACACACCCATAAACCCTTGGCTACACCCTAGCACTCATTCCGTACAATCCATCCCCCTCCCCCACACACACCAGGCACAAGTAATAACCCCATCATCTTAGCATATTCATAACCATAAACTTCAAAATTTGTGTAAGGAGGGGGAAAATCCCAATAAAGGCAAGTGTCGGACCTGGTTCATGAAGACGTGGCCCAGTTCAAAGTGACAGGGTTGCATGACACTGAATCTCCAGTAATGAGATTAAGAAACACAAGAGGAATAATATTTTTCTTTTTGTTTTCTTTCTTTAATTGAGTTCTTTCGGGATTCTTGCGTTGTGGCTACCTGTGAGCAAGCAAATTTCAGGGTTGTATAATTTAGAAATTCTTTGATAATAAATGCACGAGCCTTTAATCTTGAATAAAGATTAGCTTCCTTTCTCATATGTACATCAGAACATTGAAATATGCAGTGAAATGCGTCATTTGCGTCAAATCAAGTCAGTGAGGATTGTGCTGGGGGCAGCCTGTAGGTGTCACCACACTTACGGCACCAACATAGTAGGCCCGCAACTCTCCAATCCTAACTGTATGTCTTTGGAGTGCAGGAGGAAACCAGAGCACCCGGAAAAAACTCTCGTAGGCACACGGAGAATGTAGAAAAACACCTCACAGACACCAGCAGGAATTCGACCCTGATTGCCGGCATGATAATAGCCTTATGCTAGCTGCTCCAATATTGTCAGCAATATCTTTGTCCTGACTTAATATTTTGCAGCAACAAACCAAAGGATAATAGAAGATGTAAATAGGACCCGTTCTTTCCCACAGCTATATAGATTACTTAGTAAAAATATTTGTGGATATTTTTAGTTAATCACAGCATCTGTGGAGAGTTAGCAATTTAAATCAATCATCTTTCATAATATTTCCACTACCTATTTTTCTTTTGGATGCAGATTTCTTTCCCTCTTACATTGGGCTCTCCCAACCCCACCACCCCTGCTATCCAGGTCATGCTCTTTTCATGCTACTACCCTCGGGCTGGAGGTAGAGGAGCCTTAGATCCCACACCACCAGGTTCAGAGGAAGTTACAACCATTAGGCTCCTGAACTGATGTGGATAACTTCACTCAGCACAACTCTGAGCTGATTCCACAACCTGCAGACTCACTTTCAATGACTCTGTGACGCGGGATCTCGGTATTATTGATTATTATTTGCACCATTTGTCTTCTTTTGCACCTTGATTGTTTGTCAGTTTTTATTTATGTACTGTTTTTCATAAATGTTATTGTATTTCTTCATTTTCTTGTAAGTGGCTGCAAGGAAATGAATCTGAAGGTAGTATATGGCAACATACAGTTTTCACATTTAGATAATAAATTTATATTGACCTCAGTGCAGTGTGCTTGTTTTGTTAAACAGAAGTCCAAACCTGGATGATTGGTGCATCTGGTAAGTGACATTTAATGCAGGAGACCATGTTTATGAAAGTTAAAAGAGCAGACACTATGTCTGCAGATCTATACTTCCTGTGACAGGGACACACATCATCATTTGGAAGTACAATCTATTCATTAATATTAGTGGACAGAAAATCTATTACTCTTACCTTCCTAGTTTCTGAAATTGTTTTCTGTCATACAGAACTTGCACCAGATAAATTTTCTAAATTTATTTCATATAGAAATAGAAGTAGGTACAAGCACCAGTCAACTTCACAGAAAACTCACTTGGAAAGTCTCCTGGTTGCATTGTATAATCTTGGCAGATAATTCACAGAGAGATATGCAGAGTTCCTCCAACATTTTATGTGTGTTGCTCTGGATTTCCAGCATCTGCAGAAACTCTTCTGTTTGTGAAATATCTTCCCGTTTGCTCTCCCTCTCTTTCGGAATTGAAAATCGACCACATGTACTGAGATGCAGCAACTTACAAACTGTTCATACAGATGAGATCATTACACAGCGCATTGAGGTAGAACAAGGTAAAACAGTAGCAATACAGAATGAAGTGTAACAGCTATAGGGAAAGTGGACTCGAGCTATCAGTCTACCTTCACTGCACTTTACTGCATTTTCTCTGTAACTTTCACACTTCATTCCGCATTCTGATATTGCCTTCCCCTTGGACTACCTCAACGTACTGATGTGATGATATGATCTGTACAGAAAGCATGCAAAACTAGGCTTTTCACTATATCTCAATACATTCAAGATTCAAGATTCCAGATTGTTTATTATCATTCTTCAGTACACAAACTTAAAGGAGAGCAAAATGAAAATGATTGCTAATCTGGATCCGATGCAGCAAAAAACCCCTTTCCCTCCTCCCCTTTCCCACTTATTTCAGCAGGAAGCATCAGCACCCACCACCCACTAAGTAAACAATAGCAAAATCCCCAAAGAAAGACCATGGGCTGCAGACTATCAAAAACTAATTGTTCACCCGACAATTCGACATACCACAGGCTTGTTCTCTCCCTAACAAGAGTGAGGCAGCAGGAGTATTGGGACCATGAGGCAGCGGGAGTATTTAAAAGAGAGCAGTTTGTGGAAGTCGGTCATTTTCTTCAGCAGTTGAACGGGGCACGACTGCGCAAGCACGAGTAAGTCTGACCATGAGGCAGCAGGAGTGTTTAAAAGAGAGCAGATTAACGGAGCGGGTGATGGAGTAGAGGGAGACAGAGCAGGAACGCTTTGGCTCCTGAGGCTTCAGCAAGCAGAGGCTGAGGAAGAGCTTCACTCCAAGTGAGGTAAGGCCGGGCAAGTTCCTTTAATAAATCTAAGTACCTTAAGAGTAGGTAATGGAGGCAGCAGTCAGGGCAGTTGCATGCTCCGTTTGCAGGATGTGGGAAGTCAGGGCGAGCACAATTGTCCCTGATAACTACACCCGCAAAAGGTGCATCCAGCTGCAGCTCCTGACAAACCGAGTCAGGGATCTGGAGCTGGATGAACTTCGGATCATTCGGGAGACAGAGGCAGAAATAGAGAGGAGTTACAGGGAGATAGTCACCCCTCAGAGTCAGGAGACAGGTAGCTGGGTGACTGTCAGGAGAGGGAAGGGGAATAGACAGAATGAGCAGAGCACCTCTGTGGCCGTTCCCACCAATAATAAGTACATCGTTTTGGATACTGTTGATGGAGACAACTTAGCAGAGACAAGTTGCAGTGGTTGCGTCTCTGGCACCGAGATGGGACCCTCAACTCAGAAGGGAAGGAGGGAAAAGAGGAGAGCAGTAGTGATAGGGGATTCGATAGTTAGCGGGACAGATAAGAGGTTCTGTGGAAGAGATCGAGAACCCCGGATGGTCTGTTGCCTCCCTGGTACCAAGGTCCACGATATCTCGGATCGAGTTCTCAGTATTCTCAAGAGGGAGGGTGAGCAGCCAGATGTCGTGGTCCATGTAGGGACCAATGATATGGGTAGGAAGAGTGACGAGGTCCTGAAAGGTGAGTTTAGAGAGTCAGGCGCCAAGTTAAAGGACAGGACCTCCAAGATAGCAATCTCAGGATTGCTACCAGTGCCACGTGCAGGCGGGTTTAGAAATAGTAAGATAGCGCAGATCAACAAGTGGCTGAAGGCATGGTGCAGGAGGGAGGGCTTCAGATTTATAGATAATTGGGCAGTTTTCCAGGGAATGTGGGATCTGTTCCGGCAGGACAGTCTACATCTGAACTGGAGGGGGACAAATATTCTTGCAGGTAGGTTTGCTCAAGAGGCTCCGGTGGATTTAAACTAGATACGAGGGGGGAGGGGAACCACAGTGTATGAACAGATGTAGGGAAGAAGGAAGAATAAGAAAATAGTAAAATTGGTTGCACAGTTAGTGATAACGAAAGAGTAAGAGGTGGAAAATTTCTTAAATGCATTTATTTTAATGCTAGGAGCATTGTAAGAAAGGTGGATGAGCTTAAAGCATGGATCGATACCTGGTAGCTATTAGTGAAACATGGTTACAGGAGGGGTGTGATTGGCAACTAAATATTCCTGGATTTAATTGTTTCAGGTGTGATAGAATCAGAGGGACAAGAGGGGGAGGGGTTGCATTGCTTGTCAGAGAAAATATTATAGTGGTGCTCTGGCAGGATAGATTAGAGGGCTCATCTAGGGAGGCTATTTGGGTGGAATTGAGGAATGGGAAAGCTGCAGTAACTCTTATGGGGGTGTATTATAGACCACCAAATGGGGAGCGAGAATTGGAGGAGCAAATTTGTAAGGAGATAGCAGATATTAGTAGTAGGCACAAGGTTGTGATTGTGGGAGATTTTAATTTTCCACACATAGACTGGGAAACCCATACTGTAAAAGGGCTGGATGGTTTGGAGTTTGTAAAATGTGTGCAAGATAGTTTTTTGCAGCAATACATAGATGTACCAATGAGAGAAGGGGCAATGTTGGATCTCCTGTTAGGGAATGAGATAGGTTTGTGTTGGGGAGCACTTCGGGTCCAGTGATCACAATGCCATTAGTTTCAATATAATTATGGAGAAGGATAGGTCTGGACTCCGGGTTGAGATATTTGATTGGAGAAAGGCTAACTTTGAGGAGATGCGAAAGGATTTTGAAGGAGTGGATTGGGACAATTTGTCAATTTATATGGACTTCAGTAAGGCCTTTGACAAGGTCCCACATGGAAGGTTGGTTAGGAAGGTTCAATCGTTAGGTATTAATATTGAAGTAGTAAAATGGATTCAGCAGTGGCTGGGTGGAAGACGCCAGAGAGTGGTGGTGGATAACTGTTTGTCAGATTGGAGGACGGTGCCTAGTGGTGTGCTCAGGGATCTGTACTGGGTCCAATGCTATTTGTCATATACATTAATGATCTGGATGATGGTGCGGTAATTTGGATGAGTAAGTATGCAGATGATACTAAGCTAGGTGAAGTTGTGGATAATGAAGTAGGTTTTCAAAGCTTGCAGAGAGATTTAGGCCAGTTAGAAGAGTGGGCTAAAAAATGGAAGGTGGAGTTTAATGCTGATAAATGTGAGATGCTACACTTTGGTATGACTAATCAAAATAGGACATACATGGTAAATGGTGGGGCACTGAAGATTGCAGTAGAACAGAGGGATCTAGGAATTATGGTACATACTTCCCTGAAGGTGGAATCTTATGTGGATAGGGTGGGGAAGAAAGCTTTTGGTATGCTGGCCTTTATAAATCAGAGCATTGAGTATAGGAGTTGGGATGTAATGTTGAAATTGTACAAGGCATTGGTGAGGCCAAATTTGGAGTATTGTGTACAGATTTGGTCACCAAATTATAGGAAAGATGTCAACAAAATAGAGAGAGTACAGAGAAGATTTACTAGAATGTTACCTGGGTTTCATCACCTAAGTTACAGAGAAAGGTTGAACAAGTTGGGTCTTTATTCTTTGGAACGTAGAAGGTTGAGGGGGGACTTGATAGAGGTATTTAAAATTATGAGAGGGATAGATAGCGTTGACATGGATAGGCTTTTTCCATTGAGAGTGGGGGAGATTCAAACAAGAGGATATGAGTTGACAGTTAAAGGGCAAAAGTTTAGGGATAACATGAGGGGGAACTGAGCTTCCAGCAGAAGTGGTTGAGGCAGGTCCGATGTTGTCATCTAAAGTTAAACTGGACAGCTATATGGACAGGAAAGGAATGGAGCAAACTCTCCCCTGAGAGGGAGAGAGAGAGAGAGAGAAGGAAAGAAAGAGACATTAAAGGGAAGAAATTAAATTGTTTCACAGATGAGCTTGAAGAAACTGCCCTCTGGCAACACCTTAGCTCCAGTTCCTCAATCTTAAAATGAGGTAGATTGTGAGGTCAAGGACTCATCTTATACTTGGGGTCTAGCACGATATTGTTTACCTGTAGTTATTTCACTTAATTCTGTATTCTGTTATTTTATTTAGGGATACAGACTTCCTATTGGGTCACCAACAGTTGGTAAGGATGGGCTCCCTCACCTCTGCCCCTCTGATCCTCAACACAGGTGCCCCCATGGTTGTGTTCTGAGTCCCCTTCTCTACACCCACGACTGTACTGCCACACACAGCTCCAATCTGCTGATCAAATTCACAGATGACATGACTTTGATCGGCTTTATTTCTAGCAGTGTTGAGACAGCCTCCAGAAGAGAGGTCGATACCCTGACACAGTAGTGCCAGGATAACCACCTCACCCTCAATATCCAAAAAACAAAAGAGCTGATTGTGGATTACGGGAGGAATAGAGATAGGCTCACTCTGATCAACATCAATGGGTCTGCAGTTTCAAGTTCCTTGGTATACACATCACCAATGATCTCACCTGAACTGTACACACTGGCTTTGTGGCAGAAAAAACACAACAGCACTTCTTCCATCTCAGGCCGCTGAAAAAGTTTGGCGTGGGCCTCCAAATCCTCAAGCTCTTCTACAGGGGCACCACTGAGAGCATACGGACTGGCTGTATCACCGCCTGGTACAGGAACTACATCAACCTTGATCGCTGGGCTCTGCAGAGAGTGGTACAGACAGCCCAGTGCATCTGTGGATGTGAACGTTGAGGACGTCTACAGCAGCAGGTGCAGAAAGAAGGCCTGGAAGATCATCAGGGACACCAGTGACCCCAACCATATGTTTCAGCTGCTTCCGTCTGGCAAACGGTACCGCAGAATTAAAGCCAGGACCAACAGGCCATGGGACAGTTTCTTTCTACAAACCATTAGAGTTTTAAATTCACATGTCTGTACATTGCAATGGAGTCATAACACAAAGATTTTTACTTCCTCATGTTGTGGGATGGATGTAAAATTGAAATCCTAATTCTAATAACAGGCCCTTCTGGTTCAACAAGCCCATGATGCCCAATTATACTCATGTGACCAATTAAACTACTAATCCATATAGTTTTACCTTGTTTTACTTCCACATACTGTGTAATGATTTAATCTGTATCAACAGTATGAAACACAAGTTTACAGGTTTTCATTATATAGCGATTATTATTATCAGATAATAATAAACCAATTCCAATTCCATTTCCAAAATCTGTTATAACATTCTGCTGTTCCTGTGGCTCTCCTGATATGCATCAACAATTTAGTAATAATATTTTTCCACTTACCTTCTGTGAGGAACACCACTTGTGAAATTATCTGCCCAGAGACCATCCAGATACACCTAACTGGTTTCCACCAATCACATTACAAGTACTATTTGAAAATCCCTCTATTTTTCATTGATTGCACCTGTCAAGTGTCACCAACATTTCTTGCTTTTGCTTTAGATTTCCAAAGTGCGAAATGTATTTCTCCTATATCTCTGCAACTGAAGCCTGCAATTCTTCAAAGTTGTGACTTAGCAATTTTTCAAAAATATACCTTAAACTCTTATCAGTGTTGCAACAGAATATCAATCAAATTCTTTCCAGTGTTTTTTAAATCAGTTTCATATGATTCATGCCCAAATGTTTCTTCAAATTTTGACATGGTACAGGCACAAACTGAACCAGGGATGAATACAATCACGACCTTAATACCATAAGATGTAGGAGCAGAATTGGGCCATTTGGCCCATCAAGTCTGCTCCACCATTCCATCATGGTTGATTCATTATCTCTCTCAACTCTATTCTCTTGGCTTCTCCCTGTAACCTTTGACACCCTTACTAATCAAGAACATATCAAACTCTAAACACAACCAATGAC
The DNA here is from genome assembly GCF_030028105.1 of Mobula birostris. Classification (NCBI taxonomy): domain Eukaryota; kingdom Metazoa; phylum Chordata; class Chondrichthyes; order Myliobatiformes; family Myliobatidae; genus Mobula; species Mobula birostris. Next base: position 172,198,859 of record NC_092371.1, read on the forward strand.
TTGGCCTCCACCAACGTCTGCGGCAATAAATTCCACAGATTAACCACCCTTTGGCTAAAGAAATTCATCCTCATCTCTGCACTCCGAGACTATGCTTTTGAAGTTTAAAGTTACAGAGGATCAGACTTGAAAACATTGGGAATATGATGCTTCTTATCTCTATGCTACTGCACAAACCACACCATAGGAACTAATTTTAAAACAATACCAAATCCGTTTTTGTTCAGCTTAAAGTGCCACAGGTAGTACACCTTGACCATAAGAAATATCGCATGTCATCAAAGACAATTCTGAAATAAAATACTTATTGATTGGGGTGCATATGGATCTGTTAACTATTGACAACCTTGCATAAAATTCGTCAACAATGCTCATGGAATTATCAATGAGATGTTTAACCACCAATGTAGCTTTGAGTATGCAACAGAAATAAGTTATAAAGAAAACAATAGATGCCATTGATTCTCTAACCAAAGAATACACATCAAAATTTTGAAGGTACGGTGCAGGTCAGATAGCACCTATGAAAAGAAATAGAGTTGAAGCTTCAGGCCAAGACCCTTTATCAGGACTGGAAAGGAAGGGTGATGAAGACAAAATAAGATGGTTGGGGGAGGGGAAGGAATACAGCCCAGAACATGATATATGATAAGTGAAGCCTGGTGGGTGGGGGAGGGGGAAGAAGTGAGAAGCTGGGAAGTGATAGGTGGATCAAGTAAAGGGCTAAAGAATTTGATAGGAGAAGAGAGTGAAGCAGGTGAGAAAAGGAAGAAGGACTGGCACCTCATGGAGGTGATGGACAGTTAAAAAGAAGAGAAGGGGTAAGAGGGAAGCCAGAATGGGGAATGGAAAGAGGGAGGAAGAGGGGTAAAGATTATTGGAAGTTGGAGAAATTGATGTTTATGCCATCAGGTTGGACACTCCCCTTCCATTCTTCCATTCCCCACTCTGGCTCCCCTGTTACCTCTTCTCTTCTCCTCACCTACCTATCACCTCCTCCTGGTGCCCCTCCTCCTTCCCTTCCACTCATGGTCCACTCTCTTCCTCTATCATATACCTTCTTCTTCAGGCCTTTCCTTTCCCGCCTGTCATCTCCCAGTTTCTCACTTCATTCCCCCTTCCCTAAGCTCCTGGCTACACCTTTCACCTTCTAACTTGTCCTCCTTCCACTCCCCCCACCTCTTTATTCTGGCTTTTGCCCTCTTCCTTTCCAGTCCTGATAAAGGGTCTCAGCATGAAACATTGACTGTTTATTCCCCTCCATAGAAGTTGCCTGGCCTGCTGAATCCCTTTAACATTGTGTGTGTATTACTTTGGAATTCCAACATCTGTGTAATCTGTTGTATTGACTTTCCAAAGAATATACATGTGATAGTATTCCCTGTCCTGAAAGCCCTAAACTCAAACGAAGATGTTAATGACTCTTTGGTTACTGCTTGCAATTTACATTAAGAACTGAAGACTGGTTCTCGTTTACACCAAGACTTTGAGCAAGGAATATTTGTTAGAAGTTTAATTTTGTCACAAACACCTCTGACCCTTTGGAAAGGTCACACTTCTGTTCTAGAAAACTGAGGCAATAAACCTATTGGGTCCTAAAAAATGATTATCAATCACACATGTACAGTACATGTGATTGATTGATTGATTGATAAATAAATAAATTGAAATATACAGTTTGGTGGATTCCTCTGATATCTCATTAGACACAAGCTCGAAATTTAATTTGTCACAGAGGATTAGAATTATATTTGAAAATGTATAAACTGTAGCTTGCAGCATAGATAAGGGAAACCAACTAAAATGGCACACTTATAGTTTGAAAAAGCCTTTGATAGGGTGCAACATGATTTGTTATCAAACAAAATCAGATTCGATTGGATTGTATATTGCTTAACTAACAGAGTAGAATATTTGAATAAGAATATTTGGGTGCTGGAAGGGTCAGAACTAGTCTCTATCAATTACCTGGATGCGGGAATCAACTGTAATATATCCAGTAAAGATACAAACATAATCAAAGATCCCTCTTGCCCTAAACATTCTCTCTTCCCCCACTCTCCCATCGTGCAGAAGATACAAGAGTCTGAAAGCACGTACCACCAGATTCAAGGAAAGATTCTACCCTGCTGTTATCAGACTCTTGAATAGACCTCACAATCTACCTCGTTACAATCTTGCATTTTATCGTTTAGGTGCACTGCACTTTTTCAGTAGATTTTACACCTGATTCAGCATTTTTACTGTTTTACCTTATTCTAGCTCAATGCACTGTTTAGTGATTTAATCTGTGTGAACAGTATGAAAGATACGCTTTTCACAGTATCTTGGTACATGTGACTATAATAAACCAATACCAGTATCGATATTTTCTGAAGTAGGGTGGCAGGAACTGAACTTGGCACTAGATTTATTAGCTAAACCAGTAGTTATTATGAGTTTAGTGTTTTTCTTTCTTCTCAGCACTTGGTGTCTTTTATCAAGCTTTTGTTCACATAATTTATACTTGTCTATGAGATACTTTAACAACAATTCTCATTGAATTCCTGAACGTGCACCTAAAATGTCAGAGAACAATAGTGTACAGAGTCCACAGCATTCACGATCATCTGAGTCACCACGATGATTTACAATGACTCACCGTCTGGGACAAGCCCTCCTCTCATTACTCACATCAGAGAGCTGGCACAGGAGCCTGAGACACACACCTCATGTTTTAGGAACAGCTTCTCCCCTCTGTCATCAGTTTTGTGAACATCCCATGAACACTACCTCACTATTCCTCTTTTGCTGTCTTTATTTACAAATACTTTTTTACAGCAACTTCTACTGTAATGTATTGCACTGTACTGCTGCCACAAAACAACAAATTTCACATCAGTGATAGTTAACCTGAACACCATACTCCAAGTGTGGTCTAGCCAGAGTTTTATAAAGCTTCATGATTCTTGAACTCAAGCCCCCAACTAATGAAGGCCAACAAACCATATGATTTCTTAATAACCCTCACCGCACTGCGAATGTGCCAGGAGCTTGGCAGCCCTGGTCCATGCGATCACTGCACAGGATGGTAAAAAGCTGCAGAAAACTCAGCCAGACGCTTCATGGGCACTAGACTCCCCACCATCATAGATATCTTCAAAAGGTGATGCCTCGAAAAGGCAGCATCGATCATTAAGGACCCGCATTACCCAGATCATGCCCCTTGCTCTTTACTACTGTCAAAGAGGAGGAACAGGAATCTGTAGATCCACCCTCAATGCTTTAGGAACAGATTCTTCCCTTCCGCCATCGGATTTCTGAAGAGTTCATGAACCCTTGAACACTACTTCAGTATTCTTCTTTTGCACTATTATATATTGTAACTTATGGTCATGTGTTACGCCTGCACAGTAATGCAGCCACAAAAACAAATTTCACAACTCATATCAGTGACAATAAACCTGATTCTCATTCTAAATGTCCAGGTCAGCATAGACATGATGGGCTGAAGGGCCTCTTGCTGAGCTGTTCTGTTCTATACTCTAAAATCTAGGTTTATGATGATAGGGAAAATATTAAAAAGGGACCTGAGGGGGTAACTTTCACCCAAGGGTGGTGCTGGAGACAGTTACAATTACATACAATAGGCCAAGAGACATTTGGAAAACCTATAGATAGGAGGGATTACGGGTCAAATGAAGGCAAATGGCTTAGTGTAAATAGACACTAAACATCCTACCACGAAATAAATCGTTCCCTCTCCCCCCAACCCCCGCACATCCATTATCCACAATTCCTTTGTTAATTCATCCTTTCCCACTAACCTCCCTCCAGGCATTATCACTGCAAGGAGCCTAAGTGTTACACCTGCCCATACACCTCCTTATTCACCTCCATTCAGTCCTTCCAGGTGAAGCAACACTTCACCTGGGAATCTGCTGGGGTTGTCTATTATGTCCGGTGCTCCCAATGCAGCCTCCAGTACATCGGTGAGAGCCATCGTACTGAGGAGCTTCTTCGACCAGCACGTCTGCACCATCCACTACAAGTGTGACTTCCCGGTGGTCAAACATTTTAATTCCAATTCCCATTCCCATTCCAGCAGGTCAGTCCAGGGTCTCCTCTTGTGCCAAGATGAGGCCATCCTCTGGGTGAAGAAGCAACACCCGGTATTCTGTCTGGGTAACATTATCGATTTCTCCTTCTGGCGAACCAGTTTCTCCGCAACCATCACTCCCCCAACCCCCCCACCCCACCACCTTTTCTCTATTCCCCACTCTGACCTGTTAACCTCTTCTCGCCTGCCTATTACCTTCCCCTGGGTCCCGTCCTCCTTCTATTTCCCATGTTTATAATATAGATGGACTGTTGGTTAGCATAGATGAGTTGGGCCAAAGGGCCTGTTTCAATGCCACATATCTCGATGAATCTATGAAACAACTGATGCAGGGAGAACAACAAAAATCAGAAAAAAATTACTTTCCTTTGGAACGCAAACACGAGAAAATCTGCAGATGCTGGAAATTCATGCAACACACACAAAGGCCAGGCAACATCTATAGGAAGAGGTACAGTCAACGTTTCGGGCCGAGACCCTTTGTCAGGACTTCGGAGTGTGTTACAACTTTTTGGAAGTTTGATTGATTGCCGAGCTTGGCAAAATGTTTGCAGAATTTTCAGCTCCAATCAAGAAACCATCACCAGCGGGCGGTTGAGGGTGTTACTTCCTCAGAATGCCGGCTTATATACACCTCCGAGGTACAAATGGACATTGATTAGATGTTGTGATCTGGTTGGCTGGTTCAAAACACAGTGACCTGTTTAGCAATAGAAGATTCTGGAGGCCTTTGGAAGTGTTTGCTTCACTGTCCAGGTCCCGAGATCACTGGCAATTCGTTGCTCTTTATCGATTACAGCTGGACATTATAAGACCATAAGACCATAAGACGAGGAGCAGAAGTAGGCCTTTTGGCCCATTTCTGCCATTTCATCATGGCTGATCCATTTTTCCCTCTTAGCCCCAATCTCCTACTTTCTCCCCGTATCCCTTAATGCCCTGACCAATTAACCTCTGGCTTAAATGTACATACAGAATTGGCCTCTCTTCAGAACCTCCTCATCTTGTTTACCTATGTCATTGTGCTAATATGCACCAAGATTTCTGGATGCTCACCCTCACCCTTGAGAAGGCCATGGACTTGATCCGAGACACCCCTGATCCTGGAACCTGGGATGCAACATATCATCCAGATGTCTCTGTCGTGCCCACAGAACCTTGTCTCTGTTTCTCTGACTAAGGAATCTCCTATCAACACTGCAGCCCTCTTCACACCTCTGTTCTTCTGAACCACACACAGCTCCAGACTCAGTGCCAGAGACCCAGCCACTGTGGCTCCCCCGGTAGTTCGTTCCCCTCAGTAGTTTCACAGGCAAAGCCCTGCTCACCATTAAGTACATTTACGTGGAGCGCTGGCAAAAGAAAGCAGCATTTGTCATTAAAGACCCCCACCATCCAGGCCATGCCCTCTTCTTGCTATAGCCGGGACCCTCAGGTCCTATACCACCAAGTTCGGGAACAGTTATTACCCTTCAGCCATCGGGCTCCTGAACTTATCCAGCATGGTTAACTTCACTTCACTTGCTCCAAGCAGTTGAGGCCAGTTCATTGGCTATATTTAAGAGGGAGTTAGATATGGCCCTTGTGGCTAAAGGGATCGGGGGGGTATGGGGGGAAGGCTGGAACAGGGTTCTGAGTTGGATGATCAGCCATGATCATACTGAATGGCGGTGCAGGCTCAAAGGGCCAAATGGCCTACTCCTGCTCCTATTTTCTATGTTTCTATGTTTCTATGAACCAATTCCTCAACCAACAAACTCACCTTCAAGGACTCTACAACTCAGGTTCTCTGTATTATTTATATTTACACAGATTATCTTCTTCCGCACATTGGCTGTTTGTCAGTGTCAGTCTGTTTCTGTATAGTATTTTTTATGTTCTGTTGTGTTTCTTTTTCCCTGTAACTGTCTGCAAGAAAATTAATCACAAGGTAGTATATAGTAACATATTCATACTTTGACAATAAATTTACTTTGAACTTTGAGATCTGTCCTGGATTGCTTATGCTAAACATGCAATGAAGTAATAAATCTGCAATGTGAAACCAATGGAACTGAATTATGGAGGCAAGGATCAGCAAACAACAGCTGATGTTTTTTTTAGATTCAAGATTTATTTTATTTCTTACATCTGTCTCACAACATGAAGGAGTGAAGATCTTAATGTTGCATCTCCGTTGCAATGTACAAGCAATAAGAAGAGAAACGTGGGAGGATAATCCCAAACACTAAAATAGTATACACAATTGTTTTGCATACATGAATGTGCAGTCAGATACACAAACAGATCAATGTACAGTCAGATATGCAATCAGCTCAATGTGTATTGATGAATCTGATGACCTGGTGAAAGAAGCTGTCCTGGAGTCTGTTGGTTCTGGCCTTAATGCTGTGGCACTGTCTGCCAGACGGAAGCAGCCGAAACAGTTTGTGGTTGGGGTGGCTGCAGTCCCTGATGAGCCTCTAGGCCCCTCTTGTGCACTTGCTGCTGTAAGTTACCTGAATAGAGGGAAGTTCACATCCGTGGATGTGCTGGCTGTCCGCACCACTCTCTGAAGTGCCCTGCGATTGGGAGTAGTACAGTTCCCGTAGCAGGCAGTGACACAGCCAGTCAGGATGCTCTCAGTGCTGCTCCATTAACATATTTCTCATTGAAGTTCCCATCCCACCATGCTCCAGTGCTCAACTCCAGAGTAGTGGCATTTATCAAGGATCAAGGATCAACTTTATTCACCATATACACTCAGTGGCCACTTTATTAGGTACACATGTACACCTGCTCATTAATACGAATATTTAATCATCCAATCATGTGGAAGCAACTCAATGTATAAAAGTATGCAGATGTGGTCAAGAGATTCTGTTGTTGTTCAGACCAAACATCAGAAATATTGTAGAGTACAAAGAAAAGGCAAGTCAAAAGGGCAATGTTACAATGGTCATGGAGGATTTCAATATGCAAATAGATTGGGAAAATCAGGATTGGTGCTGAATCCCAAGAAAGTGAATCAAGTTGGTGCTCAAGAGAGGAAATTTGTAGAATGCCTATGAGATGGCTTTTTAAGAGCAGCTCATGGTTGAGCCCACTGGGGGAAAGGCTATTCTGGATTGGGTGCTGTGAAATGAACCAGATATGATTAGGGAGCTTAAGGCAAAGGAATCCTTAGGAGACAATGAACGTAATTGAAATAATTCACCCTGCTATTTGAGAGAGAGAAGCTAAAGTCAAATATATCAGTATTACAGTGGAGTACTGTAAAGGGAATTACAGAGGCTTGAGAGAGGAGCTGTCCAAAGGTGATTGGAAGAGGGCATTAGCAGGGATGAAGGCAGAACAGTAATAGCTGGAATCTCTGGGAGCATTTAGGAAGGCACAGGATAGATACATCTCAAAGAAGCATTCTAAAGGCAGGATGATGCAACCTTGGCTACAAAGAAAGTCACAGATAGCATAAGAACAAAAGAGAGGGCATATAATATGATGATTATTATTATGAGGACACGCAGTCCCCTTTTATTGTCATTTAGTAATGCATGCATTAAGAAATGATAAAATGTTTTTCCAGAATGATATCACGAAAAACACATGACAAACCGACTTAAAAACTAACAAAAACCACATAATTATAACATATAGTTACAACAGTGCAAAGCAATTCCGTATTTTGATAAGAACAGACCATGGCACAGTAAAAGTCTCAAAGTCTCTCGAAAGTCCCATCATCTCACACAGACGGTAAACCTCCAGCACCGCCAACTTGCCGGTGCAGCATCCTGGAAGCATCCTACCACAGTCCAACTATGAGTCCGTCTGTAAAACTCCGAGCCTCCGACCACCTATTTGACATCGAGAACTGAGCACTTCGACCCCGACCCCAGCAACAGTCGATATGCAAAGCCGAGGATTTGGGGCCTTCGTCTCCAGAGATTCTCGATCGCACAGTAGCAGTGGCAGCGAAGCAGGCATTTCAGAAGTTTCTCCAGATGTTCCTCTGTGCTTCTCATGGCTGTCTCCATCAAATCTGTATTGTTCACGGCCCCTAATTACACATACAATATCATTCGGAACGGCCGTGCGCGCTGCATCGCGTGGCCATTTTCTCCTCCCTCCTCCCTTTAAAATAAAAATTTAGAGTAAAAATTAGTGGGAAGTTTTGTTAGCTTTTAAAAACCAGCAGAAGGCAATTAAAAAGTCATAAAGAATAAAAAGATGTAATACAGAGGTAAGCTGGCTAAAAATATTAAAGAGGATACCAGGTATATAAAGAGTAAACTAGCATCGAGACTAAATATTGGACCACTGGGAAATGCTGCTGGAGAGGTAGTAATGGGGAACAAGGAAAAGGCAGATGAACTGACTAAGTATTTTGCATCAGTCTTCACTGTAGTAGACTCTAGCAGAATGCTGGAAGTACAAAAGTGTCAGGTGGCAGAAGTGAGTGTGGTTACTATTACTAGGGAGAAAGTGCTTGAGTAGTTGAAAGTTCTGAAGGTAGATAAGTCACCTGGATAAGATGGACTATACCCCAGGGTTCAGAAGAGATTGTGGAGGCATTAATAATGATTTTTCAAGAGTCACTAGATTCTGGCATGGTTCCTGACAGCTGGAAAGTTGGAAATGTTACTCCACTCTTCAAGAAATGAGGGAGGCAGAAGAAAGGAAAATATCAGTCAGTTAGGATGAACTCAGTGGTCAGGAAGATGGAGTCAATTGTTAAGGTTGAGGTCTCAGGGTACTTGGAGGCGAGTATTTAAATAGGCCAAAGACAGTATGGTTTCCTCAAGGAACAATCATGCCTGGCAAATCTATTGGAATTTTTTGAGGAACTAATAAGCAGGATAGACAAATGAGATGTTGATGTTGTGTACCTGGATTTTCAAAAGGCATTTGACATAGTGCCGCACATGAGGCTGCTTAACAAGCTACGAGCCCATGACATTACAGGAAGGTTACTAGCATTGATAGAGCACTGACTGATTGGTAGGAGGTAAAGTGAAGGAATAAAGGGAGCCTTTTCTAGTTGGCTGCCAGTGACCAGTGGTGTTCCACAGGGGTTGGTGCTGGGACCGATTATTTTTACATTGTATGTCGATGATTTGGATAATGGAATTAATGGCTTTGTGGAGAAGTTTGCAGATCATACAAAGACAGGTGGATGGACGGGTCGTGTTGACGAAGCAGGGTATCTGCAGAAGGCTTAGACAGATTAGGAGAATGGGCAAAGGAGTGGCTGATGGAATACAGTATCAGGAAGTGCATGATCATGCACTTTGGTAAAAGGGAAAAAATGTAGACAATTTTCTAAATGGGAGAAAATTCAAAAATCTGAGGTACAAAAGGACTTGGGATTCTCATCCAGGATTCACTAAAGGTTAACTTGCAAGTTGAGTCAGTGGTAAGGAAAGCAAATGCAATATTAGCATTTTGAGAGGACCAGAATAAGATAGGAAGCATGTAATGCTGAGGCTGTATAACGCACTGGTGAGGCCTCACTTGGAGTATTGTGTGCAGTTTTGGGCCCCTTATTTAAGAAGGGATTTGCTGACATTAGAGAGGGTTCGGAGGAGGTTCACAAGAATGATTCCGAAAATGAAAGGTTATCATTTGAGGAGCATTTAACAGCTTAAGGCCTGTACTCACTGGAATTTTGAAGAATTAGGGGGTTATCATTGAAATATATAGAATGTTGAAAGGCCTAGATAGAGCGGATGTGGAAACGATATTGCCTATAGTGGGGAGGTCTAGGACCAGAGGGCACAGCATCAGAATAGAGGGCCAACTATTTAAAATGGAGATGATGAGGAATTTCTTCAGCCAGAGGGTGGTGAATTGGGGAAATTCATTGCCACAGGTAGCTGTGGAAGCCGTTATTGAATGTATTTAAGGTGAAGGTTGATAGGTTCTTGATTGGTCAGGATGTGAAAGGTTACATGGAGAAGGCAGGAGAATGAGGTTAAGGGAGAAAATGAATCAGTTGTGATGAAATTGTGGAGCAGACTCAATTGGCTGAATGGCCTAAATCTGCTCCTATCTGTTATGGTCTAATGGGGAAGAAATGCGATCTAAGTGACTTTTACAATGGAATGATTGGGCTGGTTTGAATATCTCAGGAGCTGCTAATCTCCTGGGATTTTCACGCACAACAGCCTCTAAAATTTACAGAGAATGATTCAAAAACAAAAAGCATCCAGTGAGTGCCATTTCTGTGGGCAAAAATGTCTTGTTAATGAGAGAAGTCAGAGGAAAATGGCTAGACTGGTTCCAGCTGACAGGAAGGCGACAGTAACACAAATAATCACACATTATAACATTGGAGTGCTGGAAAGCATCTCTGAACATACAATACGTCAAACATTGAAGTGGAGAGCTACAGCATTGGAAAACCTCTAACTAATAACGTGACCACTGATTGGACATTTACGTGTATTACGAAATAGCTGTGGTGTGTTAGTACAACATGCAACAAAAATCAGTAACATTCAACATTTATAAAGAATAAAGAATTATATAAAAATAAAGTTAGAAGTACAGATATAGAATAAATTGTGCATGAATACGTAAATACTAGTATGTATTTACAATGTACAGTAAATCGCTTTATAAAAAGTGGTTTAAAGTGTTTACAGTGCAGTTCAGGCAATAGATAGAGAGGGGAGGGAGATTACTAGAATGGTTGATCAGATTAACTGTCTGGTGGAAGAAACTTTGAAGATGGCTTGAAGTTTTTGTCTTTACAGCCCTGTAGGACTTTCCAGAAGGAAGCCATCAGAAAAGGCCGTTTGTTGGGTGGGTGGTGTCCACAATGATTCTTCCCGTTATTTCATCCTGGACACATGCAAATCCTGCAGTGATGGTGGACTGCAGCTAATGACATTTTCTGCTGACCAGACAGTTCTCTGTAGTTTTTGTATATTGGTACAGGGTGCTGCACCAAACCAAACAACAGTTGCTGATGTGAGGATGTTCTCTATGATGGCAGTGGAGAATTACACCTGTATGTTCTGGGGAAGATGGAATTTTACCAACTACCACAAGAAGTGCATCCTCGGCCGACCCTTTTTGTTAGGAGGAGATGTAGTTCTCCCACAGAAGGTCCTGCAAAATAATGATTTATCTAGGTCAGGATTTTCAACGGCTGCTATCCCTAGATTGTGTTGTAATGCAGCCAGCTTGTACCCACTACTGTATTGAGACCATGATCAGATTCCTACTTTGACTAAAATTGATTGTAGATTATCAATTATTTTAACATGGAACATAGATGAGTGCAGCCCAGAAGAAGGTCCTTCGACCCACAATGTTGTCCCAAACTAATTTAGCATATAACACCTAATTCCATTTCAGCATTTAAGAGAAAGTTGGGTAAGTACATGGACAGGAGGGGTGTGGAGGGCAATGGTTCAGGTGCAGGTCAATATCAGCTTGGCATGGTCTAGCTGAGCTGAGAGGCTGGTTTCTGTGTTACAGTGCTTTATGGCTCTTTGACTCTCATCCCTTCTGCCCACAGAAGTTCCATATCACTCCATATGGAATTTATATGGGAGGCAGGGTTTGAGGGTCGGCACAACATTGTGGGCCAAAGGGCCTGTAATGTGCTGCACTATTCTATGTTCTATGTTCGTCACTCCATACTCTGCAGATTGATGCACCTCTCTGAGAGCTTCTTGAACTCCTCTATTATATTTGCCTACACCTCCGTCCTTGACTGCACTTACACACTCTGTATAAAACAAAGCTTACTCCACAGATCTTTGAACTTGCCCTATCACCTTAAATGATTTTCTTTGAAACAAACCCTTGAAATTCATTGCAGCTACTTCAGAGATCAGGGGACTCTAGGTTCAACATCTCAATTGAGACACAGTGAATTACAAAAAAACTGTGTGTTACTTTGCAAATTGAGTTCAAGCAGTCCCTGAGTTACGAACGTCCGACTTATGAACAACTCATACTTACAAATGGAGGAAGGAGAACGCCATCCACCATTTTAAGTCGGATCATGACACCGTCCGCCATTTTAAGTCGTTGCTGTTAATACTGTGTTGAGTGTGTTACTTTGTATTTGGCTTAAATTTCTCTTAGCAAGATTCACCGTGACTCCCCCCTTCCCTTTTCCAGTCAGCACCGCCCCCTCTTGTCCCATTTAACCTGTCTCAGTGTGGGTGGACTTTAAGACCCAGGGGAGCTCAGTTCAGGACCTGCCGCCTGCGGTTGCTGCTGAATCTGCAGTTTTTCTGTTCTGTTGACGGAAAACAATCACGATTGAAAATAAAGTGGAAATAATAAAACGATCCGAAAGAGGTGAAATGCCATCGGTCATCGGGAAAGCATTAAGCTACAGTCAGTCAATGATCAGAACAACTTTAAAGGATAAAGGAGAAAGTGGGAATAATGGAGCATGTGAAAGGCCCTGCCCCGATGAAAGCTACAATTATTACTAAGCAACACACTGATTTAATTATTGAAATACATTCATTTCTTAAGTGTTTTATATGCATAGAAAGGTAAAATATATCCTATATACTAAGACAAATGTTTGACTAACTGACGCTAACTAATACCGGATATACCTGTTCCAACTTACATACAAATCCGACTTAAAGATGGACTCAGGAACGGAACTCGTTCATAACCCGGGGACTGTCTGTATTAAGTCTTACATCTAATCAAACAAGAGCAAAGCAGTAGCACATGAATCAAGTATATAACATTTGCAACTGGAGTTCCATGCCTAAAACCATTTCATCATTAGTCCGAGTGCTTGCCGTTTAAAAGGCCAAGTGAAAAATGTGTTTCGGTTATATTAGCTTTGTATAATTCATAATTTCTTTAATCTGTCTGATTAGTGTGGATGCACCCAAAAATGTTTAAACCTAATCTTTTTGTTACCAGGGTGTTCTGTGGTCAATTAACATATCTGAAAATAATGCTTGTGTTATAAGACCATAAGACCATAAGACAAAGGAGCAGAAGTCAGCCATTCGGCCCATCAAGTCTGCTCTGCCATTTTATCATGAGCTATTTTTCAGAAAAGAAGATAACACAATATTAGATGTGTCATGCTACTTAATGGTGTTTCTGTGGCTGCTGAAACAATCTCAAGTTTCAAGATTCAACATTGTTTATTATCATTCATCAGCACACAAATGTAAAGGAGAATGAAATGATTGTTTCTCTGGATCTGATGCAGCATAAAAAAAACACAATAACCATAAAGAGCACAATAAAAAAACACATGAATATGAGTACATAAAATTTGCTTATTTACTTACTGATTGCATGTACGTCAAGTGACACTAGGTACTGGAGTATCTTCACAAGTTCAAGTTTACTGTCATTCAACTATACACATGTATACAGCCAAATGAAGCACTGTTTTTCCAGGACCAGGGTATAAAACACAATATATATGTTACATACAGCATGTAAAATAATATTAGTACAATATTAATATTCATAAATTTCACATCACATGCCAGTGATAATAAACCTGACTCTGATTCTGATTCAATATTAACAGATATTAAAGGAGTATTGTGTAGAAGTACAAGTTGACAAAAGGTGCATATACGACATAGTGTGTACGCTGATCAAGAGTTTATTCCTAGGATCAGTTTTGAAAAATATAACAGATCTCCCCACTATTTTGAAAAAAGTTTTTAAAAATTTATTTGCAAGCTCTGAAAAGCCATGTTCTGTTGCTCTCAAGTCTAGTGAAGACGTCACTAAGCTGCAGTCTTCATCGAGGTTCTAGCTGAGACTTAGTTATATTTTTAGGTTTCCTGGGATGGTTTTGGGACAGAGAGGGGAGTTAGGGGTCAAGTTAGGGTTTAGGGACAGGGATGTGGGGGAATCAGAGGCCTGTGAATACACAAGTCGAGGCTGAACATCCTGGGTTTGGAGGACTGTGCATGTGCGTTGGGGCAGGAAGGAAGAGGGTTTGTTTTGCTGTTGTTGTTCTGCTCCTTGTTGTGTTCTGTGTTGTTCTGCCAAACATTGTGGGCATGTGATGTTGGTGCCAGAATATGTGGCAGCACTTGCAGGCTACTGCCAGCACATTGTAAGACTGTTGGTTGTCAATGTAAATAACTCATTTCATTGTACGTTTTGATGTACATGTGATAAATAAGTCCGATTCTGAATCTGATTCCCAGATCATGGCAGCCTTCCCTGGTGGAGTCCTATCTGTTTTTTTTTTGTGAGGTGTTGGGTGGGGAGGGATTTGTTTTGCTGGCATTGTCTAGTTTTGTCCTGTTGATGTTGCTCTTTGTGTTGTGTTGCATAATGGGCACGCTATGCTGCCTTTGGAATGTGTGGCAACACTTGCAGGCTGCCACAGCACATCCAAGGGTGTGGTGGTTGTTTACACAAACGATGTATTTCACTGTAGGTTTTGGTGTACATGTGGCAAATCTAATCTGAATGTGAATCCGATTATGAATTCAGAATCTGAATCATTTATTGAAGTGTGGTTTGTTCTGATTCAAATCAGAAATACTCTCAAGCCATAAACGTTATGCATTTTTATTCATTTTCTTTTATCCGTTGGAACATTGTTTTCAATGTATTGATTCACACATTTACAGCAAACATACATCCCTTTGAAGATGATAAGTTAAACCTATTGTTATACTGTATCAAAAGAGAAAACATATTGATGCACTACCAATTACTCCAAAAGACTGGAAGTAGAGTAAATACTGAAAGGCTTTTATTAACAGTAAATGGACACACGTCCATGCTGAGTATCTGCCCTGGACTGAGGGAGGAGCAGTGACACAATCGCCTTTATTCAGGGGTCTGTGCGAGGAGCCACAGGAGCAGTCAGTAGAGGGGCGTGTCCAGGCATGTCCAGACAGGTAACCCAGTTACAACATATATATATATATGGTTTACCATACGTATGTCACCAAAAAGAGCAAATTATTCTGAATAGTCTGAAATTTTAATACTGTAGCAAATGACCCTGGGAATTTAACAAAGGAAAAATGGAATATGAATCAATTGACAGACATAAAAACATGCTGTAAGTCTTTCTAGATCTATAAAAAGAAAAGGGTTATCAAAAATTGCTATGAGACCCTCGTGGGATGAGGGAAGAATAATCATGCTAAAGAAATGATGGAGGTATTAAACAAATATAACGTCAGAGTCATACAGCACACCATAACACATAGGAGCAGAATTGGGCCATTCGGCCCATCAAGTCTGCCCTGCCATTCCATCATTGCTGATTTACTATCCTTCTTGTCCCCATCCTCCTATCTTCTCCCTGCAACCATTGATACCCTTAATATACTCTGAACAGCTTTTAGGAACAGCTTTTCCCCTCTGTCATCAGATTTCTGAATGGACAATGAATGCTAACAGTAGTTTTTCTCTCTTTTTACACTGCTTAATTTTAGATATATTTACTGCTACTGCAAAACAACAAATTTGATGACATATGTGTAACACTCAGGCTCCCCCAGCTCGCCTTCGTCTAGGGGAATCTGCCTTCGGCCCTGCCAAACTGGGTAATCACATTTGTGTGGATGCTGTGTAATGTACCCCCAGTTACAACCCACAACACAAAATATCAGACAGTATACTATATACAATTAAATGATAGACTTTATGACTCTTAATCTGAATATAGAGTTAGTAATGAAAATAAACAAAAAAAAGGGCCCAAATCAAAGTCGAAGTTCCAGTTCGAGCTCACTCAGTAGTCATCCTTTCACTATCGATCTCCTCCAAACATCGCCGACCTTCGGACCCTCAGATCCCAGAACACTCCTCCGGTATTCTACCAGCTTTCTCCACTCGCGTCTTCCCTCCTCATCTCTCCTCAACAAAAGACCGTGAAAACCCAGCTCCCAGACACACAAGAAAGAACAACATGTCGTTATTGGCTAACAGCTGCATACCAACCCTGTTATCTTCTAGCCATAACCCAAACATTTCTGCTACAGAGAAACTGTTACATCAGCAGTGAACGTTACAGAGAAGCCATTACATTATCATTAGCAGTGAAACATTACAAAGAAGCCATTACATATGTTAGTGGCAATAAAAATGTTTCTGATTCAGAAAAGTGAACCATACCTAATTTACTTGACAACAACACAACATAAAATAGTTCACAATGATCAGAACTGAAGAAACCTATAAATAAGGTTCTGAACTCTGCCGCACAGGAGAACTGACCTCTTCAATAATGAGGTTACAAACAGTGTTACCAAGAATGAAGGCAGCACAGGTTTGAATTTTAAATTAAAAATTCAATTGGGACAAGAAAATCCAATGAGAAATAAAAGAGAAGGATAATTATTTAGTTTATGATTGTTTTTGGCAATACAGCACATTATAAAACTCCGCACAAGGTGGCTTTGTGTCTATGTAGCAATGTGCAATATTAACTTCGTGAGTTTAATATCAAATAAGCTTTTGGATTAAGGTTACATAAGAGTATTGGACTAATCCCTTGATTAAAGTCAAAATTTCAAGTAAACAAAACCAGTCTTCAAATGAAGTGCAAATAAAATTGAATAATGTAGAGGCAAAACCATGCAACAACCTCTTGAGCTAATATTTTTCCTTGTAGTTAATGGGGAGGCACTATAATATCTTCACACTTAAAACATTAATAATGCTCCATATTGAAAAACGGCAAACATATTTTCACTAAATTCTTCAAAACTAGTTATATTTACATTCAGGAATTTACTGTGTAAGATTGCAACATGTTCACAATTGTACTTGCAACTGGTCACTAACACTATTCAGCATCTGTAAAGTTTTTTGTGTCCAACGTACATTCATAACAAATTAAATATTACCCAGTTGGGGAATTGTACTGGACATTGCTGTGGCCAAATTTGAAGTATTGTGTTCAGTTCTGGTTACCTACCTATGGAAGTACATCAACAAGATAGAAAGGGGTGTACCATCAGGCACAAGGTAGATCCTACTTTTATAAGAAATGACACCCCAGTACAATAACATGAACTCTTGACTATAATCAACCTCATTATGATCTTGCATCTAAATGCCTACATGCATTGCACTTTCTATATAGCTGTTACGCTTTATTCTGTATTCTATTATTGTTTTACCTTGTCCCACCTCAGTGCACTGTGCAATGATTTAATCTGTATAAACAATATGCAAATCAAGCTTTTCACGGTATGACAATAATGAACCAATAACAATTCCTGATTGTACTTCCTAACATTCCTGTATTTTCCTGCACTTCCTTACAATGTGAGATCTTTCTTTACAGCCAAATTCCTATTGGTCTCCTGATATTCCAGCTTTCATGCTTGTCTCTCTGCTAATTCTCATCTAAAAGGACATTTTGTCCTTCACTCAATTCCGTTTGCAACTTCTCTGCCATTTCTTGAAGATCACTTCTGGCTCTAACCATGATTTGACTTTAAGAGTGAAAACTTTCAGTCCCTCTGTGTATTTTCTGTAACTTCTAAAAAGGAGAAAGATTGAAAATCTGGTCGAATAGTGCCACAAAAATATCCTCTCACTCTACATCAGCAAAACCAAAGAGTTGATCATTGATGAAAGGAAGAAGTTGTAAGTCCATGACTGGTTGCATCATGGCCTGGTGTGGAAATGCCAATGTCGAGGAATGTAAAATTCTACAGTGATGATCCAGGCACAGTCTATCACAGGTAAAGCTCTCCCCACCATGGAGCATACCTACAAGGAATGCTACCACAAGAAAGCAACATCTATCATCCAGAATTAGAATCAGGTTTAATATCACTGGTATATGTCGTGAAATTTGTTGTTTTGCAACAATAGTAGATTGCAATACATAATAAAAAACTATAAACTACAGTAAGGACTATACAGAATATAAAAAATTAAATTAAATAGCAAACATGAGAGGAAAAAATCGTAAGGTAGTAAGACTTTAAAAATCTCTGCTTCTTTCTCAATAAAAGAACCAAGCAGTTCTCCTCCACCACCACCCTCCTCCATCTGGCAGAACTGGTTCTCATCCTCAACAATTTTTCCTTCAGCTCCTCCCACTTTTTCCAGACTTGAGAAGTAGTGATGGGCACCCACTACCACAGCTGCGAAGATTCCTGAAGCACCCAGTGACGCTGTGATCTCTGTCTCGGGGCCAACATCAGACTGTCTTTCAAGAGGTTGAATTCTCACAAGGCAACAAGTCCCGATGGTGTATCTGGTAAGGATCTGTAAACCTGTGCAAACCAACTGACCGTTGTGTTCAAAGACATTTTCAATCTCTCATTGCTATAGTTGAAACTTCCTACCTGCTTCAAAAGGGCAACAATCGTACCAGTGCCCAAGAAGAACAAGTTGAGCTGCCTTAAGGACTATTGTCCAGTAGCATTCACATCTACAGTGATGAAGTGCTTTGAGTGGTTGCTGATGGATAGGATTTACTCCTGTCTCAACAAGGACCTGGGCCAACTTTAATTTGCCTATCACCACAAAAGGTCTATGGCAGATATGATCTTGTTGGCTCTTCATGCAGCCTTGGATCATTTGGACAATACAAATATCTATGTTAGGATGTTGTTTATTGAATGCAGCTCAGCATTTAACACAATCATTCCTACTGTCCTGACCAAAACGCTTCAAAACTGGGCCTCTGTACCTCCCTCTGCAACTAGATTCTCAACTACCTAAGCAGAAGACCACAATCTGTGCGGATCAGAAATAACATCTCCACCTCGCTAACAATCAACATTGGCACACCACAGGAATGTGTGCTTAGCCCACAGCTCTACTCTGTCTACACCCATGACTGTGTAGCTAGGCACAGCTGAAATCCCATCTATAAATTTGCTGATGACACAACTGCTGTTGGCAGAATTTCAGCTGGTGATGAGAGGGTGTACAGGAGCAAGATATATCAGCTAGTTGAGTGGTGTCACAACAACAACCTTGCACTTAACGTCGGCAAAACCAAAGACCTAATTGTGGACTTCACAAAGAGTAAGACAAGGGAACACACAACAGTCCCCATAGAGGGATCAGAAGTGGAAAGAGTGAGAAATTTCAAGTTGCTGGGTATCAATATCTCTGAGGATCTATTCTGGCCCAACATATTAATGCAGGCATGACAATATCCAGATTTCATTCAGAGTTTGAGTAAATTTGGTATGTCACCAAAGGCATTCACAACTTTCTACGAATATAGTGTAGAGAGCATTCTAACTGCATCACTGCTGGGTATGGGGCACAGGACTGAAATAAGTTGCAAAGAATTATAAACCTAGTCAGCTTCATCATGGGCACTAGCTTCTGCAGTATCCAGGATATCTTCAAGAAGCAATGCCTCAAAAGGTGACGTTCATCATTCAGGACCCCCATCACCCAGGACATGCCCTGCTCTCATTGCTACCCTCAGGAAGGAGGTACAGGAGACTGAAGGCACACAGTCATCGATTCCAGAACAGTCATCCGATTTCTGAATGGACATTAAGCCCATGAACACTACTTCACTAATCTTTTTATTTTTAGTTTTGCACTAATTTAATTTAACTGTTTAATATATACATACTCACTGTAATTCATGTTTTTCTATTATCTATTGCATTGTACTGCTGCTGCAAAGACAACAAATTCATCACATATGCCAGTGATATTAAACCTGATTCTGATTCTGATTCAAATGATGAGAGTTGCACAAGACTGGCTAGCCTTGAGATTTACAAGATGAAAAATAATAATAGACAAGCAACATGGCTTATGTCAAAAGTGAATGGCAAAATAACTAAAATGGAGTTGGACACTGGTTTGGTTGTTTCGGTCATTCTACAAAATGAATTTGAACAGCATTTCAAAGATACTGAACTGAAGGCTACAGATATCCAGCTAAGAACTTATACGAGAAAAAAGATAACTCCTGTTGGAATGACATTCATAACAGTGAAATATGATAACTAACAAGCCACATTGTGCTTGTATGTGGTAAAAACAGGAGGGTCAGCATTGTGAGGCTACAATTAACTGAGACAACTACAAATTGTTTGAAGATCCATCCCCAATTTTCATACCACATCCCCTGCAATGAAGCCATCTGAAAGCAAATTATGATAGATACTGGATGATGCCACATCTGTTTCCATGCTGATCACCAAGAACTGTTCCCTAACAGAGGGTAAACAGGTGTTGGTGCCAACCTCTGTGCCTCTGGACAAAAAGCATATCGGGCCAAGGAAGAACCATGCTGTTCAGAGGAATTGTGAAGGTGATGAAAGCAGTGGTCCGTCTACAACAGTTTTTGTAGGCAACACATCTGAGAAAGCTTCCGATATGCTTATCAGGCAGTTACTTGAGAAATGTGGTTTGGTTTTAAGCTGGAAGAGAGTTATAGAGCTTCAGGAAAGTTGCAAGCATTTGGCTTTTGTGGGTATAAAGAACCAGAATCTACTCTGTGTGCATGAACTTCAAATGGGACTCAAAAATCTGTTTATAGAAGTAGATGCAAAAACCAAAGCCCAGCTGGATGAATGAAACACCAAAAAGAAAACAGTCAATAGAGATTTGAAAACAGGGGATTTATCAGATGATGTTGTGGATGAGGAAACCAAGAAGGGAGAGCAGATCGTAAAGGGAGCTGTCGGGACACTGGAGCAGGGACCCAATCGCAGACCAAGTACTGTGCACACTGTGATATTTATTGAGTAACAAATCCAGAGGTGCAAACAAAGTCAGCATCAAAGTTCAGGCAGAGATAAAAACATCCAGAGAAATCCAAATCAGGAAAACTTACTGGCACAATTTGGCAACTAACAGGTGAAAACACAGGACTGAAATACACTGAGCAATAAACAGAGAGGCAGATGATAGGTGGAGCACAATGAGACACAGGTGGCAGCAAAACAGGTACTATTGTAATGGGAAACAGATGAGGGCAGAGTAGTCAGTGATACAGGGGCTGGAGTAGAGCAGGGGTGGGGACAGGAGCATAGCTGGGGGAAACACACAAAGAGTCAGAGTTCAGCTGGAGGTACTGACAGGAGCAATAGAAGAACTAATAAGAAAATACTCCAGTGAACTAAATACACCTTCCCAAGTTCAAGATGTACAAACAAAAAAAAGAAGAAAAAGGAAGAAAAGAAGTGTTTAAAACTGTCAGAACCACTTTCTGCAGTCTCAGATTCAGCTCCTACAACCACCACGAAGAAGGCCCCAGAACCTGAGATCGTTTCACAGCCACAACTTTCACCTGCCAAGCGGAGTGATCCTCCTTGTTAGGAAAATCATTATACCATAAGAGTAAGAAATCCTCCACAGTGGTTAAATCTTTAGAACTGAATAGGACAATTTAAATTTTACTATGCTGTGGATGTTAGTATAATATATAGTAGTTGTATTACATAGTAAACTGTGTATATAGTTGAGGTGAATTCTATATTGAGTTGGTTTATAGCTAAGCAGGGAGATGTTTTGTGTGTTTACTATTTCAGTAGTATTTAAGTAATATTGTAAACGTAGTATTTGAGCAAGCATTCTTGTTCTTTAAATAATTCTGTACAGTTATATGTATAAATATGTGAATTGCATACATTATCACACTACCACATAATACGTGTGCATCTCACTTAAAGTAAGCATAAAGTTAGGCTCACACTTTGGACTCCCGTGTCCTCCTTTGAATTAGTTTGATGTTTTGAACTTAGAAAACCTAACAAAAAGCATCCTAACAAGCTGCATCGCTGTATGGTACAGAAACTGCACTGCAGTGAACCGGAACAGCCCAATGCAACACTGGTGCCAGCCTACCCACCAGCAGGGATATATATACAGAAAGGGGCCAGTTACATCATGAAGGATCCCACCCACTCTGTTCCTAGACTGTCTGTCTCACTCCCATCAGAGAGGACAGTATTTAGCATCCATGCCAGGACCACCAGACTCAAAAACATTTACTTTCACTAAGCAGTAAGTCTGATCAACACCTCCATCCACTAACTCCACCACTACTCTATTATTTCCCATCAGTCACCTTGTGTACAGTCTTACATCACTTTATTGGCATACCATCAATCTATGAATATAAGCTCTCTTACGTATTTATATTCATTGTGCTTTTTAAATACTATTACTGTGCTCTTTACCTTTTTTGTTTTTTTTGTGCTGCACCGGGTCCAGAGTATTAATTATTTTGCTCTCCTTATACTTGTGTACTGAAAGTGACATTAAACAATCTTGAATCTTGTAAGATCAGGGTTCAATTCCCACCGCTGTCTGTAAGGAGCTTGTATGTTCTCCCTTGTATGTGACCACGTGGGTTTCTCTGGGTGCTCCAGTTTTCTCCCACATTCAAAAGAAGTACAGATTGGGGTTAGTAAGCTATGGACATCTCCTTCGGCCTGCTCTCTGCACATTTATTTGGCCCTTCTGGCCCTTTGAGCCACACTGTCCAGCAACCCCCGACAACTCCAGTTTAACCACAACCTAATCAATGGACAATTTACAATGACCTATGAACCTACCCGGTACATCTTTGGACTGTGCGAGGAAACCAGAGAACCCAGAGAAAATCCACGCATTGCAAAGGGAGGACATGCATTGGCTCCCTACAGAGGATGCTGAGATTGGACTCTGAACTCCAACACCCTGAGTTGTAATACCATCACACTAACTGCTACACTACTGTGGCACCCTATTCTCAATGCAAATGATGCACTTGCATGCACTCACTGTATGCTTCAATATGTATGTGACAAATAAAGCTGATATCTTTGAAGCTCTGCACTTAAGAAGTATAAAACTGAGAAGGAGATAGAGGGAGAAGGGGAGACAAAAGGAAAGGGAGAGAGACAGATGGACAGGGAGAGCAGTAGACAGATGGAAGGAGAGGAGAAGGTGCGGAAAAGGGGGAGGGAGAAAGGGAGAGGAAAAAGTGGGAGAAGAGTGGAAATGGGAAAGCAGTCAGACAGGATAATTCTTTAGGCATGGAAGATATATACAGATCCTGAATAAATGTAGACCCTTTTGTGAACACTAGTGTTATACAGTAGATGGCCTGTTAAACCCTGTCTATCGTAAGAGCTTGCTTAAAGTGATTTTGCTGTAATATTGCAGACTTGTCTTTGATTCAATGAAATCAGATATTAACCAGGATGTACATCAAACCCTGAACTAAGTGTAATTCTATTGGTTACTCAAGTCAGTGAGTCCATAGGTTGTGTAATAAAGATAATAATAATAAAGATTAGCTTTATTTGTCATATGTACATTAAAACATACAATGAACTGTGTCATTTGCATCAACAATCAACACAATCCAATCTCTGAAGGGAGAGTATCCCATATGGGGAAAGAAAGCTATCGGAAGATAAAGAGAAGATTCAGGGTCCACTTTATTTGAACATGTACAAGGTACTCCACTGACAAATGATTTCTCCCATTTGTGACTGTGTTATGTGGATAGATTTTCTGTCTTCATCTGAAATGCGTTGATTGAATTTTCTGTGAAGTCTCATTAAACAAGTGCATTGGTGAGAAAATAAGGCTATTTAACATGATTCAAGAACTTCACTTGAAACATCAGCTTAACACACTAAAGGCACTAAAACCACTTTGGCTTTTGGCTTTTCACATGTACATCGGAACATCAAAATATACAGCAAAATGCATCATTTGCATCAAAAACCAACAGAGTCGAAAGATGTACAGGGGCAGGCTGCAAGGGTCGCCATGCTTCTGCTGCCAACATAGCATGCTCACAACTCTCTGCCCTAATCGTACATCTCTCAAATGTGAGCAGAAACTGTAGCACCCAGAGGAAAACTATATCCATACAAACTCCTTACAGACAGTGGCAGAAGTTGAACTCTGACCTTACAGCTGGCGTTATAGTAGCGTCATGCTAGTGGGTACTGTACCGTACCACCCATCAATGGGTCCACATTTACTCTGTACTTATTACTGAATGACAAATGAATTATCTGGCTTCTTGGCAATAATCCAATACCTGTCAAGAGAAGGCTCCACGTTCCACTTAGCTATTTTTCAAACATTTTATTGTTGCAAATCTCAGTGGAGAATTTGATTCAGAAATGGAGACTTTCATCCTGTGCAAAAGCCAAAAGCCAAAAACCAAGGTGGTTTTAGTGCCTTTACTGTGTTAAGTTGATGTTTCAAGTGAAGTGCTTATGAATCATGTTAAATAGCCTTATTTTCTCACCAATGCACTTGTTTAATAAGACTTCACAGAAAATTCAATCAATGCATTTCAGATGAAGACAGAAAATCTATCCACATAACACAGTCACAAATGGGAGAAATCATTTGTCAGTAGAGTACCTTGTACAATTCCTAATAATTATCATCTTAACAGAGTGACAAATGGGAAAAATCATTTGTCAGCGGGAGTATCTCATATAATTCCAATAATTGCCTTCAGGCTTAAAAAATTATGACCTTTCTCATCAGAGACGTGGGAACTGTTAACTCTGAACCACTTGATTCAAACGTAGTGAAAGTATATCGATGGACTTTAAGTCCATCAAGTCCATTGGTCTAAGACAAATGGTGCAAGTGATGCAGCTAGTGGAGATGCTGCTTCACATCTCCAGTAATCTAGATTCAAACCTGATCCTGGGTACCATCCATGTTCTCCCGAGAAGCTTCCACCCACTTCTCAAAGCATGCGGGTTGGTAGACTAACTGGCCACTGTTAATTGCCACTTCTGTGTTGTGGTGAGCTGTCCAATCGGAACCAGGTTTATTATCACTGACTTGTGCTCACCCTCAAGGACTCTGCAACACATGGCCTCAGAGTTATTTATTTATTTATTGTTTGTGTTTTTATTATTTACTTGCACAATTTGTCGTCTTTTGCACATTAGTTTTGCACCTCCTCAGTGGTGGGGAAGGATGGAGTTTGCCTCTTTCGATCTTGCATACTGGAGACCCGGAGCAGGCAGTAATGCAAGCAATCAGAATGCTCTCCACAATGCACCTATAGAAATATGGGGACAGCTGATGGGAAAGTAGGGAGAATTAAATAGGATTAGTTCAGGATTAGTGCCAATGGGTGTTTGAAAGCTGATGCACTGTTTGCTGAAGGGCCAGATTCTGTGCCATATGACTCTACAACTCTGAGGCAAACAAATTATTCTGATGAAAGGCCATCAGTCTGAAACATTAACCCTTTCTCTTTCCGCAGATGATTTTCTCTTTCCTTGACCTGCCAACTACCACCAGTTAAATTCCCAGCATCTGCATTATTTGTAATTTACAAACTTAAACTATTCTTGTGGGATCTATTGTGTACTACTGCTTGCAAGGTGATTGAACATATTTGATGGCCATTGCATATTAACAGCAGTTATCCTTATACTGTAGAACATAGATCATAAAACATAGAACAGTAGAACAGTACAGAACAGTGCAGGCCTTTCATCCTATGATGTTGTGCTGACCCTTTAATTTACTCCAATGCCAATCTAATCCTTCCCTCCCACATACCCTCAAGTTTTATCCTGCTATTGAACAGCTTATTGAAATGCTTGGCCTCACAATCTACCTTGTTATAACCTTACATCTTATCAAAAAAGGAACCAGTGCTTTCCCAGTGTATATGATGAATAAACTCTCGTCAGGCTTCCAGCCGGGTACAGGAATAGGGGATTATGTCTGAGCATTTCTAGTTCGATGGCATTTATACCCCTGTAGTTCATAAGACCATAAGAGATAGGAGCAGAAGTAGGCCATTCCGCCTATTGAGTTTGCTCCGCCATTCAATCATGGGCTGAGCCAATTCTTCCAGTCATCCCCACCCACCTGCTTTCACCCCATACCCTTTGATGCCCTGGCTAATCAAGAACCTATCTATCTCTGCCTTAAATACACCCAATAACCTGGCCTCCACAGCCACTTGTGGCACAAATTCCACAGATTTACCACCCTCTGACTAAAGTAATTTCTCTGCATCTCAGTTCTAAAAGGACGTCCTTCAATCCTGAAATCATGCCCTCTTGTTCTAGAATCCCCTACCATGGAAAATAACTTTGCTATATCTAATCTGTTCAGGTCTTTTAACATTCTGAATGTTTCTATGAGATCCCCCCTCATTCTCCTGAACTCCAGGGAATACAGCCCAAGAGCTGCCAGATGTTCCTCATACAGTAACCCTTTCATTCCTGGATTCATTCTCATGAATCTTCTCTGAACCCTCTCCAATGTCAGTATATCCTTTCTGAAATAAGGAGCCCAAAACTGCATACAATACTCCAAGTGTGGTCTCACGAGTGCCTAATAGAGCCTCAACATCACATCCCTGCCTTACATTCTATACCTCTAGAAATGAATGCCAACATTACATTCGCCTTCTTCACAACCAGCTCAACCTAGAGGTTAACCTTTAGGATATCTTGCACAAGGACCCCCAAGTCCCTTTGCACCTCTGCATTTTGAATTCTCACCCCATCTTAGTCTGCCCATTTATTTCTTCCACCAAAGTGCATGACCATACACTTTCCAACATTGTATTTCATTTGCCATTTCTTTGCCCGTTCCCCTAAGCTATCAAAGTCTCTCTGCGGGCTCTCTGTTTCCTCAACACTAATCGCTCCTCCACCTATCTTTGCATCATTGGCAAATTTAGCCACAAATCCATTAACTGTAGTCCAAATCATTGACATACATCGTAAAAAGCAGCAGTCCCAACACTGACCCCTGTGGAACTCCACTGGTAACCAGCAGCCAATCAGAATAGGATCCCTTTATTCCCATTCTCTGTTTTCTGCCGAGCGGCCAATGCTCCACCCACGCTAGTAACCGCCTTGTAATTCCATGGGCTCTTATCTTGCTGAGCAGCCCCATGTGCAATACCTTGTCAAAGGCCTTCTAAAAATCCAAGTACACCACGTCTACTACATCTTGTTTGTCTACCCTGCTTGTAACTTCCTCAAAGAATTGCAGCAGGTTTGTCAGGCAGGAGTTTCCTTTCAGGAAACCATCCTGACTTTGGCCTATCTTGTCATGTGCTCTAGGTAATCCATAATCTCATACCTAACAATCAATTCCAACAACTTCCCAACCACTAAAGTCAGGCTAACAGGTCTATAGTTTCCTTTCTGCTGCCTCCCACCCTTCATAAATAGCAAAGTAACATTTGTAATTTTCCAGTCATCTGGTACAATGCCAGGATCTATCGATTCTTGAAGGATCATTGTTAATGCCTCCGCAATCTCTCCAGCTACTTCCTTCAGAATCCAAGGGTATATACCATCAGGTCCAGGAGATTTATCCACCCTCTGACCATTATACTTCCTGAGCACCTTCTCAATTGTAATTTTCACTGCACAAACTTCACTTCCCTGACACTCTTGAATGTCCGGCATACTGCAGGTGTCTTCCACTGTGAAGACTGATGCAAAATATGCATTCAGTTCCTCTGCTATCTCTGTATCTCTCATTACAATATCTCCAGCGTCATTTTGTTTTGGTCCTATATCTACCCTCTTTTACCTTTTATATACTTTAAAAAAAGCTTTTAGAATCTTCTTTGATATTAGCCATCAGCTTCCTCTCATAATTCATCAATACTTTGCTCCTGATTGGTTATTCCTCATCCAATTAGGTTTTACTCTCCCACCGTGTTTACAATCGAATTCCAGTTCTTAAATAGAGTGAAACTTTCGTCTTTATTAAAATTCTTTTTCTCTAGTTTCATTTCAATAGCTTCTTTTAGCAGGCTGTCCCGAAAGTCATTGGCATACCATAGAAGTTTTATGTTGAATGCAATGTTCTGCTACCGCTGATTTCTCCAGGTAACCCAAACGGATACACCTCCTGTGCTCCTTATTGTGAGTTTCCACTGTGTATCCCATCTGGCCGATATATGCAGCTCCATGTTCACAAGGAATGCTGTAAATCCAGCTGACCTGAGTCCCAGATCATCTTCGACCTGCATAAGTTGTGACTTGAGCTTTCTTATAGGTTTGTGGATGGTATTAATCTGGTATTTCTTCAGGATCCTGGTGACTCTTCTAGAAACCAAGAAGATATAGGGAAAACTGGCAGAAGCAATGGGTACCTCCTCGTTGTTAGGTTTCCTGGTTTTTCCATTGGCCCTTTTAAGGGCCCGATTGATTACCTTCACCTTATAGCCATTCTGTTGGAATGTCATGCGTAATCATCTTATTTTCTTGGGAAGACTCTCTGGGTCCAAAGTAGTTTTTAGAAGGTTAATTGAAGTAGAAAGAACCACTCTTTGTTGGGAGGTGTGATGGTGGCTGTTATTGTTGAGGGATAAGGCCGTGTGATTGGGTTTCCAATAGATGATATATCCAAGGCTACTGTCTGGTTCCATCATATTAGAATGTCCAGGGACAGGAGGCAACCATTCTTGTCCATCTCTATCATAAATTGAATGTTTGGATGTTTACTGTTCAGGTGGTCATGGAACTGTCAGAAGTGGGCTGAGAAGTGGCAGATGGAGTTCAACCCGGAGAAGTGTGAGGTGGTACACTTTGGAAGGACAAACTCCAAGGCAGAGTACAAAGTTAATGGCAGGATACTTGGTAGTGTGGAGGAGCAGAGGGATCTCGGGGTACATGTCCACAGATTCCTGAAAGTTGCCTCACAGGTGGATAGGGTAGTTAAGAAAGATTATGGGGTGTTAGCTTTCATAAGTCGAGGGATAGAGTTTAAGAGTCGCGATGTAATGATGCAGCTCTATAAAACTCTGGTTAGGCCACACTTGGAGTACTGTGTCCAGTTCTGGTCACCTCACTATAGGAAGGATGTGGAAGCATTGGAAAGGGTACAGAGGAGATTTACCAGGATGCTGCCTGGTTTAGAAAGTATGCATTTTGATCAGAGATTAAGGGAGCTAGGGCTTTACTCTTTGGAGAGAAGGAGGATGAGAGGAGACATGATAGAGGTGTACAAGATAATAAGAGGAATAGATAGAGTGGATAGCCAGCGCCTCTTCCCCAGGGCACCACTGCTCAATACAAGAGGACATGGCTTTAAGGTAAGGGGTGGGAAGTTCAAGGGGGATATTAGAGGAAGGTTTTTCACTCAGAGAGTGGTTGGTGCGTGGAACGCACTGCCTGAGTCAGTGGTGGAGGCAGATACACTAGTGAAGTTTAAGAGACTACTAGACAGGTATATCGAGGGCTCTAAGGTGGGGGCTTATATGGGAGGCAGGGTTTGAGGATCGGCACAACATTGTGGGCCGAAGGGCCTGTACTGTGCTGTACTATTCTATGTTCTATGCTCTATGTGCCTGGAATCCATGAGACCACACGACAAAGGTGTCATTGACATA
Source organism: Mobula birostris (assembly GCF_030028105.1). Classification (NCBI taxonomy): domain Eukaryota; kingdom Metazoa; phylum Chordata; class Chondrichthyes; order Myliobatiformes; family Myliobatidae; genus Mobula; species Mobula birostris. The sequence continues at coordinate 172,228,228 of NC_092371.1, forward strand.
TCTGAAGGAACATTTGGGGTGTAAGGTGGATGAACTCAGAGCCCTCTCTTCAAAGTCCTTGATGTAAAAATTAGTAATAGCCAGTTACAAGGATGATACCGTGGCCACTCCGTCCGTTTGTTCATAGTAGTTCCCCTTATAGAGGGAGTACATCAATGTAAGGGGATGTTCAGAGAGACTAATGGTACCCTTATCCAACTTGACCACAGGAGGACCAAGCTGTCCTTAATGGTAACTCTCGTGAGCAGGGACACCACGTTGAAACTGACCATTATGTCCTGAGTTCAGCTGGATGTTGGTTATCATTTTAACAAAGCCGAGATATGATGTCCACAGCCCCCAATATAGTTTATACTTTATACTTCATTGTCGCCAAACAATAAAGGGAAATATCATGGCCGTTAAATACTCAGCAAGGTAGTAAGTCAAAGAATCTATCCCACTGATTCTAACCCATCTTGTGTATCTTAGGGAGCCTGTAAACTCTTGATGGTACTGGTGCCTGAATCTGAAGTGTCTTGCATATGTCTGCTGGCAGTCTGGATTTCTTCAGTAAAGTGGAGGTCATCCTCGCAATCGAATCCTTGGGATCCCACTATAGGCAGGATCATACAGAATCTGTTGTACTTTCTTGTGATATTCCTTCAAGAACATCAGGACCATTATATTTTCTTTGTCCACTGGTAAGATCCCGATGGCTGGATTTCGCAGTAATGTTTGGTTTGGGGAAAATGGCCCTTTTGAGGGCCATGCAGACTTCTATCCTTACCTCTTCCACAGCATCCAGCGGGAGCTTTTAAATTGCTTGCTCCACTCTGCCAATGTAGTCGTGATAAGGTACAACTCTGGAGACTGGAGCAAAGTTTAGCCCCTTGCGATGACTGATCCAGTCATTTCATCAATGCTTTTGCCCGGTCTGATTGATGACATCCTTTCCTGGTCCAATGGTGCACTTTGTTTGGAAAGTTTGTTGTATTTCCTGACCTGCCTTATGGTGTTCCTTTGTGAAACTAGTTCACCTTGGGCAGTGGTGGGCCTGTCGATGTAGTCCCAATCACTAGGAGACAAGAGGGCTGAAAATTCCAGGTGAAGAGACACTTGTCTGTTGGTGTTGATGTCCAGAGAGGATCTAATGTAATGGATACCCTCCCTAATGAACATACATCCAAACATTCAATTTTGACAGAGATGGAGAGGAATATTTGCCTTCCATTCCGGACATTCTAAAATTATAGAAACCAAACGATAGTGTTGTGGATATTGTAGAGGATTGTCAAAGATTACAGAGAGATATTGATAAGATGCAGAAGTGGGATGAGAAGTGGCAGACGGAGTACAACCCGGAGAAGTGTGAGGTGGTACACTTTGGAAGGACAAACTCCAAGGCAGAGTACAAAGTAAATGGCAGGATACTTGGTAGTGTGAAAGTTGCCTCACAGGTAGATAGGGTAGTTAAGAAAGCTTATGGGGTATTAGCTTTCATAAGTCGAGGGATAGAGTTTAAGAGTTGCGAGGTAATGATGCAGCTCTATAAAACTCTGGTTTGGCCACATTTGGAGAACTGTGTCCAGTTCTGGTCTCCTCACTATAGGAAGGATGTGGAAGCATTGGAAAGGGTACAGAGGAGATTTACCAGGATGCTGGCTGGTTTAGAGAGTATGCATTATGATCAGAGATTAAGGGAGCTAGGGCTTTACTCCTCAGAGATAAGGGGGATGAGATGAGACATGATAGAGATGTACAAGATATTAAGAGGAATAGATAGAGTGGACAGCTGACATTTTTTCCCCAGGACACCACTGCTCAATACAAGAGGACATGGCTTTAAGGTAAAGGGTGGGAAGTTCAAGGGGGATAGTAGAGCAGGGTTTTTTACTCAGAGAGTGGTTGGTGTGTGGAATGCACTGTCTGAGTCAGTGGTGGAGGCAGGTACACTAGTGAAGTTTAAGAGACTACTAGACAGGTATATGGAGGAATTTAAGGTGGTGGGGTTATATGGGAGGCCGGGTTATAAGAGTCGGCACAACATTGTGGGCCAAAGGGCCTGTACTGTGCTGTACTATTCTATGTTCTATGTTCAGGTAGCCTTGGACATGGTGTCACAAAACTACAGTGCCACACCAGGTCGCCTTAAACCAACCCACCAGGATTTGGAGTATTCGGCGGTCTAACATGATGACATCGTTATGTAAAAATTTTTAGCATACTTTCATGTTTAGGTTTTGGAGCTCAATAAAATGTGTTATAGGTTTCATTAAACATAAAACACTTGACTTTGTTTTATTTGCAAAAATCTACACAACTATTAGATGTGCCATGGTCTTATAACATGACAGGATAGGTTTGAAAAGCAGAATGGTGTATTCCTGCACTAATTTATATTCCTGTCTGCACTGCTGTTGGCAGAATCTCATCGTACTCAGTGTCAGCAAATCAAAATAATTGACTGTGGACTTCAGACAGGGGAAGTTGAGAGAAACATACTAGTCCTCATTGATGGGTTGGGGTGAACAATGGAAAATTCCTGGCTGTCAGCATCGCAGAGCATCTATCCTGGCCCTACACACAGATGCAGTCAGAAAGGAGGAATGCCAGCAGCTATATTTCATTCGCAGTTTGAGGTGATTCAGTATGTTGCCAAAGACCCTTACAGATTTCTAAGTATAAATGATGAAAAGCATTCTGGCTGGTTGCCTCACCACCTGGTATGGAGCCTTCAATGCATCAGTTGGCAAGAGGCTGCAGAGGCTTGTAGACTCAACCAGCTCCATCACGAGCACAACCCTTCTCACTATCGAGGACATCTTCAAGAGACAGTAACTCAAGAAGAGGCATCCATCACTAAGGACCCTCACCATCTAGTACATGACTGCTTCTCGCTCCTACCCTCTGGGAGGAGATACAGGAGCCAAACTGTGTCTTTTACTCCACCATCAGGTTCCTGAACAGCCCTTGAAAACTACCTCAGTATTCCTCTTTTTCACTTTTATCTTATCACTTGTCATAACTTTTATGTCTTGCACTGTACTGCTGCTGCAAAGCTGCAAAATTCAAAACATATCAAAGTTCAAAGTAAATGTATCATCAAAGTATATATATATGCCACCATATACAACACTGAGATTCATTTTCTAGCAGGCATACTCAATAAATTCATAATAGAAAAATAACCATATAGAATAATAACCATATAGAATAATAAATTCATCATAGAATAATAACCATAATAGAATTAATGAAAGACTGCACCAACTTGAACATTTAACCAGTGTGCAAAAGACAGCAAACTGTGCAAAAAATAATAATAATAATAAATAAATAAGCAATAAATATTGAGAACATGAGATGAAGAGTCCTTAGAAGTGACTCCACAGGTTGTGGGAACATTTCAGTGATGGGACAAGTGAAGTTGAGTGAAGTTCAAGAACCCCTTGGTTCAAGAACCTGATCGTTAAGGGGTAGTAACTGGTCCTGAACCCAGTGGTGTGAGTTCTGAGGCTCCTATACCTTATTCCTGATGGCAGCAAAGAGAAGAAAGCGTGGCCTAGGTGACTGGTGTCCCTGATGGTCAATGCTGCTTTCCTGCGAAAGTGCTCTGTTCAGATATGCTCAATGATGGGGAAGGCTTTACCCATGATCGATTGGGCTGAATCCACTTCTTTTTGCAGGATCTTCCATTCAAGGGCATTGGTGTTTAAATACCAAGCTCTGATTCAGCCACTCAATATACTCTTCAACACACACATATAGAAATTTGTCACATTTTTTGATATCTTAACAGATCTTTGCAAACTGCTAAGTAGAAGTGCTGCCATGGTTCCTTTGTAATTGCACTTGTGTGCTGGGACCAGGGCAGGTCCTCTGAAATGATAACACTGAGGAATTTAAAGTTGCTGACCCTCTCCACCTTCGGTTCTCCGATGAGGACTGTCTCATGGTTTCCTCCTCCTAAAGTCAATAATCAGTTCCTTGGTCTCGCTGACATTGAGTAAAAGGTTGTTGCTGTGGCACCACTCAGGCAGATTTTCAATTTCCCTCATATATGCTCATTCATCACCACCTTTGATTCAGCCTATGATGTAGTGTCATCAGCAAACTTGAATATCATATTGAAGTTGTGCTTAGTCGCACAATCATAAGTGTAAAATGAGTAGAACAAGGGGCTAAGCACACTGCCTTGTGATGCTCCTGCGTTGATGGAGACCAGGTTGCCAACCTGAATTGACTGGGGTCTGCAAATGAGGAAATCGAGGATCCAGGGAGGTACTGAGGCCTTGAAGCTTATTGAATAATTTTGAGGAGATGATGGCATTGAATGCTGATCAGTACTTTATAAAGAGCAGCCTGATGTATGTATCTTTGCTGTTGAAATTTTCCAGGGTTGAGTGAAGAGCCAAAGAGATGGCAAAGCTGTGGACCTGTTGTGCTGGTAGACAAATTGTAGTGGATCCAAGTCACTTCTCAGGCAGGAGTTAACATATTTCATCATCAACCTCTCAAAACACTTCATCACTGTGGATGTAAGTGCTGCTGGACGATATTCATTGACCCAGATTACCACATTCTTCTGAGGCACTGGTATAAGTGAAGCCTCTGACTGCCAAAGGGTGAGGTTAAATATCTCAGTGAACACTCCAGCCAGTCGATCAGCACAGGTTTTTAATATTTGGCCAGGTATCCTGTCTGGACTGGATGCTTTTCACGGGTTCACCCTCCTGAAGACTGTTTGCATGTCAACCTCAGAGACTGAAATCACAAGATCGTCAGAAGCTGTGGAAGTTTGTGATGATTTGACAGTCTATGTGAACATAGGAGGCACTGTGCTCATCTGGAAGGGAAGCTCCATTGTCACCTATGTCGCTTGATTTGACCTTATAAGAGGTGATAGTATTCAAGCCCTGGCACAACTGTCAAGCATCCTTCATTGATTCAAGTTTAGTTTGGAATTGCCACTTCGCCCATGAGATGACTTTCCGGAGATTGCAATCTCTTGTAACTTTCTTGGTCACCAGACTTGGATGTCTCTGATCTGGCCCTCAGCAGATTGAAGATCTCATGGTTCATCCAGGGTTCTGGTTGGGGAAGACTCTGAATGATTTGTGGGAGCACACTCATCAACAACTGTTTAATAAAGTCTACGAGAACTACTGTGTATTCATTTAGATCCACAGATGACAGATTAAAAGCAAGCAGTCCAGTAGTCACTCCTCTGCCTCCCCTGACCACCTCTTTATTGTCCTTACATCTGGAGATTTGCTCTTTAGCTTCCGCCTGTATGCAAGCAGAAGGGTAGTCAAGTGGTCAGATTTCCCAAAATGCAGTCTGGGCATGGAATGGTAGACATTCCTTATCTTAGTGTAACAGTAGTCTAGTGTGTTGGGACCTTTGGTGCTACAGTTAGATGCTAATGGTAATTGGGCAGGGATTTCTTCAAACAAGCCTGATTGAAATCCTCGAATATGATTTGAAATGCATCGGGATGGACTGATATTTGTAGATGGCATCAGTCAGTATTTCAAGTGCTTGATTATAGTCAGCCAATAGTGTCATGTAAACTGTGGTTAGGATCATGGATGAGAACCTCCTAGGTAAACAAAACAGACAGCATTTTATCATTAGGTGTTCAAGGTTGGGGGAATGCGAGTTCAACAAAATCACCACATCAGAGCACCACCGAGAGTTCATCACGAAGCACAGATCTCACCTTTTGCCTTATGTGTGTGATAATAAATCTGATTGTTATTCTGATTACCTCTGGGTTTGGCAGATTGAGGAGCCTATCTGCTTCAAGCAGGCTTCAATTATACTAGTGCCTCAGAAGAACGTGGTATCCTGCCTCAATTACTATCGTCCAGTAGCTCTTACTGTGATGATGTGCTTTGAGAAGTTGATGATAAAACACATCAACTTCTGCCTAAGAAGTGACTTAGATCTGCTCCCATTTGCCTAGTGTCACAACAGGTCCACAGAAGATGCCATTTCATTGGCTCTTCACTCAATCCTGGAACATCTGGACAGCAAAGATGCATTCATTAGGATGGTCTTCATCAACTACACCTCAGCAATCAACATTATCATAAAAACTAATCGCTAAGCTGCAAGATTTTGACCTCAATATCTCCTTGTGCAATTGGATCTTCAATTTCCTCACTTGCAGACTCAAGTCAGTCCATACTGGCAAAAATAGCTCCTCCACAATCTCCATCAGCACTGGTACACCAAAAGGTTGTGCACTTTGCCCCTGCTCTATTCGCTTTACACTTATGACTGTGTGGCTAAGTACAGCTCCAATGCCATATTCAATTGGTTCACGAAATGCCTGTTCTGGGTTTAAGAATTGTCAGGACTGGCCGGGTGGGTTAGCGGTTTGCCAGGGCCAGTTTGAGGAAATTCAATAAAGCATGGGTAACTGGCGGGAGTAATACTGTCATTGGCTGAATCAAAGGTGTTGATGAATCAGCATGTAGGAGGGATATTGAAAATATGGCTGATTGGTGCCACAACAGCAACCTCTCTCTCAATGTCAGCAAGACCAAGATTGGATTATTGACTTCAGGAAGAGGAAACCATAGGTCCATTGGTCATTCCTCACTGGGGCATCAGAGGTGGAGAGGGCCAGAAACTTCAAATTCCTCAGTGTTATCATTTCAGAGGATCTGTCCTGGGTCCAGCATGTAAGTTCCATTATGAAGAAAGCATAACAGCAACTTAAAAGTTTACATAGATTCCGAATGACATCTAAAACTTCTGTAGATGTATGGTGAAGAGTATATTGTTTACATCACACACTGGTATGAAAACTGCAATGCCTATGAACAAAAAAGCCTACAAGCTGCAGTGTATACAGCCCAATCCATCACGAACAAAGCTCTCCCCACCGCTGAGTGCATCTACATGGAACATTGTCGCAGGAAAGCAGCAACCATCGTCAAGGACCCCTACTATCCAGGTCATGCTCTCTTCTCACTGCTGCCATCTGGAAGAAGGTACAAGAGCTTCAGGACCCCCACCACCAGATTCAGGAGCAGTTATTACCCCTCAACCATCAGGCACTTGAACCAAAGTTTCACTTAACATCCTTTGTTCCATTGCTGAACTGTTCCCACTGTGGACACACTTTCAAGGACTTTGCAACTTATTTTCTCGATATTTATCTCTTATTTATTTATTATTATTATTATTATTTTGGGTTTTTTTCTCATTTTGTATTTGCAGTTTGTTGTCTTTAGCACATTGGATTTCTGTCTGTCCTTTTGGGGCATCTTTCATTGATTCTATTGGAGTCTCTTTTATTTCCTGTGAATGCCTATAAGGAAATGAATCTTGGGGTTGTATATGGTGACATATATGTGCTTTGATAGTAAATTTACTTTGAACATTGAACTTTGATTCCCATCCCTCTTCTCTATTACCCAACAAAGATTTCAGTCATTGGGATCTAACAGCTGAAATCCAGTGACACCCACCATCTCATGACACTGTATCCATTCCATATTTGGACATCATCTCCAATACTTTGGTTTGGCAAGCTATTGCTTCCACTCACACCTCACAACCCCCATCCCCAGTGTTCCCTCCTTTGTCAGTATGCTTTGTTATGCCAGGCAAGTGCAGCCTCCTGCTATCTTGTTATGCTTTATCACATCAGAGATACCGTACAGACATAAACAAGACTGAAAATAGCATGCAGCGATTAGTCACAGCACCAACATAGATCTGAAAGAAACAAATGAGGGACAATTACATTTTTAAAAAAAGGCCAATAGCTCTCAAATTAGGTTTGGCCAATTTTGTGAAGCAGATAGTTTTTCGGTTTCTGTAACCAAAAAACTATGTTGCATAACTTCAATGATGCAGCATGCTTTACCGCCATTTAAAAGAGAATAATGGATTATTTTGCATCCAATTCCTCACTGGTGCCTAGAATTATTTGGCTTTGTTTCAAGGTTTCCACTGTGATTTTCATATTGTTTACCTCGAGTGCTGTACTAATCTCATTTCCAGGCAAACTTTCCACAGCCTGATTAACAAATGCAAAGCAAAACAAATCCCTGTCTGCTTGATCAAAAGCACCTGTGGATATATTATGCAGCAGTCCAGAAAGCAAAGAAGAAGTCTTAATGAAGAGAGCAGCAGGAGATATAGTTTGCTGTGTACACTTAGTGGCCACTTTATTAGGAACACGTGCACACTTGCTTATTAATTTATTTATTTGTTGAGACTCAGCCTGGAATAGGCTCTTCTGGGCCTTCAAGCTGCACCACCCAGCAATCCCGCGATTTAATCGGAGCTTAATCACAGGACAATTTTCAATGACCAATTAACCTACCAACCAATGCAAATATTCAATCAGCCAATCATGTGGAAGCAACTCAATGCATAAAAGCATGCAGACATGGTCAAGAGGTTCAGTTTATGCGACTTCTGCTCAGTTGAAGAGGGAGGAGTGATGGTTGGTGGCACTGGCTGTGAATGGTGTGGGGATGTTGGGAAATAGTGTAGGTTCAGGTAGGGGGGAGGATCTGGAAAATGAACCGCAAATGGAGGGTTCAGGTGAGGGTGGGTTGGCAGGAGGAGGTTGGAAGGAAGTTGAATCCAGATCTGGAAAACGGAAAAAGAAACATAATATTGGAATGATTTCAAGTGATGGAGAGGAAGGGGTGGATATTTTGGAAAAAAAAGAAGACTTCAAGGTATTGTTTAAATCTAAACTGGAACAACTGTCCTCCGTCAATCTCATTAAATTAACTACAGAGCTAAAAGTGGCCAAAGGGAGCATAGATTGTGCTTGTACTTTAAGAGGAGGGAAAGTGTTAATTGTGTGTCAGGATAAAAAACAGTGTGAGAAGGCATTACAATTGAAGACTACATGGCAAAAAGATAGTACCTATTTTACTTAATGAAATTAGAGTTGTTAAGGGTGTTATGTCAGGTGCTCCAGTGGAGATTTCGATAGAAGAGGTTAAATCTCATTTATTGGGACCCAAGTTTAAGGAGATAAAGAGATTGCAAGTAGTCAGAAATGGGGAAATGATTGATAGTTTATCTATATTGATATGTTTTGGAGGACTGAAGCTCCCTGATAAAGTTAGCATGGGGTATGTTAGTTATAATATTCGAGCTTATAATCCATCCACGCTTAGATGTTACAAATGTCAGAGGTTTAGGAATGTTGCGGCAGTATGTCATGGGGAAACTAAGATGTAGTAAGTGTGGTGGGGAACATAAATATGAAGATTGTGAAGGCATAAAGTTTAATTGTTGTAATTGCAGAGGAGAACATAATGCAGCTTATAGAGGATGTGAAGTGCTTAAGAAGGCAGCTGAAGTTCAAAGTTTAAAGTACAGTTAGGTGTGTCTTATGCAGAGGCTGTGCAAAACGTTAAACCAAACATTGATAAAGTATTCCCAGTCAGAGAACAGACTGTGAAGTTAGAGGCTAATTGTCAGCATCATACTTCTCTTACTAAAGATACTTCACTAGGTAGTATTGTTTAAATGAAGTTTGTGATGTTCATAATGGATGTAGTGAATTGTACTGCTCAAACTTCCAGTCGTACTGAGAAAATTAAGATTACTGTGAAAACTACTGAAAAGAATCTGGGTGTAACAGGTTGTTACGTGGGAAGCTGTAAGTGAAGTTCCAGTGGCTGGGATATCTGTAATTCACTCTCCTTGTGAAGGTACATAATGGGCATAAGAATATCACAGTGAAATGCAAGAAGCCTGATTTCTAATAGTCAATACTTTAAGAAGTTGTTTTCTGATTTATCAAATCCACCTGATGTTGTATGTATTCAGGAAACCTGGCTGTTACCACATTTAAGTTTTTTTTGCAGGATTATATTGTAATTAGGTTGGATAGATTAGTTGGTAGAGTGGGTGGTGTTGCAAGTTTTATAAGGAAGGGGATAGGACATAAAGTTGTGGATGTAAATGAAGTATAAGAGACACTTGTAGTACAAGTATTTGATTCAACGGATAGGGGTATTAAAGTGGTAATTTTTTTCAAATCCTTGTGGAAAGCTCTCGATTGATTTGCTGGAAAGCATATGTAGCTCTAGCTCACTAAGAACATAAAACATATGGAATAGTACAGCACAGTACAGGCCCTTTGCCCCACAGTGTTGTGCCAACCCTTAAACCTTGCCTCCCATATAAACCCCCTCCTTAAATTCCTCCATATACCTGTCTAGTAGTCTCTTAAATTTCACTAGTGTAGCTGCCTCCACCACTGACTCAGGCAGTGCATTCCACGCACCAACCACTCTCTGAGTGAAAAACCTTCCTCTAATATCCCCCTTGAACTTCCCACCCCTTACCTTAAAGCCATGTCCTCTTGTATTGAGCAGTGGTGCCCTGGGGAAGAGGCGCTGGCTGTCCACTCTATCTATTCCTCTTAATATCTTGCGAGGGCTACTGAGGTGACTTTAAACTAGAATGGTTGGGGGGGTGGGAATCAAATTAAAGAGACTAGGAGAGAGGAAGTTAGTTAACAACAGGGGGATGGGAACAAGTGCAGAGAGACAGAGGGGTGTAAAATGAGGGTAGAAGCAAAAAGTAGTAAGGTGAAAAGTAAAAGTGACAGGCCGGCAAATCCAGGGCAAAAATCAAAAAGGGCCACTTTTCAACATAATTGTATAAGGGCTAAGAGTGTTGTAAAAGCGAGCCTGAAGGCTTTGTGTGTCAATGCAAGGGGCATTTGTAACAAGGTGGATGAATTGAATGTGCAGATAGTTATTAATGAATATGATATAGTTGGGATCACAGAGACAGGGCTTCAGGGTGACCAGGGATGGGAGCTCAACATTCAGGAATATTCAATATTCAGGAGGGATAGACATGAAAGAAAAGGAGGTGGGGTGGCGTTGCTGGTTAGAGAGGAGATTAACACAATAGGAAGGAAGGACATTAGCCGGGAGGATGTGGAATCGATATGGATAGAGCTGCATAAAACTAAGGGGCAGAAAACGCTGGTGGGAGTTGTGTACAGGCCACTTAACAGTAGTAGTGAGGTTGGAGATGGTATTAAACAGGAAATTAGAAATGTGTGCAATAAAGGAACAGCAGTTATAATGGGTGTCTTCAATCTACTTATAGATTGGGTGAACCAAATTGGTAAGGGTGCTGAGGAAGAGGATTTTTGGAATGTATGCGGGATGGTTTTTTGAACCAACATGTCGAGGAACCAACTAGAGAGCAGGCTATTCTAGACTAGGTATTGAGCAATGAGGAAGGGTTAATTAGCAATCTTGTCGTGAGAAGCCCCTTGGGTAAGAGTGACCATAATATGGTGGAATTCTTTATTAAGATGGAGAGTGACATAGTTAATTCAGAAACAAAGGTTCTGAACTTAAAGAAGGGTAACTTTGAAGGTATGAGACGTGAATTAGCTAAGATAGACTGGCAAATGACACTTAAAAGGTTGACGGTGGATATGCAATGGCAAGCATTTAAAGATCGCATAGATGAACTACAACAATAGCTCATCCCAGTTTGGCAAAAGAATAAATCAAGGAAGGTAGTTCACACATGGCTGACAAGGGAAATTAGGGATAGTATCAATTCCAGAGAAGAAGCATACAAATTAGCCAGAAAAAGTGGCTCACCTGAGGACTGGGAGAAATTCAGAGTCCAGCAGAGGAGGACAAAGGGCTTAACTAGGAAAGGGGAAAAAGATTATGAGAGAAAACTGACAGGGAACATAAAAAGTGACTGTAAAAGCTTTTATAGATATGTGAAAAGAAAAAGATTGGTTAAGACAAATGTAGGTCCCCTTCAGACAGAAACAGGTGAATTAATTATGGGGAGCAAGGACATGGCAGAGCAATTGAATAACTACTTCGGTTCTGTCTTCACTAAGGAGGATATAAATAATCTTCCAGAAATAGTAGGGGACAGAGGGTCCAGTGAGATGGAGAAACTGAGGGAAATACATGTTAGTAGGGAAGTGGTGTTAGGTAAATTGAAGGGATTAAAGGCAGATAAATCCCCAAGGCCAGATGGTCTGCATCCCAGAGTGCTTAAGGAAGTAGCCCAAGAAATAGTGGATGCATTAGTGATAATTTTTCAAAACTCTTTAGATTCTGGACTAGTTGCTGAGGATTGGAGGGTGGCTAATGTAACCCCACTTTTTAAAAAAGGAGGAAGAGAGAAACCGGGGAATTATAGACTGGTTAGCCTGACATCGGTGGTGGGGAAAATGCTAGAGTCAGTTATCAAAGATGTGATAACAGCACATTTGGAAAGCAGTGAAATCATCGGACAAAGTCAGCATGGATTTGTGAAAGGAAAATCATGTCTGACGAATCTCATAGAATTTTTTGAGGATGTAACTAGTAGAGTGGATAGGGGAGAACCAGTGGATGTGGTATATCTGGATTTTCAAAAGGCTTTTGACAAGGTCCCACACAGGAGATTAGTGTGCAAACTTAAAGCACATGGTATTGGGGGTAAGGTATTGATATGGATAGAGAATTGGTTGGCAGAAAGGAAGCAAAAAGTGGGAATAAACGGGACCTTTTCAGAATGGCAGGCAGTGACTAGTGGGGTACCGCAAGGCTCAGTGCTGGGACCCCAGTTGTTTACAATATATATTAATGACTTAGATGAGGGAATTAAGTGCAGCATCTCCAAGTTTGCAGATGACACGAAGCTGGGCGGCAGTGTTAGCTGTGAGGAGTATGCTAAGAGGATGCAGGGTGACTTGGATAGGTTAGTTGAGCGGGCAAGTTCATGGCAGATGCAATTTAATATGGATAAATGTGACGGTATCCACTTTGGTGGCAAAAACAGGAAAACAGATTATTATCTGAATGGTGACCGATTAGGAAAAGGGGAGGTGAAATGAGACCTGGGTGTTATTATACACCAGTCACTGAAAGTGGGCATGCAGGTACAGCAGGCGGTGAAAAAGGCAAATGGTATGCTGGCATTCATAGCAAGAGGATTCGAGTACAGGAGCAGGGAGGTACTACTGCAGTTGTACAAGGCCTTGGTGAGACCACACCTGGAGTATTTGGTCCCCTAATCTGAGGAAAGACATCCTTGCCATAGAGGGAGTACAAAGAAGATTCACCAGATTGATTCCTGGGATGGCAGGACTTTGATATGATGAAAGACTGGATCAACTAGGCTTATACTCATTGGAATTTAGAAGATTGAGGGGGGATCTTATTGAAACATATAAAATCCTAAAGGGATTGGACAGGCTAGATGCAGGAAGATTGTTCCCGATGATGGGGAAGTCCAGAACGAGGGGTCACAGTTTGAGGATAAAGGGGAAGCCTTTTAGGACCAAGATTAGGAAAAACTTCTTCACACAGAGAGTGGTGAATCTGTGGAATTCTCTGCCACAGGAAACAGTTGAGGCCAGTTCATTAGCTATATTTAAGAGGGTGTTAGATATGGCCCTTGTGGCTAAAGGGATCGGGGGGGTATGGGGGGAAGGCTGGTACAGGGTTCTGAGTTGGATGATCAGCCATGATCATACTGAATGGTGGTGCAGGCTCGAAGGGCCGAATGGCCTACTCCTGCACCTATTTTCTATATTTCTGTGTTTCTATACCTCTATCATACCTCTATCATCCTCTTCTCTAAACCAGACAACATCCTGGTAAATCTCCCCTGTACCCTTTCCAATGCTTCCACATCCTTCTTATAGTGAGGCAACCAGAACTGGACACAGTACTCCAAGTGTGGCCTAACCAGAGTTTTATAGAGCTGCATCATTACATCGTGACTCTTAAACTCTATCCCTCGACTTATGAAAGCTAACACCCCATAAGCTTTCTTAACTACCCTATCTACCTGTGAGGCAACTTTCAGGGATCTGTGGACGTGTAACCCCAGATCCCTCTGCTCCTCCACACTACCAAGCATCCTAAGGGTTGTATGGTGTGGGGATTTTAATGCATATAGTTCACTGTGGGGTTGTTTGTTTGCAGAATGATGGTAATGGTTTGATTGTAGAAGAATTTTTAGATATTTCACATCTTGTATATCTTAATGATGGGAGAGGCATAAGATTTAATGTTCATAATGCTTCTGGCTTATGGGTTGGCTTCATCTTCAAATTTAAAATGTTTGGATGTGATACAAGCACAGGCTTTAATACTGTGTCGTGATGCAGTAAGACCATCTCCTGTTTCAACTTTACTGATTGAAATGGGACAATTACCATTACAGTTGTGGAGGATGAAGTTGTTGTTAACATACTGGGTTAACTTGAGGGGGCAGAGACCTAATCACCCTGTTAGAAGTGTGTTGGAAGACTGTTGGGAACATCATAAGAAGAGTGTTTTTAGGTTTGGGTGACTGGTTTCTCATCACACTATGAATGTGGGTTTGCTGGTTTAAGTAATTTGTTCCATGGTAGCTTTTTCGACAACCCCACCATGGTTTTTTCCAGTGGCTTTAGCTGGTGCATGATTTAATGAAGTCCAAAGATCCTGATATGCCCGAGAGTCTGTTGTTCATCAGTATGTTAAGAAGAATTATTATGATATGTTAACATGTTTACTGATGGATTAAAAGATAATTCAACAGGAAATGCCGGTGTGGCTGTTTTGTGCCTGAATTACAGGTAACAATAAAGAAACGTCTTACTAACTATTTATCAGTGTATACTGCAGAACTGATTGCCATCATTTTGGGCTCACAGTGGTTGGAGCAAATCTGCCCTTGCAAAGTTATTATTTGTTCAGATTCTTTTTCGGTTTTGACTAGTCTTAAAACAGGTCAATCTAGCAATAGGCTTGATTTACTGCTGGAAGCCCTTCAAACTTTATTTCATATTCAAGGTATTGGTCCTCTTCTTATGGGTTCCTGCACATAGAGGTGTTGAGGGGAATGAGTGGGTCGATTACTTGGCCAAAAAAGGCTGTTAAGTGGATATAGACCTTCCACTTAACAAATCAGAAGCTAAGCAGTTGATACAGCTAAGAATTGGCAGATAATTACCAAGACCTGTGAATAATAGGCATAAGGGAAGACACCTTTACAGAATAAAACTCTTGGATTGATGGGAGAAGGGGGTAAGACAAGAAGGGAGGGAATTATATTGACTCAACTTAGAATTGGACATACTATGCTTAATTATTCCTTGTATCTTGTTGGAAAACATCACTCTGGGGTGTGTAGGTGTTGTGATTGTGAAGAGGTTGAACAATTCTTTTACAATGCGAAGCACACAAGGTTGAACGAAAGCAAACGCAGACTGCAATACCAGCTTTAGGGGTTGACAGTTTTCATTGAAAAACTTTAGGTTATAAAAGTGACTTTAATTTAATTCATAATATTGTCTTTCATTATTTAAAATCTTAAGGGCTTTTTCAGTTTAAATTTAGTTTTCAGTTGATAAAAAACTAGTAGGGGTTTTATTTCCCAACTCTCTACACCATACTCCAGTTCAATTGATGGTGGTATTGCACCTTAAATTGAACTGCCAACCATCATTAAAAGTCAGAAGAGGAAGAAGGTGTTCAGTTTTTGTTCAGACCAAATATCAGAATGAAAAAGAAATGAGATCTAAATGACTTTAACAGTGGTATGATTGTTTGTGGACAGGCAGGATGGCTTGAGTATCTCAGAAACTGCTGAACTCCTGGGATTTTCACACAAGAGTCTCTAGCATTTAGAGAGAATGGTGCAAAAACAAAAAGGCATCAGTGAGAAGTAGTTCTGTGGGCATAAATGCCTTGTTAATGAGAGAGGTCAGAGGAGAATGGCCAGACTGGTTCAAGCTGACAGGAAGGTGACAGTAACTCAAATAACCACACGTTCCAACAGTGGAGTACAGAAGAACATCTCTGAAGACCGAATGCACAACTTGCTGAACCTTGAAGTGGATGTGCTACAGCAGCAGAGAACAATGAGCATGCCCTCAGTGGTGATTTTATTAGGTACAGGAGGTATCTAATAAAGTGGCCACTGAGTGTATGTACTGTATATGATTGAATTTTATTGGTTTGCTTGCATATAATGTCTGCCGGCCTGAGTCCATGCCCACTGGAGGCTTGAGGACTGTCCTGGTGTTAAAGGACTGTGTATGCGAATAAGTGGGAGGGAGGAACGGGACTTGCTTTTGCTGTTTGGTATGCAGCCTGCAGTTTGAGGAGATTTAGTATGTCACTAAATACTCTTACAGGTTCCTACAGATATATGGTGGAGAGCATTCTGACTGGTTGCATCACAGCCTGCTGTGGAGGGTCCAATGCACAGGATCACAGAGGATTGTAGACTCAGCCATGTCCATCATGGGCACAACCTTCTCCACCATCTGGGACATCAGTGAGACACCATCTTTAACGACTCTCACCATCTATAACATGCCCTCTTCTCATTACTACCATCGAGGAGGACGTACAGGAGTCTGAAGACAGTCACTCAACATTTTAAAACTGCTTTTTCCCCTCTGCCATCAGATTTCTGAAAAGCATTTGAACTTAATGTTATTCTTTTTGTTTGCACTCTATGTTGATTTTTGTTATTTATAGTAATTTTATGCCTTTACTCCTCGTTGCTCTGCTTATTCCCTCTGCTTCAAGAGTCTGATGGTGATGGGGTATAACTTTTCCTGAACCTGGTGGTCTCTTGTATCCTCTTCCTGATGGCACCAACAAGAAGAGAGCATAGCCTGAATGGTGGGGGTCTTTATGATGGATGCTGTTGCGACAGCAGTCTGTGTAGATGTGCTCAATGGTGGGAAGAGCTTTACC
The DNA here is from genome assembly GCF_030028105.1 of Mobula birostris. Lineage (NCBI taxonomy): Eukaryota > Metazoa > Chordata > Chondrichthyes > Myliobatiformes > Myliobatidae > Mobula > Mobula birostris. The sequence goes on from NC_092371.1 coordinate 172,244,946, forward strand.
TGTGATGGACTGGAATAAATCAGATTTTGATGCTAAAGCTTTTGAACACTTTTCATATGTAATTTGAATTTATGTAGAAAAGTTCTTTCATTTGATTTATTTAATTTTAATTTATTGTATTGCATTTAAATTAGGTGATGCAATTACTGAGAAATTCAACTATTGTCAGTAGCACTGAACACGTTATGTAATTAAGAGTCATAGAGTGACCTAGGACGAAACAGCTCCTTCCGTCCATTATTTCCATGATGCCACCAAGAATCAATATATACTGATTTCATTTGCCAGCACTTGCTCATAACCTTTATGCCCTGATGATACAAGTATTCATCAAGATACCTTTCAAATGCTGTGAGAGTACCCTCCTACACTATCTGCTCAAGCAGTGTACCCCAAATTGCAACAACCCTCTGGCTGAAAAGCAATCCTCACATTCCATCTAACCCTCTTACTCCTCACCTTCAATCCATTCCTTCTGTTTTAAGGCATCACCCTTACACAGAACATAGACCATTAGAGTCACAATACTTGCCCTTCAGCCCATAATGCTATGGCGACCTTTTAACTTACTCTAAGATCAATCTTGCCCTTCCTTCAAAATAACCCTTCACTTTTTCTTTCATCCACGTGCCTATCTAATAGTCTCTTAAATGTCCCTAATGTATCTGTCTCTACTAACACGACGGGCAGCACATTCCATGCACCCACCACCCTGTGTCAGGCACCTCTCTCTGATAACCTCCTGTACTTCCTGCCAAACACCTTAAAATTATGCTCCCCTCAAATAAGCCGCTACCAGAAAAAGTCTCCGGCTGTCCATTCGATCGATGCACCTTATCATCTTGTACACCTCTATCAAGTCGTCTCTCTTCCTCCATACTCCAAAAACAATAGCCCTGCCTTGCTCAGCCTTTCCTCATAAGACATGCTCTCTACTCCAGGCAGCATCCCAATAAATCTCCTCTGCGTCTGCTCTAAAGCTTCCACATCCTTCCTATAATGAAGCAACCAGAACAGAACACAATATTTCAAATGCTGTCTAAGTTTTATAGAGGAAGAGTTAAGGGGAAAGTTTCTCAGTATTCTTCCTACTGATGTCCATCTTGATTTTGAACACCTCTGTCAGGTCACCCACCCCACCCGCCGCCTCTTCTGCTCTAAGGAAAACCAGTCGAATCTGTCCAGACACTTTGTTAATGAAGTGATCTATCTATCAATCTACTGATAAGGCTCTTCTGCAGCCTCTCCAGTGCAATCACATACTTCCTACATTGTGTCTATGCATTGTATCCTCCAAAATTCATTCCACTGTGGAATTTCAGGGGCAAAGTAAAAAGAATGACAGAAACTATACAGTCTCTTTATAACACTTTTGTATAGGATAAATTTCATAGTAATTGTATGGTAGTGTAGCGATTAGTGTAACATTATTACAATGCCACAACCTGTGTCCAACTCTGCCACTGTACATAAGCAGTTTTGTGCATTCATCCTGTGACCATGTAGGTTTCCTCCGGGTGTCCGGTTTCCTCCACATTCTTCCAATATACATATTAGGGTTAACAAGCTGTGGACATGCTATAGAGGGCTGTGGAAAGGAAGATTAGATTATTCTTGGAGTAGGTTAAAGGGTTGGCACAATATTGTGGGCCGAAGGGCCTGTGCAGTGTATTATTGTTTTCTTCTCTTTCCCATTCTCACTCTTCTTTTACACATTGGTTTTTGTCAGACTTTGTTTATATATAGTTTTCCATAAATTCTGTTGTATTATTTTCCTGTAAATGCCCACAAGAAAATGAATCTCATGGTAACAGATGGTGACATTAATATACTTTGAAAATAAATTTATTTTGACTTGACTTCCTCTATGTTCTATCTCAGTGGCAACTTTATTAGATTCTCATGTTCCTAATAGTGGACACTGATTGTACATATGTTCACGGCCTTCCTCTGCTGTCGCCCATCCACTTCAAGGTTCAACATGTTGTGCATTCAGAGATGCTCTCCTGCACCTCACTGTTGCAACATATGATTATTTGTGTTACTGTTGCCTTCCTCTCAGTTTGAACCAGTCTGACTATTTTCCTCTAACTTCTCTCATTAACAAAGCATTTTTTTCCCTCACAGAACTGCTGCTCACAGGATTTTCTTTTGTTTTATTTTTGCACTATCATGAAAAGCCCAGGAGATCAGCAGTTTCTGAGATACTCAAACCATCCCATCTAGCACCAAAAATCACTTCATGGTCAAAGTCACTTAGATTACATTTCTTTCCCATTGTAATGTTTAGGCTGAACAACTGAACTTCTTGACCATGTCCACATGTTTTCATGCATTGAGTTGCTGCCACATGATTGACTGATTAGATTTTGCATTAATGAGCAGGTGCACCTAATAAAGTGGCCACTGAGGCTACATTTTATGTTCTATGTTGGTGCCGGAAACATGGTGACATCTGCAACTGCATCAAGCACATCCTTGGACTGTGTTGGCCATTGACACAAACGACACATTTCACTGTATGTTTCAATATACTGCACATGTGATAGATGAAGCTAATCTAATCAGCCCATGTTTTAAGGATCTACATTGATAAAGCAGTAACACAAAGGCATAAAAAAATTCAAAACTCTTAACCCCATTTTCAAATGTTGTGAGTAATATTCAGCTTTATTTTCTTCAAAAGCATTAAAAATTCATACAGAAAATAAGATGTAACATTTATTGAAAATTATCTGCAGATACCTATACTGGAAATAGGTTGAGAGTCATAGTTTCTAGCTTAGCCTCAGGTCAGACAGCACAACATCAAAAGCAAATACACGGTGGAACATGTGACACAAATATATTGGATGGCCAAATAATTTCCCATTTACTGTACCTGATCTCCCCAGGAAATCAGCAGATGTAGAAAGTGACAACAATCAGCGCTAATCTCTTGATACTGATCCTGGGAATGAAAGGGTAAATGTATGACGAGTGTTTGATAGCTCTGGCCCTGTACTCACTGGAGTTTAACACATTGAGGGCAGATTTCATTGAAACCTATGGAGGAGATGATGCTTCCAATAGAGGGAGAGTCTGGGACCAGAGGACACATGCTCAGAATACAATGCTGTCCCTTTAGGACAGAGATGAGGAGATATTTCTTCAGTCAGAGTGTAGTTCATTGTCACAGACATTTGTGGAGACTAAGTCATTGAGTATACTTAAATTGAAATTTGATAGGTTCTTGATTAATAAATTCAAAGGTGATGGGGAGAAGTCAGAAGAATGGGGTTGAAATGGATAATAAATCAGTCATGATTGAATGTCCGAGCAGACTGGATTCTGCTTCTATGTCTTATGTTCTTAAGGGCTTCATACGGAAATTGTACAACTGATTACTTTTGACCAACAGCACTGAATGTTTACATTCTAAATGCCATTAGAGAGCTAATTTAAAAGGTTTTAGATTTACAAAGTAAACATTGTTATCATCACCTGATTTTTGTGGCTGAAATGATGGTATTTCATAAACTATTAGAATGCTTTAATACATATTTACAAAAAGCCCTTTTAGATATCATTCGGCTGAAACTTGGTAGTGGAAAATGAGTTGCAGCAAGTTATTGGTCTGCTCCTGAGGGAGGAGAAAAAATTAGTGGTTAGTCACTGATAGCAAAACCAGCAATTCATTAAAGATCTCTCAAAGCTATCAGCATGATGCTTATTCAACTTCATAGATACACCCCAACCTGCTGATTTCCTCCAACATTTTTGTGTGTGTTACTCTAGATTTCCAGTATCTGCAGAATTTTTCATGTTTACGAAGAAAGCCAACCCATCAGCCTCTCCTCTCTGCACTATAATTGTCTTACACTGTCTTAGTTCCACATACTGTACATTCTTCCACAGCTGCTTTTCTTGCTGATGTACAGTGTCTTGAAGATTGAGATATGATGTACTGACATTGCAGAAGGTTCATATTAATGATCCCAGGAATGAAGAGGTTGACATATAAAGAGCATTTGATGGCTCTGGGCCAGTACTTTCTGGATTATAAGAGAATGTGGGGGAATGTCATTGACCTTCCCCATCTCATGAGGAGGGAAATACTGGCTTTGGAGGTGGTGCAGAGGTGGTTCACCAGGTTGATTCCAGAGATGAGGGGGTTAGACTATAAGAGATTGAGTTGCCTGGGACTGTACTCGCTAGAATTCAGCAGAATGAGAGGAGAATTTATAGAAACATATAGAATTACGAAAGAGCTAGTTAAGATAGAGGCATGAAAGTTGTTTCCACTGGTAAGTGAGACTAGTAATAGGGGAGATAGCCTCAAGATTCGGGGGAGTAGATTTAGGATGGAGATGAGGAGGAACTGCTTTTCCCAGAGGATGGTGAATCTGTGGAATTCTCTGCCCAATGAAGCAGTGGAGGTCACCTCAGTAAATATATTTAAGACAAGGTTGGACAGATGTTTGCATAGTTGGGGAACTATGGGCTATGGGTAAAAGGCAGGTATATGGAGATGAGCCCACGGCCAGATTAGCCATGATCTTATTGAATGGCAGAGCAGGCTTGACGGGCCATATGGCCTACACCTGCTCTTATTATTTTGTGTTCTTATAAACCTATTGAATATTGAAAGGCCTAGATAGAGTTGGTGTGGGGAGATTATTTCCTATAGAGGGGGAGTCTAGGACCAGAGGGCACAGACTCTGAATAGAAGGATATCCCTTTAGAACAGATATGATGAGGAATTTCTTTAGCCGGAGGGTGCCGAATCTGTGGAATTTGTTACCAGAGATGACTGTGGGAGCTTGAGCATACTTAAAGTGGATACAATAGGTTCTTGATATGTAAAGGCGTCAAAGGCACTGTTCCCTCTAAACTGCATGGGTTCTCAGCCGCACAGCAAAAGGAATGTTCCTGCACACATAGCCTTTTTTTGCCACGCAGATGGCATTGTTCACAGTAGAATAAGTTTACGAAATGTAAAAGATTTTCTTTGTTGTACTGTATTTCATTATAACCTCCAATGAATAAATCAAAACTACGTGATTTTTCAATTTACATCCTAAATATTCATAGTATGAATATTACAAAAAAAAACATTTAAAGTGTGACCCAGTTTTCAGACTGTGTAGAAATTTCCTGCTCAGAGCAAGGTTAGTCCGCATAGCTGTGGGAAAAAAAAGTTAGAGGGACTGTTGGAAAGGTTATGGGGTGAAGGTTGGGGAAAAGTGTTGAGAAGGAAAATAAATCAATCATGATCAAAGAATCTCCAGTGAATACAGGGCCAGCACCACGATGGCATAGTGGTTAGCAGGATTTTATTACAGATCAGGGCATCAGAGTTCAGAATTCAATTCCAGTATCCACTGTGAGAAAGTTTGTATGTTCTTCCTGTGAACGCAGGGTTTCCTTTGGGTACTCTGGTTTTTTCCCACAGTGCAAAGACATACTAGTTAGTAGGTTCATTGGTGATTGTATATTGTCCTGTAATTAGGCTAAAGCTATGTCCACACTAGACCGGACATATCCGTAACCGAAGCTTTTTGTCTTTGTTTTGACCCTCCGTCCACACTGAAACGGTATTTTCCTCCTCCGAAAACGGAGCTTTTCTAAAACACTCTCCAGAGTGTTTAAATCTGAAAATGCCAGTTGGGCGGTGTAGTATGTACGGGGTAACCGGCTAATTTTAAAAACACTGTCATGACATGCCGGAACAAATGGTGGCGGCAGTGCGGCATTTCATTGTTTTCTTGAACGCAACTTCCAACACCACAACAATATCTGACAATAGATGTGTAACAGCCTAATGTAACATTGTATGGAAACACAAGATAACAGTGATGCAGACATGTTTTATACATTTAACAAGGTGCTTTATTAACTTATTGCTTGTGCAAACATTCAATAGATGTAATGGTCACTTTTGTCCAGTAACTCGTTTTATTGCACATGTTAAATCACATGTTAAATACAGCATAATAATACACAAAGACATGGCAAAAGCAGAGTCAAACAAATGAGGTAACAGCAATTTTCACTTTTGCCCAGTAACAAGCCTTATTGCATTTGGTTGTAGCTGTCGTCCCTTTCACCGATGAAGAGACTGGCTGTAGGAAATGTTTCCGGACAAATGCGCACCAAGTCTTCCGTTTGGCAATTTTCTTTTAAGTTTTTCTAGTCTGTAACTAGACAAATGCACACCAAGTATACCATTTCCTCTTCACTTGTTTTCTGTGTGTCCTGCGTATGCCCAGTAGGAGGAAATTTGCCCAAATACCCATTTTAATGTAGATGGAGGTATGTTCAAAACATGCTGGTGTGGACGCCTATCGTTTTTACACGAAACCAGCGTTTTCAAAATTATCTGCTCTAGTGTGGGCATAGCCTGAGTATGTAGGTTGCTGAGCAGTGTAGCTCATTGGGCTGGAAAGGCCTGTTTCGTGCTGTATCTCTAAATAAATTAAATAAATAAACCATCAAGTGCTCCTTACTCGATAATCCTTTCATTCCTAGATCTTTCTCATGAACCTCCTCTTGACCCTCCCCAATGCCAGTACTTCCTTTCTTAGATAAACTGCTCAGTTTGGAGTTGAAATATATGGAGATCGGAAGGTTAATTAGCAGCTGTATATTGACCCTGGTGTAAATTGGTGGCAGAAGAACCTGGGGGGGGGGGGGGATGGATGTGGAGACTGTTGTGGTTATTAGGGATGCAAGTGGAAAACAGGATTAGTTTTGTTTACTGAAGGCCTGTTTCAGTACGGTATGACTATGTAACAAGGATAGATCTGTAACAGCCTGTAAATGGAAAGACACATTCCTACATTCCATTCACACATTCAGACAATAGGACAGGCATGCAGTAAACCTGACCTATGTCGGCCTTGTCACTTATATTTATGCATTGTTATTTCACTAGTAATAATTGCAGATTTTCCAGCAGGAGAACAGAATTTCAAATTAAAACCATTGACATACACTGGCTGAAAATGACAAAACTGTTCTTCAAGGATCTTTCAACAAACTGGGTTTGAAATCTCTTGCAGAGAGTGGGGATGAGCGAGTGGTCTTGCATAAGAAGAAGGAATTTTTCCACCATAGGAGAAAATTAATTAGATTAGATTAGATTATGAGAACACTCAGTCCTTTTTTTATTGTCATTTAGAAATGCATACATGCATTAAGAAATGATACAATGTTTCTCCAGAGTGATATCACAGAAAATTAATTATGGATGCATCACGGCTTGGCACAGCAACTGCTCCGCTCGTAACCTCAAGAAACTGCAGACAATTGTGGACACAGCTCTGCAATCACGGAAACAGCCTCTCCTCCATGAACTCCGTCCACACTAGAAAATTTACAGATGCTGGAAATCCAATGCAACACACACAAAACAGTGATGAAGAGTCTCAATCCGAAATGTGGACTGTTTGCTCTTTTCCATAGAGGGTGCCCGGCCAGCTGAGTTCCTCCATCATTTTGAGTGCATTGCTGCATCTACATTTCTTATCTCCTCAGTAAATCAAAGACCCCACGCACCTTGGACATTCCCCCTTCCCCCACTCTCCCATCAGGTAGAAGGTACAAAAGCCTGAAAGCACATATCAGTAGGCTCAAGGACAGTTTCTATCCATATTATAATAATATTGAATGATTCCCTAGTTTGTTAAAATGGACTCCTTTCCTTACAATCCACCTTGTTATGACCTTGCACCGTATTTTTTACCTGCACTGCATTTTCTCTATAACTGTAATACTTTTTCTTCGGCAGCTGAACGGGGCACGACTGCGCAAGTGCGTGTAGTGGGACCGTGAGGCAGCAGGAGTATTTAAAAGAGAGCAGATTAACAGAGCGGGCGACGTTGTAGCGGGCGACAGAGTAGAGGGAGACAGAGTAGGAAGGCTTTGGCTGCTGAGGCTTTGGTGAGCAGAGGCTGAGGAAGAGCTTCACTCCAAGTGAGCTAAGGCCAGGTAAGTTCCTTTAATAAATCTAATTACCTTAGGAGTAGGTAATGGAGGCAGCAGTTAGGGCAGTTGAGTGCTCCGTTTGCAGGATGTGGGAAGTCAGGGCAAGCACAATCGTCCCTGATGACTACACCTGTGAAAGGTGCATCCAGCTGCAGCTCCTGACAAACCGAGTTAGGGAACTGGAGCTGGAGATGAACTTCGGATCATTCGGGAGGCAGAGGCAGAAATAGGGGGGAGTTACAGGGAGATAGTCACCCCTAAGAATCAGGAGACAGGTAGCTGGGTGACTGTCAGAAGAGGGAAGGGGAATAGACAGAATGAGCAGAGCACCCCGGTGGCCGTTCCCACCAATAATAAGTACGTCGTTTTGGATACTGTTGATGGGGACGACCTACCAGGGACAAGTTGTAGTGGTTGCGTATCTGGCACCGAGATGGGACCCTCAACTCAGAAGGGAAGGAGGGAAAAGAAGAGAGCAGTAGTGATAGGGGATTCGATAGTTAGGGGGACAGGTAAGAGGTTCTGTGGAAGAGTTCGAGAATCCCGAATGGTCTGTTGCCTCCCTGGTGCCAAGGTCCGTGATATCTCGGATCGAGTTCTCAGTATTCTCAAGGGGGGGGGGTGTGAGCAGCCAGATGTCGTGGTCCATGTAGGGACCAAGGATGTGGGTAGGAAGAGTGAGGAGGTCCTGAAAGGTGAGTTTAGGGAGTTAGGCGCCAAGTTAAAGGACAGGACCTCCAGGATAGAAATCTCAGGATTGCTACCAGTGCCACATGCAGGCGGGTTTAGAAATAGTAAGATAGCGCAGATCAACACATGGCTGAAGACATGGTGCAGGAGGGAGGGCTTCAGACTTACAGATAATTGGGCAGTTTTCCAGGGAATGTGGGACCTGTTCTGGCAGGATGGTCTACATCTGAACTGGAGGAGGACAAATATTCTTGCAGGTAGGTTTGCTTGAGAGGCTCCGGTGGATTTAAACTAGATACGAGGGGGGAGGGGAACCAGCGTGTAAGAACAGATGTAGGGAAGAAGGAAGAAAAAGAAAATAGTAAAGTTGTTTGCACCGTTAGTGATAAACAGAAGGTAAGAGGTGGAAAATATCTAAAATGCATTTATTTTAATGCTAGGAGCATTGTAAGAAAGGTGGATGAGCTTAAAGCATGGATTGATACCTGGAAGTATGATGTGGTAGCTATTAGTGAAACATGGTTAGAGGACTGGTATGATTGGCAACTAAATATTCCTGGATTTAATTGCTTCAGGTGTGATAGAATGGGAGGGACAAGAGGGGGAGGTGTTGCATTGCTTGTCAGAGAAAATATTACAGCAGTGCTCTGTCAGAATAGATTAGAGGGCTCATCTAGGGAGGCTATTTGGGTGGAATTGAGGAATGAGAAAGGTGTAGTAACTCTTATGGGGGTGTATTATAGACCACCAAATGGGGAGCGAGAATTGGAGGAGCAAATTTGTAAGGAGATTGCAGATATTTGTAGTAAGCACAAAATTGTGATTGTGGGAGATTTTAATTTTGCACACATAGACTGGGAAGCCCATACTGTAAAAGGGTTGGATGGTTTGGAGTTTGTAAAATGTGTGCAGGATAGTTTTTTGCAGCAAAACATAAAGGTACTAACTAGAGAAGGAGCAGTGTTGGATCTCCAGTTAGGGAATGAGATAGGCCAGGTGACACACATAAAAATTGCTGCCTGGCCTGCTGTGTTGACCAGCAACTTTTATGTGTGTTGCTTGAAATTCCAGCATCTGCAGATTTCCTCGTGTTTAGGTCAGGTGACGGAGGTTTGTGTTGGGGAGCATTTTGGTCCAGTGATCACAATGCTATTAGTTTCAATATAATTATGGAAAAGGGTAGGTCTGGACCCAGGGTTGAGATTTTTGATTGGAGAAAGGCTAACTTTGAGGAGATGTGAAAGGATTTAGAAGCAGTGGATTGGGACAACTTGTTTTATGGGAAAGATGTACTAGAGAAATGGAGGTCATTTAAGGGTGAAATTTTGAGGGTACAGAATCTTTGTTCCTGTAAGGTTGAAAGGAAAGGTTAAAAGTTTGAGAGAGCCATGGATTTCAAGGGATATTGGAAACTTGGTTCAGAAAAAGATATCTACAATAAATACAGGCAGCTTGGAGTAAATGAGGTGCTCGGGGAATATAAGGAATGTAAAAAGAATCTTAAGAAAGAAATTAGAAAAGCTAAAAGAAGATATGAGACTGCTTTGGCAAGTAAGGTGAAAATAAATCCAAAGGGTGTCTACAGTTATATTAATAGCAAAAGAACAGTGAGGGATAAAATTGGTCCCTTAGAGAATCAGAGTGGACGGCTATGTGCGGAGCCAAAAGAGATGGGGGAGATTCTTAACAATTTCTTTTCTTTGGTATCCACTAAGGAGAAGGATATTGAATTGTGTAAGGTAAGGGAAACAAGTAGAGAAGTTATGGAAACTATGATGACTAAAGAAGAGGAAGTACTGGCACTTTTAAGGAATATCAAAGTGGATAAGTCTCCAGGTCCTGACAGGATATTCCCTCGGACCTTGAGGGAAGTTAGTGTGGAAATAGCAGGGGCTCTGACAGAAATATTTCAAATGTCATTAGAAACGGGGATGGTGCTAAAGGATTGGTGTATTGCTCAAGTTGTTCCATTGTTTAAAAAGGGTTCTAAGAGTAAACCTAGCAATTATCTGCCTGAGAGTTTGACGTCAGTGGTGGCTAAATTGATGGAAAGTATTCTTTGAGATGTTATATATAATTATCTGAATAGACAGGGTCCGATTATGTACAATCAACATGGATTTGTGCGTGGAAGGTCACGTTTGACAAATCTTATTGAATTTTTTGAAGAGGTTATTAGGAAAGTTGATGAGGGTAAAGCGGTGGATGTTGTCTATATGGACTTTAGTAAGGCCTTTGACAAGGTTCCACGCGGAAGGTTAGTTAGGAGGGTTCATTCCTTAGGTATTAATATTGAAGTAGTAAAATGGATTCAGCAGTGGCTGGATGGGAGATGCCAGAGAGTAGTGGTGGATAACTGTTTGTCAGATTGGAGGACAGTGTGTAGCAGTGTGCCTCAGGGATCTGTACTGGGTCCAGTGCTATTTGTCATATATATTAATGATCTGGATGATGGGGTGGTAAATTGGATTAGTAAGTATGCAGATGATACTAAGATAGGTGGAGTTGTGGATAATGAAGTAGGTTTTCGAAGCTTGCAGAGAGATTTAGGCCAGTTAGAAGAGTGGGCTGAAAGATGGCAGATGGAGTTTAATGCTGATAAATGTGAGGTGCTACGTTTTGGTAGGACTAATCAAAATAGGACATACATGGTAAATTGTAGGGCATTGAAGAATGCTGTAGAACAGGGGGATCTAGGAATAATGGTGCATAGCTCCTTGAAGGTGGAATCTCATGTGGATGGGGTGGTGAAAAAAGCTTTTGGTATGCTGGCCTTTGTAAATCAGAGCATTGAGTATAGGAGTTGGGATGTAATGTTGAAATTGTACAAGGCATTGGTAAGGCCAAATTTGGAGTATTGTGTACAGTTTTGGTCACTGAATTATTGGAAAGATGTCAGCAAAATTGAGAGAGTACAGAGAAGATTTACTAGAATGTTACCTGGGTTTCATCACCTAAGTTACAGAGAAAGGTTGAGCAAGTTGGGTCTTTATTCTTTGGAGCGTAGAAGGTTGAGGGGGGACTTGATGTATTTAAAATTATGAGGGGGATAAATAGAGTTGACGTGGATAGCCTTTTTCCATTGAGAGTGGGGGAGATTCAAACAAGAGGACATGAGTTGAAAGTTAAAGGGCAAAAGTTTAGGGGTAACTTGAGGGGGAATTTCTTTATTCAGAGAGTGGTAGCTGTATGGAATGAGCTTCCAGCAGAAATGGTTGAGGCAGGTTCGATGTTGTCATTTAAAGTTAAATTAGATAGCTACATGGACAGGAAAGGAATGGAGGGTTATGAGCTGAGTACAGGTCGGTGGGACTTGGTGAGAGTAAGAGTTCGGCACGGACTAGAAGGGCTGAGATGGCCTGTTTCCGTGCGGTAATGGTTATCTGGTTACTTTATTCTTTACTGTTATTGATTTACCTTGTTCTAGCTCAATGCACCATGTAATGATTTAATCTGTATGAACAGTATGCAAGACAGGCTTTTCACTGTATCACAGCACATGTGACAATAATAAACCAATTCCAACTCCAATTTATTGATTATTATATTTAAACTTAAGCTAGGAGTACACAGACAGAACTTACCCCACCATTGTAATCTAACTAATTATTTCATAGGCTGTTGTTCCAGTGATCCAGAAGAGAGCCTGAGTCAGCCAGAGTACTGGCCATGACATTCTCCATACTACTCCATTGCCAGATGGGAGGAAACACCAAACTGGCATGTATGAGCCTATGCAAAGTGCGGGCAGCTAACATTCTCTTCCCTTCCTGGTAAGAATCATAGAGAGAAACACATGGAAACAGGCCCTTCGGCCCAACTGACCATGGTGCCCACCAAACTTGTCTCACTTACCTGCATCTGGCCCATATACTTCTGAGCCAGGAGTTCCCAAGCTGGGGTCCACAGACCCCTTGGTCAGTGGTAGGATCCATGATATAAAAATGTTTGGGAACCTCTGCTTTAAACCTTCCTGTGCATGTATTTATCCAAGTACCTTTTCACTCTTCTTGCCCCAATCCCTTTTTTGGCAGTCTCATCCATATAGGCACTACCCTGTATGTGAAGACGTTGCTGTCAGCGGTCTTTAAAATCTTTCACCTCTCACTTTAAACCTGTACCCTCTAGTTTCCCTTTCCCTTGAAAAAATACATTGTGTATTCTCTTTATTTATATCCCTCTGTAAGGCCACCCCTCAGTCTCTTTCACTCAGAGGAAAATGTCATGGGTCAAATATTTAAGGGAAACATGAGGGGGAGCTTCTTCGCTCAGAGAGTAGTGAGAGTGTGGAATAAGTTGCCAGAGAAATTACGTTTGTGGGTTTGATTGCAACATTTAAGAGAAGTTTGGATAATTACATGGATGGGAGGCGTATGGAAGGCTGTAGTCCAGGTGCAGGTCGATGGGACAAGGCAGAATAATAGTCTGGCATGGACTAGATGGGATGAAAATGCTGTAGTGCTCTATGACTTTCAGAATCTAAATCTTCTCTGCACTCTTTCCAGTTTAATGTTATCTTTCGCATAACACCAAAACTCTACATGATATTCTAGGTGCAATCTCACCAATGTCTTGTACAATCTTAATGAAATGGACAGCAGTTTAGGAAAATTAGAATGATTTTTCTACTTGGAATTCGTAGGTCAAGTGTGTGCTGACATGGTGCTTCATTACTGAAGAAAAATTGTGGTGCTAAAAATATGTTGATGTGTTGCTAATGTCATCAGTGATGTGGCACTGATTGACATAACCTTACATCGACGGGGGGGGGGGGTACAATGCTTTCATGGGATAAGATGGTTACCATCCATTACCATATACCCCCTACCATTTTGATGAACATGAGGAGACAGTGGGATATCTGGTTACAGATGATATTCCATTGAAGATACTGTAATTTGTTTACAGTAATGCTGCCAAGATCCATTTCCCTCTTTCATGTGACTCACCCATAAGCAGTTAATTCATGGAAAATATCTGAGACTCAGGCCTAATGTATGTGATTCTGCAAGACCACTGGAGGCTGGAGGCCCAGAAGCAGCCTGTCCTGGGGTTGGAGTTGGTGGGGGGGGGGGGGTGTTTGTTTTTGTGTGTGTGTGTGTGTGTGTGGGGGGGGGGGGGGCAAAAGAGCTTGTATTGCTGTGTGGAGCATTGTAGACGTGCTATGTTGATGCTAGAATGTGTAGCTGTCCCCAGCGCAGCCCTAGATTGTGTTGGTTGTTAATGGATATGATGCATTTTACTCTATGTTTCAATGCACACATGATAGATAAATCAGAATCCAAATCTGAACCTAAAGCAGTCAGAATCAAGCACCACAAACACAACAGGTTCTGCAGATGCCGGAAATCCAGAGCAACACACACAAAATGCTGGAGGAACTCAGCAGGTCAGGCAGCATCAATGGAGAGGAGTAAACAGTCGCCAGTTTGGGCCAAGACCCTTCATCAAGACCCAGGTCTGTCTCCATATGCAGTTTAACTACTTAAAACACAATTGTCTTATCTTCCTAATCTTCAAACATTGTGCATAGTTGCTGCTCTATCAGCAATTATCAATTTATCACAGCAGAGGTGAGAGGTGACTTAATAGAGGTGTACAAGATAATATGAGACATAGATCAAGTGGACAGCCAGAGACTTTTCCCCAGAGTGGAAATGGCTAATATGAGGGTCATATTTTCAAGGTGACTGGTGGAAAGTATAGTGGAGATGCCAGAGGTATACACAGACGGTGATGATGAGTAAGTGATGAGCGTTTGGTACACGTTGCCAGTGGCGATGGTAGAGGCAGATATATTAGGGATATTTAAGAAATGCTTAGATAGATGCATGGATGATTGACAAATAGAGGTCTATGTAGGAGGTAAGAGTTAGATGATCTTAGAGTAGGTTAAAGGGTCAGCACAACATCTATGCCATAGGGCCTGTATTGTGCTGTACTGTTCTGTGTCCTATGTTCTATCTCTTTTACACATGTAAAAGTCTGCAACAATACCACAGAGTGGTATCTGGGTAAATTCTCTCATCTAACAGAGACACAAGAGACTGAAGATGCTGGAATCTGGAGCAAAAGATGAGCCACTGGAATAACAAAGCAAATCAGGCATGATCTATTGAGGGAAGCACGCAGTAAATGTGTTAGGTCAAAATCCTTCATTCAGTGCTGCTAACCAGCAGGGCCAGCAAACTTATCAAAAGTGTATATTCAAGAAACAAAGCAGCACAAATGAATGTGACTAAAGGTACAAAGGCTGCAGAATCCTCAACAGTGCAAACTTCCTTGTGTAGCGTTAGTGTGTAGAATAGTTGTTTATCAGTCTTTATTTATGCATAATTTTTCATAAATTCTGTTGTATTTATTTATTTTAAAGTCTATGCCGGCAAGAAAATAAATCCCAAGGTAGTAAATGGCAACATAAACATACTTCAATAGTAAATTCACCTTGACTCTCCTGGTTTCACCTATCACCTACCACCTTGTACTTCCTCCCCTCCCCCCACCTTCTTTTCCCATCCTGATGAAGGGTCTCAGCACAAAATGTCGACTGTACTCTTTTGTCTTGCCTGCTAAGTTCTCCAGCATTTTGTGTGTGTTGCTTGACTTTGACCTTGCTTGTTTATATGTTTACATAATCACCTCATTTTTTCTGCAGTAGGTGTCATGCCGCTTGAATGCCACCTGGCTATTTTATAGGTTAATTGCTATCACTGGAACCTGAGTATGAGCCAACCATAACTTCCTTCTCTTTTCTACTACTAGACATATCTTTACCCCTCCCCTCCACTTTCCATAGGGATCACTCCCTCTGCGATTCCCTTGTCCATTTATCCCACCCCACTAATCTTCCTTCTGGCAAGCAGCCCAAGTGTTACACCTGCCCATTCACCACCTCCCTCACCTCCATCAGGGCCCCTAACAGTCCTTCCAGGTGAGGCAACACTTCAACTGCAAACCTGCTGGGGTCGTCTGTTGAGTCTGGTGCTCCCAGTATAGCCGCCTCTACATTGGTGAAACCCATCGTAAATTGGGGTCCTTTGCTCCATCCACCAAAAGCAGAACTTCCCAAAGGCTAATCATTTAAATTCTAATCTCCATTCCCACTCCGACATGTCAGTCCATGGCTTCCTCTTGTGCCAAATTGAGGCCACCCTCAGGATGGAGGAGGACCACCTTATATTTCATCTGGGTAGCCTCCAACCTGATGGTATGAATATCGATTTCTCCCAGTAATTTTTTCCCTTCCCCCCTTCCCTCTTCTTCTATTCCCAACTCTAGCCTTTTACCTCTTCTCACCCGCCGATCACTTTCCTCTGGGTCCCCTCCTCCTTCCACTACTCCTATAGTCTACTCTCCTCTCCTAGCAGACTCCTTTTTCTCCAGTCCTTTACTGCTCCCACCCACTCGGCTTCCCCATCGCCTGCCAGCATGTCCTCTTTCCACTCCAGCCACCTTTTATTTTGGCATCTTCCCCCTTCCATTTCAGTCCTGATGAAGGGCCTTGGCCCAAAACACCAACTATCTATTCAATTCCAGAGATGCTGCCTGACCCGTTGAGTTCCTCCAACATTTTGTGTGTGTTGCTTTTTCCTCTTTGTCTTCCTTTCTTTCTTCGTTCTTTGTACTTGCAACACTCAGTAAAACAGGCATAACCACCAGGTTTTACACTTCACTCCTGGCTTCCTAAGAACCTCTGGATCAATATCACCAGATCCAACTCTCGCTCACAGAAAACATTTCCAAGACTCTGCCAATGTTCTGCAATATAGTAGATTGACTACATATTTAGTCAACCGGAATGGTCTCTGTCACATAAATGTTGTGGTAATAGGAAATAGTGACTAAATCTCAATTAATTCTCAAAGTGTGAGAGATACCTTTGCTGAGTTTATAGAGCACTGTCCATTATAGCACAGTACAGGCCCTTCAGCCCACAATGTTGTGCTCACTTTTTAACCTACTCTGAGGTCAATCTAGCCCTTTCTTCCTCCATAGACCTCGAATTTTCTATTATCTATGTGCCTATTCTTAAATACCCCAGGCAAAGCTTTCCGTGTAATCACCACTCCCTGTGTAAAAAACTTATCTCTGACATCCCGGCTAAACTTTCCTCCAATCACATTAAAGTTACGCCTCTGGTATTAGTCATCTCCACCCTGGGAAAGAGTCTCTGACTATCCCCTTGATCTATGCTTCTTATCATCTTGTACACCTCTATGAAGTGACTTCTCATCCTCCTTCTCTCCAAAGAGAAAAGCCCTAGTTCACTCAACCTGTCCTCATAAGATATTCTCTCCAATCCAGGTAGCATCGTGGTAAATCTCCTCTGTACTGTCTCTAAAGCTTCCACACCCTTCCTATAACGAGTCAAACAAAATATTCCAAGTGTGGTCTATGACCAGGGTTTTGTAGAGCTGCAACCTTTTTGTCCTTCAAGTCCATGCTATCTGTTGTTGGAACTCCAAATTCTTCACCTTTTTCATGCCTATAATCTCTGCATATTCTCTAAAATACAGAAATTATGTGTGTAATCTTATTTTTGTTGTTCTGTTTTAAGTTAACTTTGAAAGACCTCATCCCACGCTGAAAGAATGAAGAAATAAATACCTTTGATGTGAGTAAACATTTCGGTAGAACATGAGCGTGGCCTTATTATCAGCACAGATCACTAGATGTGAGTCATAATGCTATTCCTAACAGCTGGTGTCTCTGACACCATTGAGTGTTTTGTGATGATAACGTTATTATCAGCTTCAAATCCTTTGTATGAAAGGCTGAAAATCACGGTTGAATTCCATTGCTACAGATACCTGCCTCCCCCACTCCCTCTACTCCTCTGAGGCCCACCTTTACCTTGTTGGGCTAACTTTACAATTACTTCTCATTGAATGTGTGGCCAATATACACTCAGTGCCACTTAATTATGTACACCTATAAAGCTGCTGTTTATTGCAATATGTAATCTGCCAATCATGGGGTAACAGCTCAATGTATGAAAGCATGCCAACCTGGTCAGTTATTGTTCAGACAAACATTAGAATGGAGAAGAAATGTGATCTAAGTGACTTTAACTGTGGAAGGATTGTTGGTGCCAGACAGGGTGGCTTGAGTATCTCAGAAACTGCTGAGCTCCTGAGAATTTCTGTCAGTATCTCCAGTTGAACTCTGTTTATTTGTGTGTTTTCCCCCTAGCTGTCAGTCTGTGGTTCTGTATTGCCATGTGCTCCTGTCCCCACTCCTGCTCTACTCAGGCCCCTGTATTACTGAGTACTCCGTCACTCATTGTTTCTCATTATTACCAGTATTTCTGCCACCTGTGTCTCATTGTGCTCCACCTATCATCTGCCTGTCTGTTTATTGTTCAGTGTATTTCAGTCCTGTGTTTTCACCTGTTTGTTACCAAATTGTTCTAGTGAGTTTTCCTGAGCCTTTCCAGCATTTGTACCTGAACTCTGTCCATCTGAATATTGACTCTGCCTGTTTCCCAATGGTTTTTGTATTTAGAAACCATAGAAAAACTACAGCACAGAATCAGGCCTTTTAGCCCTTCTTGGCTGTGCCGAACCATTTTCTCCCTAGTCCCACTGACCTGCACATGGACCATATCCCTCCATACACCTCCCATTCATGTATCTGTCCAATTTATTCTTAAATGTTAAAAAAGAACCCATATTTACCACCGCGTCTGGCAGCTCATTCCACACTCCCACCACTCTCTGTGTGAATAAGCCCCCCCCCCACAATGTTCCCTTTAAACTTTTCCCCCCTCACCCTTAACCCATGTCCTCTGGTTTTTTTCTCCCCTTGCCTCAGTGGAAAAAGCCTGCTTGCATTCACTCTATCTATACCCATCATAA
Source organism: Mobula birostris (assembly GCF_030028105.1). Taxonomy (NCBI): domain Eukaryota; kingdom Metazoa; phylum Chordata; class Chondrichthyes; order Myliobatiformes; family Myliobatidae; genus Mobula; species Mobula birostris. The sequence goes on from NC_092371.1 coordinate 172,263,461, forward strand.
TTTTATATACCTCTATCAAATCTCCCCTCATTCTTCTACGCTCCAGGGAATAAAGTCCTAAACTATTCAACCTTTCTCAGTAACTGAGTTTCTCAAGTCCTGGCAACATCCTTGTAAACCTTCTCTGCACTCTTTCAACCTCATTTATATCCTTCCTGTAATTTGGTGACCAAAACTGAACACAATACTCCAAATTCGGCCTCACCAATGCCTTATACAACCTCATCATAACATTCCACCTCTTATACTCAATACTTCGATTAATAAAGGCCAAAGTACCAAAAGCTCTCTTTACAACCCTATCTACTTGTGATGCCACGTTTACGGAATTTTGTATCTGTATTCCCAGATCCCTCTGTTCTACTGCACTCCTCAGTGCCCTACCATTTACCCTGTATGTTCTATCTTGGTTTGTCCTTCCAACGTGCAATACCTCACACTTGTCTGTATTAAACTCCATTTGCCATTTTTCAGCCCATTTTTCCAGCTGGTCCAAGTCCCTCTGCAGGCTCTGAAAACCTTCCTCACTGTCCACTACACCTCCAATCTTTGTATCATCAGCAAATTTGCTGATCCAATTTACCACATTATCATCCAGATCATTGATATAGATGACAAATAACAATGGACTCAGCACTGATCCCTGTGGCACACCACTAGTCACAGGCCTCCACTCGGAGAAGCAATTCTCTACCACCACTCTTTGGCTCCTTCCATTGAGCCACTGTCTAATCCAATTTACCACCTCTCCACGTATACCTAGCGACTGAATTTTCCTAACTAACCTAATTTTCCTAAATCATTTCTCTGGATGTTTTGATCTCTGCCTGAACTTTGACGTCAACTTTGTTTGCACCTCGGGATTTGTTACTTGATTAATATTACTGTGTGCACAGTACTGAGTCTGCAATTGGATCCCTGCTCCAGTGTCCTGACAGTTTCACACATAACAGTCTCTAGAATTTACAGAGAAACAAAAAAAAATCAAATGAGCAGTTGTTCTGTGGCCCTTGTTAATGAGAGAGATCAGAGAGAATAGGCAGACTGGTTCAAGTTGACAGGAAGGTAACAGTAACTCAGATAATCATGTGTTACATCAGTGGAGTGCAGAAGAGCATCTCTGACACACAACACATCGAATCTTAAAGTGATGGACTACAGAAACAAAGACCACAAACATTTTATTAGGTACAGGAGGTATGTAGTAAAGTGGCCATTGAGTGTATATGAAGTGAACATTATCATCACAAAACGCTCAATATATTTTCACTTTTATAAATCAGTCTCAGTTGAATTGTTTCTTTACCCTTAACTGTATTATGTCCTGATCCTATATATCTATGAATCATAGTGAAGTTCACAATGGAAAATTATGTTAAATGTGCACAAGGGGGAACAATTTTAAGGTGATTGGAGGAACGTATAGGGGGATGTCAGAAGTCAGAATTTCACACAGTGGTGGGTGTATGTAATGCATTGCCAAGGATGGTGGTAGATGCATATATGTGTTACGGACATTTAGGAGACTTGTATAGGCTCATGGTTGGAAGAAAAATGGAGGGCTACGTGGGAGGAAAAGGTGTTATTTTGTTATTTTTTGCACAACAGGCCCTCTTGGCCCAACAAGCTTCACTGCCTATTTAACCATAGTGGCCCATCTATTTAACCCTAGTCTAATCACAGGACATAAGAGTATAAGGACAATTTACAATGACCACTTAACCTACGTCTTTGGACTATGGGCAGAAATCAGAGCAGCCGAAGGAAACCCAGGAGCTCATGGAAAGGAAGTACAAACTTCTTACATTCAGCATCAGAATTGAACTCTGAACTCCAACACCCTGAGCAGTAATAGTCATGTCAACTGCTATGCTACTGTGACACCCCCACCTTCCCTGCGACTAAAAACTAACTTGCATCTTTCATGCTCCCAATTCTGATGAAGGTTCATAAACCTTCCACAGATATTTTCTGACCTCCAGGCATTTCCCATTTCTGATTATAGGCAGGTCATTGTCCTGGTGCCCAGGCCGAACAATGTACTCCTTCTCTGAATTAAGAGTTGTGTTCCATTCGTTGTCTGATGAAAATCAGATGTCCAAGACACCCCACTATAGGAAACATCTTCAACACTTTCACTCTGTCTAAGCCTTCCAATACTTGATGGGTTTCAATGAGATCCCCCCCCCCACTCTTCTAACCTCCAGGGCGTAGAGGCCCAGAGCCATTAAACACTCCTATGTTAACCATCTCATTCCTGGGATCATTCTCATGAACCTCCTCTGGACTTTCTCCAATGCTTCAAGTTAACCTTTTGGAAAAGCCAAGGAATCCTGCAGAAGAACTCCAAGTCTCTTTGCATGTCTAATATTTCTGTCAGAGGGTTAAGTGATGCATGCAGCTTATTTTATTTATTTACTCATTCATTTTTTAGAAATACAGTGCAGAACAGGCCCCTCTGGCGCATTGAACTGCACTGCCCGGCAACCCATCAATTTAACACTAATCACAGGACAATTTACAATGACCATTTAACCTCCTAACTGTCTTTGGACTGTGGCAGGAAACTCGAGCACCCGGAGGAAACCCATGCAGTCACAGGGAGAACATACAAACTTCTTATAGTTGGCACAAGATTTGAACTCTGAACTCTGATGCCCATGCTGTAATAGCACTGCACTAACTGCTACATTACCATGGTGACTTCTTACATGTGGACATGGGTGAGATTTGATCATCTAGCTCCCTCTAGCAGAAAAAGGGATCTATTTTTTCCCTTCAAGGCTGAAAAATAGGTCCAATTTATCGACTTTACACTCCCTATCCATGGATTCATCAAAGATTCATCAAAAGCTGAAGGCATTTCTTTGACATGAACTCATTAGAGTTTTCACCCTTTCACTCTGAGGGAATATGTGAAGTTGGAAAAGGATAACATTATCCCTGCTGACAGAACTTTAAGGGTAGAGCAAGATACTTTGAGAGAAAGAAGGTTAATTGCAGAGCAGCTGAAGACCCTTGACACTGCAAAGTTTCCAAGCAGCAGACACACAGGCTGTTCTGCGGTACACTCAGCCAATTAACATGAAAACTCTGTGACAGATTCTGTTGAAGTCTCAGGTCAGTCTAAAACACAAAAGGGCCTAGACAATTTCACTTCTGAACAGAACACTAGAGGCCACCATACTTTGAGCAGATTGTCTATTATCTTACAATGGAAAAGTCGAATAAGAACCTTCCACAGACCCTAGTCAAGTAGTCATACAGAAATAGGCCATTCAGCCCACCATATTAATGCTGACTATTGTGCCTACCTAGATGTATTTCATTTGCCCGCATTAGGACTGCGCCTTTTGCACTTTACCTATTGAAATGACCATTGAAATGCCTCTTAATGTGCCTCCACCACTACTTTCGGCAGCCCACTCTACATATCTATCTCACTCCATGTGAAAACCATTCCGTTCAGAACCCTCATAACTTTCCTCTCTCTCTCACCTTTTGTATTAGACACCCTTACTATTTGGGGGAAAAAAAATCTGACCATCTAGCCTATCATGAAAACATTTGTAGATCAGCAAATATGAAATATGAAATTCCTTTGACATATGTGTTAATCATACAAACATGAGAAAATTTGCAGATGCTGGAAATCCAAGCAACACGCACAAAATACTAATTATCAACACACACAAAATGCTGGAGGAACTCAGCAGGCCAGACAGCATCAATGGAAAAGAGTTAACAGTTGACGTTTTGAGATGAGACCTTGAACTGATGAAGGGTCTCAGCCTGAAATATTAACTATTTACTCTTTTCCATAGTTGCTGCCTGGCCTGCTGAGTTCCTCCAGCATTTTGTGTGTGTTAATCATTAGTATACTCCAGTAAAGGGTGGCATGGTAGCGCAGTGCTTTGCATCATGCTTTACCGCACCAGCAACACAGGGTCAATTTCCACAGATGTCTGTAAAGAGTTAGTACATTCTTCCTGTGACTGCTTTGGTTTGTTCCTACAGTCCAAAGACATACAGGTTAGGTTGAGCAGGTTGTGGACATGCTATGTGGTGCTGAAAGCATGGTGACACGTGGGCTTCCACCAGCATATCCACGGACTGTGTTGGTTGTTGACACAAGGATGCATTTCACTGTATGTCCTGTTGGAAGAACCAGAAGTTCTTTTTTTTCCCTCAGCCAACATTCCTTTCAAATGATCAAGGGTACAAGTTCACCTTATAGCTTGCCATGTCACTGCACAGGTTTGCCCAACTGTTTGGCTGTCAGGCATAGCACAGAGGAAGTACAAATCTCACCTTTGATTCTCATTTGACAGCTCGCTGTTTTCCCTCTTCCAAGATCTCCTGGGCTCCCTGGCCACGTCCACCGTAATCCATCATCAATTTCCCAGACCCTATCTCAGTGCCAGGCCTCTGAAGCAGACCCTTATTTGGTTTCTCTGTTGCATTTGGAAGCTACAGCAATCACAATCAAAAGAAAACAATTACTTTTCCAGCAGAATACATTAATTCAAAATGAGTGAGAGTGAAAGAAGCTGTAGACTCTGCCAGTGATATCGAGGCTTGCTTTCTTTTCTTTCTTTCCTGCCAGCTTCAAGGATCAACTCCCACCACCAGATTGTAAGTTGGCCCGAAGAGCGAATGAAAGAAGCTATCAGATATTGAAAGGCCTGGATAGAGTGGGAGTGGAGAGGATGTTTCCTATGGTGGGGGAGTCTAGGACCAGAGTCACCGTCTCTGAATACAAGGTTACCCCTTTAGAACAGAGGTGAGGAGGCATTTCTTTAGTCAGAGGGTGGTGAATCTGTGGGATTCCTTGCTACAGATGGCCTTGGAGGCCTAGTCATTGGATGTATTTAAGATGATAGGTTCCTGATTAGTAAGGACGTCAAAGGTTACAGCGAGCAGGCAGGAGAATAGGGTTGAGAGGCATAATAAATTAACCATGATGGAGTGGCTGAGCAGACTTAATAGGTAAAATGGCCTAATTCAATCATCTTAAAATGTTGCCACAGTACTAGTTATAATAACTTCTGTTCAACAGGAAGTGCTAATCTTTCAAATGTTGCAGAGTGTATTTCAAAACAATCAAGCTATCGTTCTCCTCTCTGTTCTGTCATTAATAGGCATCTAATTTTGTGAGAATGGTTATTTGATTATGAAAGGTCTGTTTGCATCACAGCCAATATGTGGAAGTTATCCGGGTGAAAATTTGAAATTCTATGTTTATTGCCTGTTCTAGGATATTGACAATTTGATGAGTCCAGAGATAAAGGGCAAGTCCAGGCCTGAAACTGGAGGTTGGAGACGTGATAGGCGTGAACCTTAGAGTCCGGTCCCAACAACTGTAGGCCCGGAGCTGGCCTGTCCTTGGGTTGGAGGCCTCTGTCTGTGAAGGGGTGGGAGGGGCTTTTTTTCCTGCTGTTGTTGCTACTTGTGTTGTTCTATATTGTGTGTTGCATTGCTCTGCCAAGCATTGTGAGTAGGCTATGTTGGCATTAGAATGTATGGCGACACTTGCAGACTGTCCCCCAGCACATCCTTAGGTGTGTTGGCTGCTAATGTAAATGACACATATTTCACTGTATGTTTCTGAATCTGAATATCTTTCCACTTACAATACAATTAATGATTAGAAAGGAAATTGTGTTTAAAATTCCAACAGTGTTCAGAAAACAAATTGCTTTTTAAATTCCACTCTAATTTATTTGAATATCACCAAATTTAAATCCACCATGGACCAGCTGCAATCAGTGTTACAGTGCATGAAGACTGAAGAAAATTTTTTCATTAAAGATAGTCCTTGATGTATTTAACAGTGGCTTAGTCGCCTTTCATTTGAGAGAATCAAATCTAATTCACCACCTGTAATGCAAGGTTTCAATCACCAAAAGTGATATTAAAATCTACACAGAATAATTTACCAGTTTCAAGTAGTCATTTTCTTTTAAAATCAAAAGTAAAAACTTTTCAAACTCTGGAAGTTTAAATTTCAGAGCCTTCTCAAAGGTAGAGTTAGCAATATATATAGGCATCTGTTAGTCTCATGAGACCATGGATTTGCGTCTTGGAAGGTTTCAGGGCACAGGAATGGGCAAGGTTGTATGGAAGACCAGCAGTTGTCCATGCTGCAAGTCTCCCCTCTCCTCGCCACCAATATTGTCCAAGGGAAGGGCATTAGGACCCATACAGCTTGGCACCGGTGTTGTCGCAGAGCAATATGCGGTTAAGTGCCTTGCTCAAGGACATAACACGTTGCCTCAGCCAAGGCTCGAACCAGCGACCTTCAGATCACTAGACGAACGCCTTAACCACACTTGGCCACACGCCAACACTAAATTCTCATGGAAATGATTTCTGTAGCGACCATGCTCAATTTGCAGATAATCCTGGCTTCTAGTTGAATAATTTTGTAACCTAATACAAATCGCACAGAAATCTGACTCTGCACTATGCATAATTAACAGTTAAAGTTGCATTAAAAAGGTACAGAAACTCCCGTCTAGTTTCTCAAAAACCCATCTTAAATCCTTCATAGGAAAGGTGAAGCCACATTTGGGATACTTTGTACATTTTTGGTCACTCTGTTACGAGAAAGATGTTAGTAAACTAAAAACCGTGTAGATTTACCAGGATATACACTAAAGATTCTGCAGATGTTGGAAATCCAGAGTAACACGCATAAAGTGCTGAAGGAACTCAGCAAGTTAGGCAGCATCTATGGAGAGGAATAAAGAGATAAACATCGGCTCTGTATTCCTATCTAGAGATCTACCAAAATGTTGCCTGAACTTGGGGCCTGAATTCTAAGGAGATGTTTCGTAGTCCAGGATTTTATTCCCTGGACATTGAGGATTGAGAGGTTGCCTGATAGAGGTTTATTTGATCATGAGGGGCATAGACAGGGTGTACACACATTGTCATTTTCCCGGGGAGGGGGTGCTAAAAACAAAAGGCACAAGTTTAAGATCAGAGCGGATTAAACAAATTCAACCATTTTCTAGATTCTCAAGTTCCAACAACACCTATGTAAATGCTCTAGACTCTTTCAAAATTATTGATATCTTTCCTGTAGGTAGGTGTCCAAAAATGCATACATAACTCCAAATAAATCCTCACCAATGCCTTATAGACCTTTGACATAACATCCCAACTCCTGTACTCAGTGCCCTGATTTTAAATGGCCAATGTGCCAAAAACGACCTCATCTCCCTTTGATACCACTATCAAGGAATTATGGATTATACATTTTTTTAAAACTACAAATGGTCGTAGAAAATGTAAATGGAGTAACTTACAGCAGTCTGCTCATAATAGTCTCTACTGAAGATTTTTGAACCCTAGAACAACAGGTCCAGGGTACAAGTTAATTGACTGAGCAGGAACAGGCTTCTTCACATAAGGTATTTGGAATGAGCTGTCAGAAACAGTGACTGAAGAGAGAAGATTGGCACATTTAAAAACCACCTGGATAAATGCATGGATAGGAGAGGTTTAGAGGGCCAAACACAGGCAGATGAGACCAGCTCGTTGGGCACAGTTGGCTGCAGGGGTTGGTCTTAAGGGCCTGCTTGTATCCTGTGTGACTCAAAACCCTCAAAAGTAACCTGAAGATTTGAGAGTTAACTGAAAGCATTTCCAGAATGTCAAATAAAGTACAATTAATTTCTGTTCATACAGATTAGACACTTTACCTCAGTGCTGCCTAGAGCTTCATTCTCATGAATTGTTGTTATTGAGTGCCGCGGCTTCACCACATAAAAAGAGACAAAAACAGGGAAAGTTTTGAATACATTTTTCACTGATGACACTGTAGGGCACAGTAAAACTTTGTATATATTTACAAGGCAGTGCTGTGATTTTTTAAAATTACAGTTCATTCCTTTAAGGTTTTAGATCAACAAAACACTGGGGAGATTTCAAAGTAGGTGAGCAATGTTAAAACAGAAAGTAGAAGACATTAGTGAATAAGATTTCTACTAGCAGTCAACTGAATATTTCATTATTCTGTATAATATATCACCTGTGTTGCATAGTTTTAGCAAATTACTTTAAGCAGTGCATATGCTGTCTGCTTTGAAGGGCTGAGATGTGGGATTGTTAATATATCCACACTAGTTAAGCAACTTGTCAAAACAGTATCACATCATCACACAGTTCCCACTACAAATATGTACATACATAGAATGACATCAAAGCTGCACAGTTATTAAAATACTAACTTGTACCCTGGACCTGCTGTTCTAGGATACAAAAAAAACGATAAGCCACCACAAGAGCATGCTATTACAGCTCAGGGTGTCGTAGTTTCATCACCTCCTGTCTGTGATGAGTTTCTGTGTTCCTCCCTGTGAATGTATGGATTTCCTCAGGGTGCTCCAGTTTTCTCCCACATTCAAAAGACGTAATGGTTAGTAGGTTAATTGTTCTTTGTAAATTGTCCTGTGATTAGGCGAGTGCTAACTAGGTGGGTTTCTGAGCAACACGGCTTGTTGGGCCAGAAGGACCTGTTCTGTGATGTATTTCTTAATAAATAAAAAATAAATTTAAAACTCTTCAGTCAAGAGAGTGTTCTATGTTAAGAGCGGACTAATTTACCCTGGAATCCTTTTCTTCTACCACTTGTAGTGTTTCTTAATGCACAGTCCATAGTTCCTTGATAATGGCATCACAGGTAGATAGGGTCATAGAGAGATTTTGGCACATTGGCCATCGGAAATCTAAGTACTGAGTACACGGATTGGGATGCAATGTTGAAGTTGTATAAGGTGTTGGTGAGTGCCAATTTGCAGTACTGTGTGCAGTTCTGGTCACCTACATACAGGAAAGATATCAATAAGTCACGGAGTCATAGAGAAGTATATCACAGAAACAGGCCCTTTGGACCATCTAATCCAGGCTGAAACCATTTAAACTGCCTACTCCCATCAACCTGCACTGGGACCATAGCCCTCCATACTCCTATCCAAACTTTTCTTAAACATTGAAACCGAGCTCACATGCACCACTTCAGCTGGTAGCCCATTCCACACTCTCACGGCCCTTGAGGTGAAAAAGTTGCCCCTCTGGTTCCCCCTGAAATTTTTACCTTTCACCCTTAACCCATGACCTCTAGTTCCAGTCCCGCCCAATCTCAGTGGAAAAAGTCTACTTCCATAATCCCATCTATACTCCTCATAATTTTGAATACCTCTATCAAATCTCCTCTCAGTCTTCTACATTCTAAGGAATACAGTCCTAACCTGTTCAATCTTTCCTTATAACTCAGGTCCTCCAGACCCAGCAATATCCTTGTACATTTTCTCTGTACTCTTTCAACCTTGTTTACATCTTTCCTGTGGGTAGGTGACCAAAGCTGCACAGAATACTCCAAATTAGGCCTCAACAACAGCTTATAGAACTTCAACATAACATCCCATCTCCTGTACTCAGCACTTTGATTTATGAAAACCAAGGTGCCAAAAGCTTTCTTTACAAACCTTATAATGCCACTTTTAATGAATTATGGACCTGTATTCCCAGATCGCTTTGTTTTACCACACTCCTCAGTGCCCTACCGTTCACTGTGCAAGACCTACCCTAGTTGATCCTACTGTCATGCAAAACCCCGTATTTGTCTGCATTCAATTCCATCTGCTATTTTTCAGCCCATTCTTCCAGCTGACGCAGATCCTTCTGCCAGCCATGATGACCTTCCTTACTGTGCACAGCACCCCCAATCTCGGTGTCATCCACAACAAAGAGGCTGGCACACCACTAGCCATAGGCCTCCAGTCAGAGAGGCAATCATCTATTGACATCCTCTGGCTTCTCCCACAAAACCAACGTCTAATCCAATTTACCACCTCATCTTGAATGCCAAGCGACCGAACCTTGTTGACCAGCCTCCCATGTGGAACCTTGTCAAATGCCTTGCTAAAGTTCATGTTGCCACTTTCCACTGCCTTGCTTTCATCCACTTTCCTGGTAACTTCCTGAAAGAATTCTACAATATTGGTTAGACATACCTACCGTGCATGAAGCCATGCTGCTGGAGTAACTCAGCAGGTCAGGGAGTATCTGTGGAGGAGAATAAATAGTTGCTGTTTCAGGCCAAGACCCTGCATCTGGACTGCAGCTTATGAGGAGACAATGGTGCCTAACAGTGACTCCTTTGCCTGCATCTTTGGAAACAGTTCTATTTCCATCTTCAATGTCTCTATTTTCCCCTTTCAGGGTTCTTTTGAAGACCCTGACCTGGAGTTAGATGCTGACTTCGGTTCTTTGCGGGAATGGGACCCGCTCTCAGGGTTTCACAATTGGCCATTATTCAATATGCCAAGGATGCGGCCTAAGAGATTAGCTCGCCTTCAGAGTTCCGGGATCTCGTGGCTCTGGAGACAGGAGGACTGAAGGTCGGTGTCTCTGAGGGAATCCGGGATGTTACGGGAGGTGGAAGATCAAAAGCAGCCAGCTGGCTGCTGGCTGTGTGCCCAGAGACCCGAGTTCTTTGGGCACAGAGCTTGGAAAAAGCAACACAATGGACCTTTAACATTGTAAACCAGCAAGTTGTTTGTCATGTCTCACCTCTCGCTGTGAAATGTAGACATCTCTTTCTCCCTTATTAGGGAGGGAGAGAGAGCCTGTGGTATGTCAAATACCGGGTGAACGAGTAGTCCTTTGGGGAACTGTAAGTCTGTGTCTTTGCTGTTACTTTACTGCATGCTTGAGTGGGGGGGGGGGGGTGTCGATGCTGTTTTTGGTGGGGGTGGGGGATTTCTGCTTTGTTGCTTACACCTGGGAGCGGGGAGCTGAGAGGTCTGTGAGGTTTTAACATTTAACCGTCATTCATTCTTTGGGGCACTCCTCTATTTTTGTGGATGTTTGCAAAGAAAAAGTATTTCAGGATGTATATTGTATACATTTCTCTGACATTAAATGTACTTTTGAACCCTTTGACGGAAGCGAGCAGAAGCCGGGCCGTACTGCACTGCAGCCGCAATACAACAAATTTCACATCATGTAAGATATCACAATAAAACTGATTCTGATTCTGAACTGGAACTATACATAACGGATGCAAGTGTTAGTCCTCGGATGCCCAGTGCCCAGGAAGATGATCAGGAACAGCTTAATTTCTGCCCTTCTCTTTATCAAGGTGGATGGGGTTCTGTTGGAGTCTGTGATCTACAGCTGCACTGTTTAGTGATGGTTCCCATTCCTAAAGCTCACTGACCAGCCATTTTTCGATATCCCAAAATGTGGCCTAAAGATGTGCATCTTTGGAGTGAGGCCCTGTGGACAGGCCAAATTCATGCTGGTGTTGCCAGCTGAGGCGTCATGGGAGAAATGGAACATCATGAACAGTGGATCAACTGTCATAAGCCTCTGTAGTCAGGTGATATCTTGGTGGTGGGGTCCCGTTTGGGTAGCCTCCAACCTGATGGCATGAACATTGATTTCTCAAACTTCTGGTAATGCCCCCCCACCTCCCCGTCATGATTTCCCATCCCCTTTTCCCTCTCTCACATTATCTCCTTGGCCGCCCATTGCTTTCCTCTTGTGCTCCTCCCCCTTTTTCTTTCTTCCATGGCCTTCTGTCTCACCAACTTCCCAGCTCTTTGCTTCATCCCTCCCCCTCCAGGTTTCACCTATCACCTGGTGTTTCTCTCTCCCCTCCCCCTACACCCTCCACCTTTTAAATCTACTCCTCAGTTTTTTTTCTCTGGTCCTGCCAGTGTTTAGGTCAGAAACGTCAACTATAGTTTTTTCATAGATGCTGCCTGGCCTGCTGAGCTCCTCCAGCATTTTGAGAGTGTTGCTCAGATTTCCAGCATCTGCAGATTTTCCCTTGTTTGAGATTAGATCCCCTCTATTCTGTGGCTGTGTCCTCTGGTCTTAGACTCCCCCACCAAAGAAAACATCCTCTGCACATCCACCCTATCAAGACCTTTCAACGTTCACTAGGTTTCGTTGAGGTCACCCTTCATTCTTCTGAGTTCCAGTGAGTACAGGCCCAGAGCCATCAAACACTCTTCATGTGACAAGCCTTTTAATCCTGGAATAACTTTCATGAACCTCCTTTGAACACTCTCCAATGTCAGCACATCCTTTCTTAGATATTGGCCTAAAAACTGCTCACAGTACTCCAGTGAGGCCTCACCAGTGCTTTATAAAGTCTCAGAATTATATCCATGCTTTTCTATTCTGGTCCTCTTGAAGTGACTGCTAACATCACATTTGCCTTCCTCACCAACGACTGAACCTGCCATTTAAACTTTAGGAGTTCTGCACAAGGACTTTGAACCTCAGATTTTTGAATTTTCTCCCCATTTAGGAAATAGTCTATCCTTTTATTTCTTCTACCAAAGTGCATGATCATACATTTCTCGACACTGTAATCCATTCACCATTTCTTTGCCCATTCTTCTAATCTGTCTAATTCCTTCTGTAGCAACTCTACTTCCTCAAAACTACCTGCCCCTCTACCTATCTTCATATTGGCCACAAACTTTGCCACGGAGCCATCAATTCTGCCATCCAAGTTATTGACATATAACATAAAAAGAAGTGGTCACAACACAATCACAAACACAAACCTTTACTACCACTCTTCATCTCCTGTTTTATCCATGCTAGTATCTTTCCTATAAGACCATTGGCTCTTAACTTGTTAAACAATCTCATGTGCATCACCTTGTCAAAGGCTTTCTGAAAATCCAAGTACACAACTGCTTGTTATTTCTTCAAAGAATTCCAACAGATTTGTCAGGCAATCTTCTCCCTTGAGGAAACCATGCTGACATCGGTCTATTTTATCATGTGCCTCCAAGTACCCCAAAACCACATCTTTAACAATCAACTGCTGAGGTCAGATTAACTGGCTTATAATTTCCTTTCAACCTCTCTTCCTTCTTGAAGTGTGGAGTGAAATTTGCAATTTTCCATTCCTCTGGAACCATGCAGAAATAATTGACTCTTAAAATATCATTCGTGATCTTTCTGATTACTGATTACTAATGTCTCCACAATCTCTTCAGCCATTTCTTTCAGAACCCTGGGGTGTATATCGTCTGATCCAGGTGACATATCTACCTTCAGACCTTTCCAACTTCCTAAGAACTTTCTTTCTGCTATTGGCAATTTCATACCCTTCTGAACCTCTGACACTCTCGAACCTCCAGCATTCCTGTTGGTGTCTGCCATAGTGAAGACTGATGCAAAATACTTATTCAGTTCATCCACCATTTTCTTGTCCCCCATTACTACCTCCCTAGCATCATTTTCCAGCAGTGCAATATCCTCTCTCACCACTCTTTTCCACTTTATGTTGGCTTTAACTTCTCTTGTTAGCCATGGTTGTGTCATCTTTCCTTTAGAATACTTCTTCCAATTAATAAGTTAGTAAATAGGTTAGTAGGTAGTGGGCATGCTGTGTTGGTACCACAAGCATGGTGACACTTGCAGGCTGCTGCTCTCCACGTCTTCCAACCGCATTGGTTGTTGACGCAAACAATACATTTCACTGTATGTTTCGATGTTTTGATGTGCATGTGCTTGTATGGTCCTCTTTTTCCCTCTGACAACCCAAAGACAACTCAACTGATTAATTGGTTTCAGTAACTTAACCCTTAATGTGGGGTAATGGCAAGAAGAAGAGTAGGGAAGTTGATGAGCAAATCTGAAAGAGAACTTGCAGAGAAATTTGAAGAGGGTGAGTGGAATCAATGGGATTGCTCTCATGGGTAGACAGTACAGAATCAATGAGCCGAATGGCCTATCCTGGGCTTGTTATTAGCATGGAATAAGATAAGAATAATGCATTCCATCCCATCTCCAAATATTTGGCTTTCACCAAGCTGTAAGTAACCCTTTATTAAAATAAGCAAGACAGCTGAACCGGCAAATTTGGTCTCTTGGCTAAACTCAGCGCAAAGAATTGTTTACCATGGTTTGTCCACTGAATGGGAAAGAAAGTCTTTGGCTGATACAGTCTGACAGTGGTGAATTGAGTTCCTGCTTCATTGTGGTGACAGTTCAAGCCTTCCAAATTAAGATAGAGCCATAGAGTCATAGAGCACGACAGTACAGAAACAGGCCCTTCAGCCCATCCAATCCATGCTGAACACTTATATTGCCTAGTCCCATCAACCTACACTTAGGTCATAGTCCTCCACACCCTTCCCATCCACGTAGATACCCAAACGTCTCGTAAATGTTGAAATCAAACCTACATCCACAACTTCCTCAATCACAATACGCTGAGGGAAGAGGTTCCCCCTCAGATTGCCCCTAAATATTTCACCTTTCACCCTTAACCTATGATCTCTAGTTCTATTCTCACCCAACCTCAGTGGAAGAAGTCTGCATGCATTCACCCTATCTATACCTTTTGTAATTTTGGATACGTCTCTATGATCTCCTCTCATTCTCCTGCGCTCCAGAGAATAAAGTCCGAACCTATTCAATCTATCCTTGTAACTCAGGTCCTCAAGTCCCAGCAACATCCTTGTAGATTTTCTCTGCACTCTTTCGAGCTTATTGCTACCTTTTGTGCAGATAGGTAACCAGAACTGACAACAATATTCCAATTTCAGACTCACCTGTGTCTTATACAGTATTCTCCTGCGTTTTCAACACAAATTGTTTCATCAATATTGACACAAAGAGGGAAACTTCCTTGTTATTTTTCAGTTGCCTCAATGCTGTAATTCAGTGACCAGTTATGAAGAAAGAAGTATCCTATATCAACATGCAATTACCAAAGAACAAGGAAATTGAAATCTATCAACGAACACAATTGCAAGTATTTGAGATGTGTTAAACCCCACCTTAATCATAACCATGCATCAAAATCGAGAGAAAACAACACATCATAGCTTAAGAAAGAATTATTGATCAGCATCTCACCTTTATATAGAGAGAATGAAGACTGCGGGAAAGGTTAGAGGTCATGTAGTAATTACATGGGGCAATGGGAGAGAAGCGAATGTGTGATCCAGAGGTTAGACAAGTGACAGGTGAGAGAGACAGTGGTACGGATTGGGGCATGTCCTGGGAGCACGGCATGGTCTGGTACATTTCATAGCACACACTGGGATGCGGGACAGACGCTAGGATGGCAGATAGTGGGAAGAGGCACTGTTGAAGAAAAGCAGAGAGTAAAATAGATGGGTTAACATTACAAACAAAAAAAATTGCTGAGTTACATTCTGGAGGTGAAATTTCTACAGGAGGTAACTTTACCAAATGAAAAACAATGTGAAAATATTTTTAAATCAATTTTATTAGTTATTAACTGGAATACATTCAATGGCCACTGTACAGCTGCTCGTTAATGTAAATATCTAACCCACCAATCGTGTGGCAACAACTTAACGTAGAAGCATGCAGTCATGGTCAGGATATTCAGTTGTTGTTCAGACAAACATCAGAACAGGGAAGAAATGTGGTTTTGACCATGGAACGATTGTTAGTCCCAGACGTTGTAGCTTGAGTATCTCGGAAACTGATCTCCTGGGAAGTCAGAAGGGAATGGCCAGACCTGTTCAAACTGACAGGAAGGCAACAGTAACTTAAACAACCACGTGTTATAATAGTGAGTTGCAGAAAAGTATCTCTTCCGATTCGTCTGGGGATATAAGATGGAGTGGGTCAGAACGACCGTCATGCACAAGTCCCTGGACAACGGGGGCAAGAACATCCCCAATGTTGCCCTCACCCTGATGGCCAGCTTTGTGTGTGGCTGCATCAGGTTGTGTGTAGAACCCAGGTATGTGGGCACCAAGTACCACTATGTGCCCAGGTTCTACCTGTCGCCCTGGCCCCACTCCCGCGCAACACCTCAGTCAGCTGGTCGTTGCCGCCATACATGTCCTTCGTAGAAAAGTTCTTCCAGGAGAACGCCTTTGACCACAGGGCCATCAGGCAGTGGTCGGCACGTAATGTCCTGCAGGCACTGCAGGAGAAGAACGTGATGGACACAGTGGGGTGGTTCCCTGAGCAAACCGTCCAGTTCATCTGGCAAAATGCCTCATCGCCAGATCTCACCAACAGGCACCAAGACCTCGCCTGGCTGGCGGTGAGAGGGGCCCTCCCAGTCAGAGCCCTCCTGTACGCCCGGAACGTCGTCTCCGCACCCCACTGCCCACAGGAGGACTGCAGTGAGGAGGAGTCTGTGACCCACCTCTTTGCACACTGTCAGTTCGCAGAGAGGGTGCAGAGGAAGATGGACAGGCTAGTGTCACGTTTCATCCCCAGCAGCTGTGTAACAGAGGACTCTCTGATCTACGGGCTGTTCCCGGGGATGCACATGGAGACCAACATCCGGTGCTGCTGGCAGATCATCAACTCGGTGAAAGATGCTCTTTGGTCGGCCCGAAACTTGATGATCTACCAGCAGATGGAGATGTCCGTGGGAGAATGCTGCCGACTGGCACATTCTCGGCTGCAGGAATACGTGCTGAGGGACGCACTGAAACTCGGTGCAGCCACTGCAAGGGCCCGGTGGGGAAGGACCACAGTATAGGTTTCTTCACCCGCGGGAGTGGGAGGGGTCGGGTGGCGGGGAGTATACCCCTCAACAATAATATGGTAAGGTGAACAACTGGAGTGCCACGTGGGTGGCCATAAGTATGGATATGTACAGACCATAATGGAAATGTATGTAAGGGATGGAAAGTTATTGAATGGTTTATTGTATATAATTTTATTTTTGAATAAAGTATATTTTGAAAAAAAAATCTCTGAATGCACAACACATTGTACATTGAAGTGGATAGATTACAGTGGTAGAAGACGGGTACGGGAGGTAACGAATGAAGTGGCCACTGAGTGTATGTTCTGTGCTTATTCGTCCATTTACAATGCTGATAGAGTTGAGAGTTAGTCAGACATCAAATTGGGAAGAAATGTGATCCGTGACTTTAACCATGGACTGATTGTTGGGTGGCTGAGTATCTCAGAAAGTACTGAACTTCTAGGATTTTCACCTAGAACAGTCTCTAGAGTTTACAGAGAATGGTGCAAAAATCAAAAAAACATCCAGAGAGCGAAAGCACCTTGTTAATGAAAGAGTTCAGAGGAGAATGGCTAGACTAGTTCAAGTTGAAAGGAAGATGGCAATAATTCAAATAACTATGTGTTACTACAGTAGTGAGCAGAAGAGCACCTCTCAACACACAACACATCAAACTCTGAAGTGGAAGACCATATCAGGTTTTACTCCTGTACCTAATAAAGTGGCCACTGAGTGTATTTTTATGAAGAAAATGATGATGCAGTATAAAGACTGTCAATATAGGTGTCAATAGGCCTCCAAATGTAATTCAGAAAACAAATTGGAATGATAAACTTGAACCAGTGCACATAAGGACAAGAGATTCCACAGATGCTGGAAAACTAGAGCAACACACACAAAATGCAGGTGGAACTCAGCAGGTCAGGTAGTATCTATGGAGAGGACTAAACAGCCAACATTTCAGGACAAGACCCTTCATCAGGACAGGAAAGGAAAGGGGGCAGAAGCCAGAACAAGAAGTGCAAGGATTACAAGCTGACAGGTGATAGGTGAGACCTGGTGAGGGAGAAGGTGGGTGCGTGGGGGTGGAGGGAATGAAAAGAGAAGCTGGGAGGAGATAGGTGGAAAAGGTAAAGGGCTGAAGAAGAAGGAATCTGACAGGAGTCGAGTGTGGACCATGGGAGAAAGGGAAGGAGGAGAGGCACCATGGGCAGGTGAGGAGAAGAAAAGGAGTAAGAGGAGAACCAGAGTGGGGAATAGAAAAGGAGGAGTGAGAAGTTAGCAAAATCACTGTTCATATCGTCAGGTTGGAAGTACACAAGGATATTGAGTGGAACACACAGTACTGTCCTTCATTAGAGTTCCAAATTGACCACCTTTAAAACTATAGAGGCATGCAAAGAAGTTCAAATCTGACTACTTTGGAAGAGCATAATAAAGAGAAGTATGTTACACTGGTACCCTTTTAGCACTGCCAACAAAATACGGATCTGCATAGCACACAGAAAGAGTGAAACGTGGTGCTGTTAATGGAGTCACTACTTCAGAGCAGCAGAAATCTGGGTCCACCGATGCTGTCTGTGTCCCTGTGAACACATCTTTCCTCTCACTGCTGGGTGGCACAGGAGCACAGCAGTTAGCATAACGCTTTACAGTGCTAGTGACTGAGGTTCAGCTCCCACCGCCGTCTGTAAGGAGTTTGTACATACTCCCCACGACTGTGTGGTTTCCTCTGGGCTGCTCTTAAAGGAGATCTTAAAATCTTAAGGTTAAATCTGAAGATCTTAAGAAATTTTTAAAAATTGAACAGAAGAGTAAAATCATTAATATTCACCAGCTTGCCAGCTTATCAACCATGGGCATGTTGATCACTTTGGCAAGCCAATCAGAGCACTTACATCACTAGTGCTCATCCAATGGGAGTGTAGCATATAGAGCCATTTTGCTTAACAATCTTCATTCCTGGTAATTGTTGGATTAGACTGTATAAATGTAATTTTTTTGTCATTTTAACTTTTATTACCTGCTTGTATTTTATATAACTACTGTACCTATATACATGTGACTGTTTAGTATGTTTCCAAGTGGTCACAGTGTGAATATGTAATTGTTCAGTGTGTCCCCCTAGTGGTTGCATTTGTATGATTCTGGAAGATTTTCTGGTGTTCCATTATTTGAATAGAGGGTATCTGATTGGTTTACTCTTAACTACAAATTTGAATGGAATGTTTATTATCTGTGGTAGAAAAGAGCTGAGTAAGTAGGCTCGTCACCTTTACTCATTTTTAGTCTTTTCATAGAATTTTTTTTTTTAACCAGGGTATTCTCAAAGAGTTTGAACCTTTACAGAAGAGTCTACCATGGACATTGAATAAAAATTACCAGGGTAGAACATAGAATGGTATTGCACAGTACAGGTGTTCTGCCAACCTTTTAACCTGTTCCATGGTCCAACTTACACTTCCCTCCAACACAGCTATAACCCACCAGTTTTCTTACATCCATGTGCCTTTCTAAGAGTCTCTTAAATGTCCCTATTGTATCAGCCTCAACCACGCCCCCCCCCCCCCCAGGCAGTGCGTTCCAGGAACCCAGTACATCCTCATGAAATCTTCCTGCACTCACCTTAAAAGAACGTCCTCTGGTATTGGCCACTGCCACCCTGGGGGAAAAGAAAACACTGGCCGTCCACGCTATCTATGCCTCTTATAATCTTATACTCCTCTATCAAATCACCTCTCATCCAATTTGCTCCAAAGAGAAAAGCTCTAGCTCACTCAACCTTTCTTCCTAAAACATCAAGACCCAAGATTCAAGGTTGCTTATTGTCATTGTTCTGTACGCGAGTGTAAAGGAGAACAAAATGATTGATACTCCAATCTGATACAGCATTAAAGAAAAACAATAAAAAATCAAAAAACTACACAATAAATATGTGCTCTCTGATACAGATTCTTCATAAAACATATTCTCTATTCCATGTTCCTAAGCTGTGGGGGCCAATTCTTTACATATATTTAAGGCAGAGGTTGATAGGTTCTTGATTGCTTAGGGCATGATGGGATACTAGGAGAAGGCAAGAGAATGGGGCTGAGAGGAAAATTGGATCAGCCATAATGAAAAGGTGGAGCAGACTCAATGGGCCAAATGGCCTAATTCTGCTCCTATGTCTTATGGTCTTATGATATTATGGTAACTTCATGAAGGATCCCACCCACCCTTCTCATGGACTGTTTTTTCCATACCCACCAGGGAGGAAAGCTACGTACCATTCACGCCAAGATCATCAGACTCAAAAACAGATACTTTCCCCAGCAGTAAAACCTCCACCTACTAACTCATCTCTCCTCACCCCAACTACATTACTTTATCATTTCCTGTCAGTCACCTTATGTACAGACACTCCTGTCTCTAGCATCAGTATATGGGCATACAATCAATCTCAGTATGTAACCTATCTTATGCATTTATACTTATTATGTTTTTTTTGTGCTGCATCGGATCTGGAGTAACAAATATTTTGTTCTCCTTTACACTTGTATACTGAGAATGACATTAAACAATCTTGAACGTTCTATTTTTCGATCGCAGCACTTCTTTAAATCCGTCTTCAATTACATTGGGTTGAACTATAGATTTGAAGAACAATCCTTTCAATGTTTTTGCCATTCTGGTTTTGTATTGAGGTTTGAAATCACCAACAACATACAGTTAATGCAATAAATCTGAAGATGTAAGTTGGCTGTATGTCATTTCTGAGATGATGACAATTTAATGGCAAGAATTTTCAAAGAAACGGGCAATGATACAACACTCATGACTGAGAACAAAATTGTTACTGTTGAGTGAATAACAGCTTCAACCATATAATCCATACTTTAACCACCCGGCTCCAATAAGGTTAGATTAGTCTAATGCAGAATTTTGGATTCAAGGAGGCTCCATGTGAAAGCAGTAGAAAAGCAGGGAAACTACATGAATATTGTATACCTTCAAAAACCAATTCAGAAAAAATTACAATTAATCATGATTCAGGTTATCAAGTGACAATCTTAGCTTTTATAGGCTACCTACCTCTTTGATTTCGCTATTATTGGTTTCATTGGTGTGTTGTCTGAAAGGATTGGAACAGATGCCATCCACCTCGAGCATCGCAGGTCCCTTCTGTAGAGCAGTGATTGGACGAATCACACCAGGTCTGGTCTAGGTTAAAAGATCAGTACAACACCAGTGTACAGTTGCTTTGAAAAGAGTAATTGAAACTGGTAATAATTATGAGAACAAACTCTAAGATCTCACTTTTGATTTATTAAAGCATTTTCAATTCTACTTTAACAGAAACATTAACTTTCACTTGAGGAGGAAAAACACCAATTATATGTAAATTTTGTACCAAGATCATTCAGATAAAGCCTACGATGAATACAGGAGCCTCAGGTCCCACACCTTCATGTTCAGGAACAGTTCAGCCGTCATCTCCTGAACCAGAGTAAATAAATACACTCACCTCAACACTGAACTGATTTCACAACCTACAGACTCTCTTTCAAGGGCTCTACAACTCATGTTCTCAATAGAAACCAAATTTCCCTCAGGATTAATAAAGTATATCTATCTATCTATCTATCTAGAATTGATTATTCATTGAGTTATTAGTATAATTATTTAATTTTTCTTTTTGTATTTGCACAATTTGGTGTCTTTTTCACACTGGCTGTTTGTCTGTCTTTGTTGGTGTCTAGTTTTTCATTGATGCAATTGTGTTTCTTTGTATCTGCTGTGAAAGCCCATAAGAAAATGAATTTCAGGATGGTATGTATGTATTTTGATAAATTTAGTTTCAACTTTGAATATGCAGGTCAGAAATTTTAGGACATAAGTCAACAGCTAGAACTTTTTTTTTTGTCTTTGATTCCAACATCAGCAGTGTTACTTGTTTTTCAAAATGCTGGGTTGGAGGACCATACGTGGGTGGCGGGGGGGGGCGGGGAGGAAGGAATGGTGCCTTGTTTTGCTGTTGTTGTTTTGTTACTTGTTCTGTACTGTGTTGTTCTGCCGAGCATTGTGGACTATGTCGGTGCCAGAATGTGTGGTGACACTTACAGGCTCTCCCTAGCACCCCGTGGGTGTGTTGATTGATTGTTAATGCATGTTTTCATGTACATGTGTGATGCACTATCAATTACTCCAAAAGACTGGAAGTAGAGTAAATACTGAAAGGCTTTTATTAACAGTAAATGGACACACGTCCATGCTGTATGTCTGCCCTGGACTGAGGGAGGAGCAGTGACACAATCGCCTTTATTCAGGGGGCTGTGGGAGGAGCCACAGGAGCAGTCAGCAGAGGGGCGTGTCCAGACAGGTAAATAAATGAATCTGAACCTGTATGCAATACACATTCTGAGCGGCTGCTGCTGCTTATGATGCCAAAAAACTCTTTAACAGAGACTTAAAGGCCATAGTAAACTTAAATTTGCAGCTGTGGCTGCTATAGAAACACTTACAGGTTGATTCTCTGTGGTCTCAGGAGATGGTAGATGGAGATTAGCCTGAATGAGAAACACCAAAATATACAATGAAGCCATACCTACTTATAGAACACTCTGCACAGAATAAATAAGAGATTGAATGAAACTAATAACTTGAATAAAAAAAAACCTTGTATTGTAACTAAAATTGCTGGGGGTGGGAACCAAACTGAAGTGACTGAGGAAAGGGAGGTTGGCTCACAAATACAGAAAGCTTGGAGACAGTGCCAAAGGGAGGATAGGCAGGTGATAGAGAAGGGATGAGCTCAGTCTGATGGTTTGAGATGTGTCTATTTTAATGCAGGGAGTATCATAAATAAAGCGAATGAGCTTAGAGCATTGTTCAGCACTTGGAGCTATGATGTTTGGACATTACAGAGACTTGGATGGTGCAGGGGCAGGAATGGCTACTTCAAGTGCCAGGCTTTAGATGTTTCAGAAAGGATAGGGAGGGAGGCAAAAGAGGTGGGAGCATGGCACTGTTGATCAGAGATAGTGTCACGGCTGCAGAAAAGGAGGAAGTCATGGAGGAGTTGTCTACAGAGTCTCTGTGGTTGGAAGTTAGGAATAGGAAGGGGTGTTTATTATAGGCACCCAATAGTAACAGGGACATCGAGGAGCAGATAGGGAGACAGATTCTGGAAAGGAGTAATAATAACAAGGTTGTCGTGGTGGAGGATTTTAATTTCCCAAATATTGATTGGCATCTCCCTGGAGTGAGGGGTTTAGATGGGTTAGAGTTTGTTAGGTGTGTTCAGGAAGGTTCCTTGACACAATATGTAGATAAGCCTACAAGAGGAGAGGCTGTACTTGATCTGGTATTGGGAAATGAACCTGGTCAGGTGTCAGGACTCTCAGTGGGAGAGCGTCTTGGAGATAGTGATCACAATTCTATCTCCTTTGGAGAAGGATAGCAAAAGAAAAGTTAGGGAAACATTTAATTGGAGTAAGGTGAAATATGAGGCTAGCAGGCTGGAACTTGGAAGCATAAATTGGAAACAAATGTTCTCAGGGAAATATACGGAAGGAATCTGGCAAATGTTCAGGGGGTATTTGTGTAGGGTTCTGAGTGGGTACTTTCCAATGAGACATGAAAAGGATTGTAGGGTAAAAGATCTATGGTGCACAAAGGCTGTTGTAAATCTAGTCAAGAAGAAAAGAAAAGCTTTCAAAAGGTTAAAAAAACTAGGTAATGACAGGAATCTAGAAGATTGTAAGGCTAGCAGGAAGGGGCTTAAGAATGAAATTAATAGCGCCAGAAGGGGCCATGAAAGGGCATTGGTGAACAGGATTAAGGAAAGCCCCAAGGCATCGTACAAGTATGTGAAGAGCAAGAGGATAAGACATTAGAGAAAAGGACCAGTCAAGTGTGACAGTGGAAATGTGTGTATGGAACCGGGGGAAATAGCAGAGGTACTTGATGAATACTTTGCTTCAGTATTCATTACAGAAAATTACTTCAAAAGTAAATCAGAGTTGCAATATAGACCTGGGTGTGCACCAGGAGATGAGCTGAAGCTGATCTGCCTAAGTAGGAACTTGGTACAGCTTTTACATTCTCAGTTCATGAGATTACCAGCGAAATTAAATTTTGATATTAGAATGGTAGCTACAGGAAAATTTAATTAAGTAACAGACTATGTTGTGATTACATAACAAAATGATTATCGACAGGTCTAACAGCAAATAGAATTTTCTATTACAACGATGGGTGCATACCTAGTGAAGTTCCTGAAACTTGGGTGTCATCGCTGCTGCATTCCACTTCTCTACTTAGGTCTGTGCTTCCCTGTTACCACATTGGCACAATCCACATCTCTATGTACTAGTTATTGGCCCTCACTTTTTCTTCCCTTACAACACAATTGGTATTAGTTTATTGTTGTCATATTCCACCTATGATGCCATCTGTACATTTGCTGATGATACAACCATTGTTAGTAGAATCTCAGGTGGTGATGAGAGGGCGTACAGGAGTGAGATATGCCAACTAGTGGAATGGTGTCACAGCAACAACCTTGCACCAAAGGTCAGTAAGACAAAAGAGCTGATTGTGGACTTCAGGAAGGTTAAAACGAAGGAACACATACCAATCCTCATAGAGGGATCAGAAGTGGAGAGAGTGAGCAGTTTCAAGTTCCTGAGTGTCAAGATCTCTGAGGACCTAACCTGGTCCCAACATATCGATGCAGCTACATTGAAGGCAAGACAGTGCCTGTACTTCATCAGGAGTTTGAAGAGATTTGGTATGTCAACAAAAACACTCAAAAACTTCTATAGATGTACTGTGGAGAGCATTCCGACAGGCTGCATCACTGTCTGGTATGGGGGTGAGGGCTACTGCACAGGACCGTAAGAAGCTGCAAAGGGTTGTAAATGTAGTCGGCTCCATCTTGGGTACTAGCCTACAAAATACCCAGGAGATCTTCAAGGAGCGGTGTCTCAGAAAGGCAGCATCCATTATTAAGGACCTCCAGCACCTAGGGCAAGCCCTTTTCTCACTATTACCATCAGGTAGGGGGTACAGAAGCATGAAGGCACACACTCAGCAATTCAGGATCAGCTTCTTCCCCTCTGCCATCCGATTTCTAAATGGACATTGAACCTGCGAACACTCCCTCACTTTTTAATATATATTATTTCTGTTTTTTGCATGATTTTTAATCTATTCAATATACGTATACTGCTAAGCTAACAAATTTCACGACACATGCCGGTGATAATAAACCTGATTCTGATTCTGTCTCAACATTCAGTGAAAAGCTTGTCTTGCGTATTATTCATACAGATCAATTCAGTTCAGTGCCTTGAGGTAGTACAAAATAAAACTATAACAGAATGTAGACTAAATGTAGCAGCTACAGAGAAAGTACAGTCTTTTTTGCAGTCTTATAGTTTTTTACATCCTATGTTTTCCACCCAATCTTTCCTTTTTTTTGTGTGCATGGAGGAGGAATTTGGCGGTTGATAATCTCGCTCCCATTCTTTTTATTCTTGGTTTTGTGGCTTTCAGGAGAAGAAGAATATCAGAGTTGTAGACTTGATAATAAATGAACCTTTGAACCTTTGAACTATGGGCAGAAAAGACAGAACATGGAGGAAACCCACATATGCATGGGAATGATCATGCAAACTCCTTACAGATGGTGCTGGAATTGAACTCCAAATTCCACTGCCCCAAGATATAACAGTGTTGTACTAATTGCTCCACCACCATGGCGTTTTTGTTTATTATTGTCACATGTACCAAATACAATGAAAATTTGGTCTTGCAAACTGTTTAAACATATCAAATCATACAGGTAGAACAAGGTAAAATGAGAGTCTATCTTATCATACAAGGGCACTACACATTCTACCTGTGACTGTGTTGGTTTCCTTGAGGTGCTCCACATCCCAAAGATGTGCGGGTTTGCAGATTAATTGGCTGCCGTTAATTGCCCCATGTATGTAAGTGAGAGATAGAATCTATGTGTGCATGAGAGGGGGGAGGTATATTTATAAGGCCATAAGACAGAGGAGCCATTTGGTTCATTGAGTCTGTTCCGCCATTCCTTCTTTACCCTCCTCAACCCCAGTCCCTGGACTTCTCCCTGTAACCTTTCATGCCGTGTCCAGTCAAGAACCTATCAAGCTCAAACTTTCTGAGCACCTTCTCCCTTTTAATAGTAACTGCACTCATTTCTCTTCCCTCATACACTTCAACTTCTGGCACACTGCTAGTGTCTTCCACAGTGAACACTGATACAAAATACTTATTTAGTTCATCTGCTCTCCCCTTGTCCCCCATTACTATTTCTCCAGCCTCATTTTCTAGCAGTCCTATATTCACTCTTATCTCTCTTTTACTGTTTACATACTTGAAAAATCTTTTACTATCTACTTTGATATTGTTTGCTAGCTTGCTTTCATATTTCATCTCTTCTCTTCTAATGATCCTTTCAGTTGCTCTCTGTAGGTTTTTAAAAGCTTCCCAAACCTCTACCTTCCCGCTAATTTTTACTTTATTATATGCGCCCTCTTTTGTTTTGACATTAACTTAGATTGCCCTTGTCAGCCATGGTTATACTATTTTGCCTTCCTCATTTTTTCCCAGAAACTCACAGCATTGTTGCTTTGCTGTCATCGCCGCCAGCATCTCCTTCCAATTTACTTTGACCAACTCCTCTCTCGTACCACTGTAATTTCCATTACACCAGCGGTCTCCAACCACCGGGCTGCAAAGCATGTGCTACCAGGCCGCGAGGAACCAATATGTTTTGGCGATATGAGTCAGCTGCACCTTTCCACATTCCATGTCACGCCCACTGTTGAGCTTGAACGCATGCGAGGTCATTACCCGAGCGTCATCCACGTCAGCGTGGAAAGGAGATCAACTCCATGAGCTTGCAAATGACGGTGGGCTGAAAAGTATGTTTGACATAACATCTCTGCCGGCATTCAGGATCAAAGTCAAGGCTAAATATCCTGAGATAGTCACGAAAGCACTGAAAACGTTGCTTCCATTTCCAACATATCTCTGCAATGAATGCAACAAAAACTAAATTGTGGAATAGACTGGACATAAGGAACCCCCTTCGAGTATCGCTGTCTCCCATCACCCCTCGCTAGAACCGTCTTGTTGCAGGAAAACAAGCCCAGGGCTCTCACTGATTCAGCGATATTGGTCTGTTGCAATGATTTTATATGTTCATACGGGGAAAATATGTGCTGTGTGTTTAATATCCAAACGTTACTTAAAATGTTATGATGCTATTGACTTATAAGTGACTTATACAGTAATTGACATCACTATATTCATGCGAGGAAAATATGCGCTGTGTGTTTAATATTAAATTCGTTAGATAATCCCTTTTAGAAACGAAATTGAGTGTATTAGCCACTTATCACCTATATTCCGGTCATGATTAACAGCCGCCCCCTCCCCCACCACCGAACAGAATCACCAAAAATGATTTGTAGAAAAAAAATTGGCACGTACACACATGCGCACTGGTGCCCACGCAAGGCTTCATGGTCATTGTAGTCTTTCTTGGGGTAAACACAACGTATTTGACTGCTACTCTTGTCCGTTGGCAACCCTCCCCCCGCCCCCAGTCAGCCAGTTCTCAAGAATATTGTCAATAATAAACCGGTCCGCAGTGCAAAAGAGGTTGGGGACCCCTGCTTTACATCACTGAATTACTGCTATGTTAGACTTTACTTTCTCCCTATCAAATTTCATGTTGAACTCAATCTTATCGTAATCACTATCTCCTTGGGGTTCTTTTACCTTAAGCTCCCTCATCACCTCTGGTTCATGATATGACACCCAATCCAGGATTGCTAATCCCCTAGTAGGCTCAACAACAAACTCCTCTAAAAAGCCATCTCATAGGCATTCATCAAACTCACTCTCTTGAGATCCATTACCATCCTGATTTTCCAAATCAACCTGCGTGTTGAAATCTCCTATGACTATCATAACATTGCCCTTCTGACATGTCTTTTCTAGTTCCTGTTGTAATCTATGGTCTACATCCCAGTTACTATTGGGGGGCCTGTATATAACTGCCATCAGGGTCCTTTTACCCTTGCCATTTCTTAACTCAGCCCACAAGGGTTCAACATCTGATCCTATGTCACATCCTTCTACTGATTTGATGCCATTCTTTATCAACAGAGTCATGTCATCCCCTTTGCCTACCTTCCTATCCCTCCAATACAATGTGTAACCTTGGACATTCAGCTCCCAACTACAACCGTCCTTCAGACATGATTCAGTGATGGCCACAACATCATACCTGACAATCTGTAATATTGCAA
Source organism: Mobula birostris (assembly GCF_030028105.1). Lineage (NCBI taxonomy): Eukaryota > Metazoa > Chordata > Chondrichthyes > Myliobatiformes > Myliobatidae > Mobula > Mobula birostris. Next base: position 172,291,307 of record NC_092371.1, read on the forward strand.
CAAGATCATCCACCTTATTTCTTATACTTCGTGCACTAAGGCATAACACTGAGTACTGTACTTGAGGAGAATGTGAGAAGAAGTAGTATTTGGAGATGCATTAGGCTCAGGGTATCAAAGTTCAGAGTTCATTTCCAGCATCCTCTAGAATAAGCTTTACATCCTTCCTATGAGCACTTAGGCTTCCTGCAGGTGCTCCCATTTCCTTTCACAGTCCTAAGATATACCAATTAGTAGTTAATTGTTCATTGTAAATTGTCCTGTGCTTAGGCTAGGGTTAAATAGGTGGGTTGCTGGGCAGTGTCACTCTTTGGGCTGGAAGGGCCTGTTCTGCATTGTACCTCCAAATTAATTAATTAATTAAACGAGATTGGTGCCTTGGAAGAATGAAGATCCTGAATGACTTGCTTTAGTGGTCATCACACTGAGTTGACCACTTTCTGTACAAACACATTTGCATGCAAGTATTTAAAAAAAAGACAACCTTCCCACGCAGGCACTGGCATGGTTGTTTTTTTGTTGGTTCAGTACATTTGAAATGAAATAAGCACGACCCATTTAAAGCGTGGCACCTTCACCTTTCCTCCATACAAGTCACAAAATGTGTCTGCTCACAACGTACACCCCATACAAAAAAGAACTCACATATTTGGTTTCTCTTCCAGCTGACTTCGGTATGGGACTGATAGACTGGAAATGAAAAAATATTCAAGAATTACCTCACGGCTGAAATGGATAGTAAGGTACACACAAGAGATTCTACAGATGCTGAAAATCTTGATCAACGCACACAAAATGCTGGAGGAACTCAGCAAGTCAGGCAGCATCTATGGAGGGGAATAAATAGACAACATCCTGATGAAGGGCCTCAGCCCAGAACATCGACTGGTTATTCATTTCCATAGATGCTGCCTGACTTGTTGAGTTCCCTCAGCATTTTGTGTGTTATTCAAAATCAGAACTAGTTTTCTTCACTAATCCTTTTCTCCTCTCTACGCCCATGACAGTGTGATTAGGCACAGCTCAAACACCATTGATAAGTTTGCCAAATACACAATTGTTATAGGCAGAATCTCCAATGGTTACAAGAACGTGGACTAGAGTGAGACGGTTCAGCTGGTTGAGTGGTATCGCAACAATAACCTTGCACTCAATGTGGATTTCAGAAAGGGGAAGTCGAGGGAACATACACCAGTTCTCATCAGGGAATCAGCAGTGGAAAGGATGAGCAGTTCCAGGGTGCTAGCATCTCTGAAGATCTATCTTGGGTCCAACATATTGGTGCAATTATGAAGAAGGCATGTCAGTGGCTATACTGAGGTGATCTGGTATGTCACCAAAGACTCAGATTTCTACAGGTGTAACGTGGAGAGCATTGTAAATGGTTGCATCACTGACTGGTATGGAAGGGCCACTATACGGGATCGGAAAAAGCTGCAGAGGGCTTCAAGCTCAGTCAGCTCCATCATGGGTACCAGCCCCTTCAGCATTGAGGACATCTTCAAAAGGCGATGCCTCAAAAAGGCAGCATCCATTGTTAAGGATCCCCCTCACCCAGGACATGCCCTGTCATGACCTTGGCCCATCTGTAGAGTATTCTGAGGGCTCGGAGTTTTTAGTTGGTATGTTTCTTTTGTATTCTCTGCATTTTATTTATTTGAGTTATCAGTATTGTTGTGCTTCAGGTTTTTTATCTGTTACTGTTAGGTCTTCTCTAATTTACACTTGAAATTGTCCTTGGATACTTCCAAATAATTCTCCAAGACTTTGCAGGTGTCCAATTAAGTATCCTTGGGTGTATGTCTCTTACTAAAATGGTTAGAGGTAGATAGATAGGTAGATACTTTATTGATCACAAAGGAAATCATAGTGTCACAGTAGCATTACAAGAGCACAAATATAAATCTTGGAAACAAAGTAGAAAGAATAAAAAATAAGCTACCACTAACGGTCTAACAGGAGGGGCGGGGCAGTTATCACTTCCCTAGCTACAGATTGACTCATTACAGAGTTTAACAGCCGAGGGTCAGAATGACCTCATATAGCGCTCTTTGGAGCAGCACAATTGTCTTACTCTTATTACAAAGTGCTTCTCTGTTCAGCAAGGTGGCATGCAGATTGTGAGAAACATTGTCCAGGATTGCCAGGTGTTTCCATCGGGTCCTTTGTTCTACCACAGCTTCCAGTGTGTCCAGTTTGACTCCTTTCTAATCAGTTTATCGAGCCTGTTGCCATCACCTGTGTTGATGCCATTGCCCCAGCACACAACCGCATAGAAGATTGTGCTGGCTACAACAGACTGGTAGAACATGTGAAGAAAAGGCCTGCATACTCCAAAGGACCTCAGTCTCCTCAGGAAGTAGAGACAACTCTGGTCCTTCTTGTACACAGTCTCTGTGTTGGCGCTCCATTCAAGTCTGTCATCCAGGTGCACCCCAGGTACTTGTAGGTCCTTACCACATCCAAGTCCTCACCATCAATAGTAACAGGGAGAAGTGTAGGCTTAGTCTTCCTAAAGTCCATCACCATCTCATTTGTCTTACTAATGTTGAGCAGCAGATGATTCAGTTTGCACCATTTGTCAAAGCCCTCTATTCACCCTCCCATTCTCCATTTTATACACCCAACTACTGCTGAGTCATCAGAGAATTTTTGCAGATGACATAACTCAGTGTTGTATCTAAAGTTCGAGGTATTCAGGACAAACAGGAAGACAGCCAATACAGTCCCCTGTGAGGCCCCAATGCTGCTTATAGCCATGTCTGACACACAGCTCTGAAGCCACACAAACTGTGGTCTGTCACTCAGGTAGTCCATTATCCAGGAGACAATGGAAGTACAAACTTGCTTTGAATGGAGCTTTTCCCCCAGCAATGAGGGCTGTATGGTATTGAAGGCACTTGAGAAATCAAAAAACATGATCCTCACAGTGCTGTCCTGCTGATCTAAATGGGAGTAGGCTCTGTTCAGCAGATAGGTGGCAGCAACATCAACTCCAATGTGCTCCTGGTAGGCAAACTGTGGGGGACCAGAGGTCAGAGGTGAGCCAGGACCAGCCTCTCTGGAGTCTTCATGATGTACGAGTACAAGTTATTTGTAACTTGTTACAATTCTGGGATTTTGTCGGCTAAGTATGAATTCTTTTATGCTCTGTTTTGTCGGTGCACAAATAAATATCTATTCAATCAAAGCACGCGCACGAGAGAAGGTTTTAACAGTGGTATTCACACTGCAATGAGAGAGACAGAACAATATGCATGCATAGACAACAGATCAAAACTTGGTGCTAATAAGAGGATCATTACTCTAAAAGAAATAGACACATACATTACACTTCCTGCCCCTTTAGATTAATGCAACATAAAACTGCATATGTAACAAAAAATTCAATTTCCCATTCACAAACCATATTCCAAATAAACATGCTTTCACAATAACAGTCCGTAACTAACTTCACAGTTCTAAAGGTTCAGTCTTTTGAGTGGCACTCTTTTTCTTTCGGGATAGCGCCTCTGGGCCTGTGGAGTGGCAAGAGGTTTGGCAAGTGTCTTGTCAATGATAACATCCTCATCACGCCTCTGGACCTGTAAAGTGGCATCAGGTTTGGTAGGTATCTTGTCTAAGACAATGTTTTCAGTTTCCAGTGCCATGTTGCTGTCGGTGACATCATCACCGAGAGGCAAGTCCAGTGACTGTAATGCGTCCATCTTGTTGGATGCAATTGATTCAGGTGTGTTCTTTCAGTTGAGTATCCAGTATCTGGTCCACATGACATCTCCATGTCTGATCTCCAACATCCAACATCCATCAACAGGCCAGTTAGTGTAGCTATCCTACCGGGTGTCCGCTTGTTTTCTCGGTAATCTTCCTGTCCAATCTCCAATCTCCTTGCTGCTTCACCTGGCAAATGACTGAACTATTTATTCTGTACTTCCCTCCGGAGGTCTGGTTTCAGGAGGTCTATGCGAGATCTCAGATTCCTGCTCATGAACAGCATTGCAGGTGTTTGGTTTGACATTGCAGGAACAGAGTTCTGATACACAAAAAGGAAGTTGTCCACCTTCTGCTGTAGAGAAATGCCCTCCTTGTCCATCACTTTAATGGACTTATTGAAGGTTTGGATAAAACTTTCAACTCTTAAACAAAGTAAATCTCATTCAGTAACTTATCAAAGTCTTCGCAAAAATAATCAGTTCTTGCAGAAAATCAAATTTGGATTCTTCTAATGAAAATAAACTTACACATCCAACTGTATAAAATCCTCTGCGCCATTACACATTTCATTCCCGCGCTGGTTCTTCATCTTGGGTGGCTTGCCATCTTGTTTCTTGGTTCATTGGAATGAAATAGTTTATCAACCACAGAAAGCCAGTTCACAAACTTGTACAGAAACTTGACCAAATCCCTTGGTATGATTTTGCAGAACTAATTCCAAACTACACGGTAGGGATTTTAGACACTGGTCTCTGCTGAAATTGGCTCATTATAGCTGCTGCATGCTGTAGCTGTAGCTTCAATAAGTCTTTTATCGCTGCTGTCTCTCCTCCAGGGGTTTGACCCTGAGGGTTTCAAGTTAGTAGGGTAAAGATACTCACTACTAATTCCACTCTTAACAGTTCATGTCTTCAGCTTCTAATCATTGCTGCATTTCTCTCTTTGTCTGTCCTGTGTCCAGTCACACCTCTCCCTCGCATAACGTTTTTCTCAAGTTCTTTTTTTTATATATAAAATTGGTAACCCTCATTTTCATCCCTCCGCAGGTGGAGCTTTCTAACATTACAACTTTGGGTTTAATTAACCTGGGTTACACGTTTGTTGCTGGGTGGTGAGGAGCTGGCTTGAAATGGCTGATATTATTTTTCTTCATAAACAGTTGGAATTCTTCTGACGTACATTGTGGTCTGTGTCACTCCCAATTTATTCAGGTAACCTTTTCTGGTGAAGATAGACCTCAGAGCAGAGACAGTCTTTGCTGAGCTGGTTGATTTCATTGGTATAGCATCCAACCACTTTGAATGAGCATCCACAGCATTCAGAAACATGGAGTCCATGAATGGCCCAACAAAGTCAATGTGTACTCTTTGCCATGGTGATGATGGCCACTCCCACGGGCGTATCAGTATCCATGGGATGCATTTTGAACCTTTTGGCATCCGGAACAGCTTTTGTTCAAGTTTTCAATCTGTTTTTCTATTCCAGGCCACCACACACAGCTCCAGGCGAGACTCTTCATCTTGACTGTACCCAGGTGTCCTTCATGCCGATTTTCTAACACTCTGGTGCGCAGTTTTGAGGGAATCACAACATAAGATTCACACATCAGCGTTCTTTGACATACCGGCAGTTGGTCTCGTCTCACTGAGAACTCTGGAAACATAGGGTTACCATGAGCATGGTGATTTCATAGACTTTTGATAAAGTCAGTTCATTCCTTGTTTCACTTTGTATTTCAGAACTTGCTACCAGCAACTGGTCCACCAATGCAGTGTGGAACACTCCGCTTTGGTCACAGAACCAAGAACTTTCTTCTTCAGTTGCCAGTAGTGAAAGATGTGACAATCCATCAGTGTTGCTGTGTTGTTTGGTACCCTTGAACTCTATGTCATAAGAATGGGCCCCAAGGAATAGTGCCCAACATTGTAACCGGGTAGCAGTCATCACCGGAATTCCCTTCCTGGGATTGAAAATGGACACAACGGGCTGGTGATCTGTCACTAGTGTAAACTTTTGTCCGTAGAGGTAGTGGGGGAACTTCTTTATTCCACATGGAAGACTAAGGGCTTCTCAGTCGATCTTTGAGTTGTTGCATTCTATGCTTGTCAGTGATCTTGAAGCAAATGTAATCAGGCATTCAGATCGATCCTTCATAATGTGTGACAAAACGGCTCCAATGCCATAAGGGGACGCATCGCACGCCAGTCTGATGGGCATGGATGGGTTATAATGGGTAAGCAGTTCATTGGACATTAATATCTCTTTGTTTCCTTGAATGCTTTTCCACATCTTTCTGACCATTCCCACTTTGCTCCTGTATGTAACAGTGCATTCAATGGATACAGCACTGTAGCATGGCCCAATCACTCCCTTCAGCCTTGGAGAGAATTCCAGATGCCTCCAAGCTCTGAAGTTTAGCATTCTCTTTAGGATGTAGTGCATAAGGCACTGGACACACTTCATGGTATCTTGGTTTTGCTGTTTCTTCCAGTTCAATTCTAGCCTCGTACCTTCGAGTTTACCAGTCCTCCTCTCAAACACCTTCTTATTAGTATTAAGTAGCTATGCCAGTAGTATTAAGTAGCTCTGATGAGCGTGCTACCATTTGGGCTGCCACTGCCTGTTGATGTCATGCTGAGAGCTTTGACTGGGTGCCAGTCTAATTGGATTTTTAAACACAAAATACTCTGCAGATGCTGGGGTCAGTTATGGAGTCCTGACGAAGGGTTCCGGCCCGAAATGTCGACCGATCTTTTCCACTGATGCTGCCTGACCTGCTGAGTTCCTCCAGCGTGTTGTGAGTGTTGCTAGTTGGATTTTTCTCAGCCATTCACATCCAAAAAGTGCTGGCCCTCCACTTTTCAATACACAAGTGATTTTTTCTTTGCACTAACAGTCATTTGCATCATGGGAGGATTTGCCACGTCAATAACATCTTTGGCTTTTTGCACCATTCAGGGACATTTTGTGAATTTCACATTCTAACCTCCTTTTCAGTAGTTCAGCTGCATCCTTTGCTGCAGTCTCTAATAATATTACAATGGTCAGTGCCCATTCTAAGTTTAGGTCTCTTTCAGATAATAGCTTTTTTGAGTGCTTTGACTATGTATGCCACATACAAGCCTGTCCCTTAATGCATCAGAAAGTCACAGTACCGTGAAAGTCTGTGCAGTTTTGCAATGTATTCAGAAATGCTTTCATCTTTTGACTAGTTCCTTTTGTAAAATCTAAATCTCTCAGCTATTACCAGCAGTTTAGGACTCAAGTGACTTTGTAAAATTGTATCAATTTCATCTTTTGTCTTGCTTGCTGGCTTTTCAGGGGTTGCTAGGTTATGCGAGAGACTGTGCATTCTTGGGACCATTAAGCTAAGAAGTGTAGGGGCTTTCTTTTGCTCCTCCATGTTGTTCACGTTACAATGCAGTCCCACCCTCTCAATATATTACTCCTAGCCTTTATTAGCACTATCAAATTTATCAACTTTCCCAAGTGAAGCCATCGGCACGTTATTTTCATTTTAAATTCAGCGTGTCTTTCATTATTACTCACGCGTTCCTTTGTTAGTGTCTGTGACAGCTTTTTTATGCTGTTTAACTCTCACTGTCTTGTCCCATAACTGTCAGTGTAGTTGGTGATATTTTCTGATATTCAGGTTTGTACTCGTCACCAATTTGTTATGTCTATGCAAACAACTACATATCAATTAAATAAAAGCACGCACGTGGGAGATGGCTTTAACTTCTGTATTCACAGTGCAATGAGAGAGAGAGAGAGAGAGAGAATAATGTGCATGCATAGACAACAGCACATGCACAGACAACAGATCTATACATAATGCGAAGGAGATGGGGGAGCCATTGCTCTAAAAGAAACAGATCCATACATTATACCTTGGAGAGTATTTAAAGGGGCAGTGCTCATCCATAGAAACCATAGAAAAACTACAGCACAGAAACAGGCCTTTTGGCCCTTCTTGGCTGTGCCGAACCATTTTCTGCCTAGTCCTACTGACCTGCACACGGACCATATCCCTCCATACACCTCCCATCCAAGTATCTGTCCAATTTATTCTTAAGTGTTAAAAAAGAACCCGCATTTACCTCCTCGTCTGGCAGCTCATTCCAAACTCCCACCACTCTCTGTGTGAAGAAGCCCCCCCCCAACAATATTCCCTTTAAACTTTTCCCCCCCCACCCTTAACCCATGTCCTCTGTTTTTTTTTCTCCCCCAGCCTCAGTGGAAAAAGCCTGCTTGCATTCACTCTATCTATACCCATCATAATTTTATATACCTCTATCAAATCTCCCCTCATTCTTCTACACTCCAGGGAATAAAGTTCTAACCTATTCAACCTTCCTCTGTACCTGAGTTTCTCAAGTCCCGGCAACATCCTTGTAAACCTTCTCTGCACTCTTTCAACCTTATTAATATCCTTCCTGTAATTTGGTGACAAAAACTGAACACAATACTCCAGATTCGGCCTCACCAATGCCTTATACAACCTCATCATAACATTCCACCTCTTATACTCAATACTTTGATTGATAAAGGCCAATGTACCAAAAGCTCTCTTTACGACCCTATCTACCTGTGACACCACTTTTAGGGAATTTTGTATCTGTATTCCCAGATCCCTCTGTTCTACTGCACTCCTCAGTGCCTTACCATTTACCCTGTATGTTCTATCCTGGTTTGTCCCTCAGAGACTCGATTGTCCTGATCCATGCTTCGTGAAGTTCTAGCCGAGTTGTTCTGAGTTATCTCAGACCTTGTAAGTTCTACAGTTTTGTCTTGACTCTTTTGTGAATAAAGCTCCTAGTTTTGTTTTACCCTTCTGAGTCTCTGTGAGATCCTGCACTTGGGTCCGAAGATGTAACGAGACAAAACCCTCTTCTCATTGCTACAATCGGGGAGGAGATACAGGACTCTGAGGACACATGCGAAAAATTCAAAGTTGAAGTTCAAAGTAGATCTACTATCAAAATATCTATACTGTATAGAACCTTGAGGTTAGTCTTCTTGCAGGAAGCCACAAAATGAAGAAACACAATAGAGCTCATAGAAAATAACCCATGCAACAATGTCTGTTAAGCACCCAATGTGCGAATCAAAAACAAATGGTGCAAACAATTATAAAAAGTAAATAAATAACACACAGAACATGAACTGCAGAGTTCACAAAAGTAAATCTGCAGCCACAGAGCCAGTTTAATGAGTGAAAACAGTCCAGGAGCCTGATTTGTTGGCTGAAAACTCAACATGTTAGGAACAGCTTCTTCCCCCCAACCATCAGATTTCTGAATGAACAATGAACCAACCCACGAACACTATCTCACTATTTTTTGCTCTCTTTCTGAATTTACTAATAGATTAGATTATGAGGACACTCAGTCCTCATTTGTTGTCATTTAGAAATGCATGCATTAAAAAAGTGATACACTGTTCTTCCAGAGTGATATCACAAAAAAAAACAGGACAAACCAAAGATTAACACTGACAAAACCACATAATTATAACATATAGTTACAGCAGTGCAAAGCAATACCATAATTTGATAAAGAGCAGACCATGGGCATGGTAAAAAAATTCTCAAAGTCCAGTCGACTCCCGGTAGTCCTGATAGCAGGCGGCAAAAGGGAGAAACTCTCCCTGTCATAAACCTCCAGGCGTCGACAACTGCCGATGCATTAGAAGCACCCGACCATAGCCGACTCTGAGTCCGTCCGAAAACTCTAAGCCTCTGACCAGCCCCTCCGATACAGCCTCTCTGAGCACCATCCTCTGCTGAGCGCTTCGACCCCATCCCAGCCGCCGAGCAACAAGCAAAGCCGAGAACTTGGGGCCTTCTCCTCTGGAAATTCTGGATCACACAGTAGCAGCGGCAGCGAAGCAGGCATTTCAGAAGTTTCTCCAGATGTTCCTCCGTGCTCTCACGTCTGTCTCCATCAAATCAGAATTGTGCACGGTCCCCTACTTGACAGATAACAGATATTCACCGGAGTGGCCGCTGCGCGCTGCGTCGTGCTGCCAACTTCTCCTTCTCCATCTTAAGTGTGATTTTATTAAGTGCAAATAAGTGATTTTATGATTATACTGCACTGCCTCTGCTAAACAACAAATCTTATGATATACGTATGCCAGTGATATTAAACATAGTTCTGATTCTGATTGTAATTTTCTGTAAATAATGTTTCAGTACAAAGCGACAGGTCAGCAGTTTTTCCTAAGTTCTGTATATCATGCAATATCACTCACGTACTTTGTGGGCTTCAGAATCCAGCAGTTTCGCCGGGGATCTGAGACTGGAACTTGTGCAGCGCTGGAATGGAGTGAAATGGAAGGATACAGTTAAACAATCATGCACATTTGATGAGGAGAGGACATGAGAAAACAAAATAGATGTTTGATCAATTCGTTATCTTACTGATGGCAATGGATCCTCCAGTACTTGCTCAATAGTGGCATACAGTTCCTCGGACTGCTGCCTGAGACTTCCAGGCTCATAAAGGAACTGTGCAAGGATAATCAATGTTAGACACAGTGACCATAAAAGCATTAAAGATAAAGCAAGTACTGTTGATTAACAGTCCATAAATCATACCTGTGAATGTATTTCCTTTGATGTGCTTTGTGTTGTAGTTTCTCCCAAGTCACTGACTGCTTCGTCGATGGCCTATAAAGATTCATGATTGTTATTCTTCAGTATAAAGGAGAACAAAATGATTGCTACTCCAGATCCGATGGAGCATAAAAAATGCAATAAGCATAATTAACACAATAATAATAATTAATAAATAACATAATAATAATTATGTTATAATACATATAATAATAATTAATAAATAACATGATTGAAGTTTCCTATGATTATGAAGAGATTGCCTAGATTCTTGTTTTGTAGAGGTCTGATGATACCATAAAGCACTCCCAGTGAGTTCCAGTATTGAAAGGAAAAGTAACATCTTCATCAATAACACTCAAAACAGCCAGTGAACATGAAAGTCTATGCTGATAAAAATAATGTTGTATTTCAGTTGTTTCTTCAGTGGTGAATCTGCAGAATTCATTGCCACAGGCCAAGTCACTGGGTATATTTAAGGTGCAGGTTGATAGGTTCATGATTAGTAAGGGTGTCAAAGGTTATAGTGAAAAGGCAGGAGAATGGTTTTGAGAGGGATATTGATTAAATGTGGAGCAGACTCAAGGGGCCGAATGGCCTAATTCTGCTCCTATGCTCTCAACCTCTCACCCACACAATGGGCACAATTTACAATCTCTCTATTTCCCTCCACAGACGCCGCCTGACCCACTGAGTTCCTCCAATGTTTTATGCATAGCTCGAGATTCCAGCACCTGCAGTCTCTTGTGTATCTATCTCAAAAAATCTTCACTGGTATTGGTGTTGGGTTGTTATTGTCACACATTCTGAAATACAGTGGAAAGCTTTTGTCTGCATGCTCTTCACTTTTGTGGACAATTCATGCACTAAGTAGAACCAGTTCAAAGGTTTGGGGCATAGATAGAGTGAACACACGTAGTCTTTTTCCCAAGCATTAGGGAATCTAGAGGACATAAGTTTAAGATGAGAGAGAAGAGGTTTATTTTTATTTTATTTTATTTATAAACAGCGTAGTACAGGCCCTTCCAGCCCACTGAGCCGCACCACCCAGCAACACACCTATTTAACACCCGCCCAATTACAGGACAATTTACAATGACCAATTAGCCTTCTAAGCAGTATGTCTTTGGACTTTAGGAGGAAACCGGAGCACACGGTCACAGGAGAACATACAAACTCCCTACAGATGGTGCAGAATTGAACTTTGAAGTCCAGAATTCCCCAAGCTGTAATAATGTTGTGCTAACCCCTAGAGTACCATATCATCCCAAGTAATAGGAATAGGAACTTGAGGGGCAACATTTTTACACAAGGTGTGGTATGTACATGGAATGAGCTGGTAAAGGAAGCGGTTAAGAGAGGTACATTAGCAACTTTTAAAAGTTAGTTGGAACTGTGCATGAACAGGAAATGTCTAGCTTATGGGCCAGACCGGAAAATGGGACCAGCTTAGATAGGCATCTGATGAAGAGTCTTGACCTGTAATCTTGACAGTTTATTCCTTTCCATAGATACTGACTGACCTGCTGAGTTCCTCCAGCATTTTGAGCGTGTGATTATGGATTTCTAGCATCTGCAGAATCTCTTGCATTTATATTCAGCATCTTGGTTAGTATGAATTGGTTGTAAAAAAAAGGGTTGGTTTCTGTGCTGTATCACTCTATAACATTGTTAACACGTGTGAATAAGAGAAGCTTCCCCACAGCAGATTTGATGTTGTTTTGGAAGAAGCCACTCAGTGGCAATAAACGTTTTAAAAAATCTCTTCTGGTACATCGACCTTATGTGCTTGCTTCACAAGCTCAGTGCAAGTGAGCCTACTAAATATCTATCTATCACAACGAACTGCATCATGTGCTTTCCAAATACGGTGGATTCCGATTAACTGGGACACATCCAGACCAGTTAATGCTGCTGCCCCATTTAGCCCATGTTTCATGGAAATAGTTAAAAAAAAGTATAAAGAAGATAAACTACCATTTAATTGAGTAACAAATTGTGTATCTAAATGAAATACAGAACAATTTTGAAACAATCAATACTAGTACAGTACTAGTTCCGAATTGTTATTGATGGAGTAATTCATTTGGCATACCGGTATGTTGTCACTTTCTTTTGATTAAATGTAAATCAACAAAATCAGCGCAGACACCTGGGGCAGATAATGGACTGCCTTTACAGAATGCTCTCAATGATTGCATCCTCCAAATACTCATTTTCATTGCAACATTCAAGATGATTATCAATATCTTCAAATCCTTCATAGTTCCTAACTTGCTGAAATAGTGAAATTGTTTCATTTTCACACCTGACCATTTCTGACATCACCAAGCCTGAATGCTTGAAACCACAGTGAGCAAAGCAGCTCCGAATTATCATAATTATTTGTGTTTTATATTTATAATTAATTTAGATCACTTTGTAGAGATCTGTTTTCACTTTGACACAAGAGAGTCTTTTTCTGCTGATCAGTGTAAAAAAAAAGCCAAATTAAATCCACTGTGATTCAATGTTGTAAAACAATAGAACAGGAAAACTTTCGGGGGGGAGGGGGTTGAATACATTTTATGGGCACTGTTTAGTAGACACAGGGTGGTGATTGAAGGGGCCAGTAGCTGAAGGTCTGTGATGAGTGGTGTTCCACAGGGATCTGTAACTGGGACCTCTGCTGTTCAAGATGCATACAAATGATCTGGATGAAAATGTAGATGTATGGGTTAGTAACTTTGCAGATGATACAGAAGGGTCTCAGCTCAAAACGCCAACTGCTTGTTCATTTCCGTGGATGTTGCCTGACCTGCTGAGTTCCTCCAGCATTTTGTGTGTGTTGCCAGAGATTGGTGGTATTGTGGGTAGTGCAGAAGACTGGCAAAGAATACAATGGGATATGTATCAAGTAGTGGGTAGTTACTCCATATGTCACTACTACAGGACATGACGACCCTTCCTTACACAAGTCCCAGGCTCAGCTGGCTCCGGCTGACTGTACCCGGTATGGGCCCCCATCCAGGGTTACGGATCCCACTGCCTTGTGGATATCTTTGAGAGAAGAGAAGGCTAAGGAGTAAACCCTACACAAATCCGGAGTGGAGCCCCTAAGGTGGTTAGATGATGTATCACGTCACCTCCCGGCAGCTCCTGCAGTCAAGCTGATGCCAAATGTACTGCTTCACATTCCTTTGGACCACGTCCACGAGGCCGAGAGGGAGATCTTGATGTCTGGGCAGCCCAGGATCTCCACATTCTTCGCCCAGGTCTGCGCCCCGGATGGGCGCATCCATTGTCTACTTAGAAAGACAGAGCCATGAGAAAAGATATCAGTTGCAGATAAAGGTGGAGAAATGCCAGATGGAGTTTAACCCAGACAAATAAATGTGAAGTGGTGTACCTAGGTAGGTCAAATGTAAAGAGACAGTACACCATTAAGGGCTTTAAAAGTGATGCTGAGCAGAGGGACCTTGGGGTCCAAATTCATGGCTCCATGAACGCGGCTACACAGGTTGATAGGATGGTGAAGAAGGCTTATGGCATGATTGCCTTTACTAGTCGAGGCACTGAGTTCAAAAGTCAGGAAGTTATATTGTGGCTTTATAAAGCTCTAGCTGGATCCATCTGGAGTATTGCATACATTTCTAGTCACCCCATTACAGGAAAGATGTGGAGTCTTTGGAGAGGATGCAGGATGCTGCCTGGGTGAGAGGATGTGTACTATAATGAGAGGCTGGACAAACTTGGGTTGTCTTCTCTGCAGCGCCAAAGGCTGAGGGGAGATCTGATAGAGCTTTATAAGGTTATGAGAGGCATAGACGCAGTTGACAGACAGTATTTTTTCCCTGAGGTTGAAATGTTTAATACCATAGGATATGTTTTTAAGGTGAGAGGGGATACACTTAAAGGAGGTGTGAGGGCAACTCTTTTTCCACAGAGTGTGGAGGGTGCCCAGGTCATAACAGAGGCAGATACATCAGGGAATTTTAAGAGAAGTTTAGATAGACACATGAATGTGAAGGAAATGGGAGAATATGGATATTGCATAGGCAGAGAGATTGGCTTAGTTAGCTATTTGGTTAATTTAATTGATTCTGCATTAGATTGTGGGCCAAAGGTCTTGTTCTGGTTCTATGCTGTTCTATGTTCCATGTTCTGTATTCCACTTCATAGCAAAAATGAAAACAATATTGACAAATATAGGAAACCAGAGGTCCATGAGCTACTTCTCATCAGGGGATCAGAGGAGGAGAGTGTCATCAACATTAAATTCCACAGTGTTGTCATTTCGTGTCATTACATTCCACAATGCTTACAAAGCTCTCCTTCACCCAGCTTTTGGAAAACCAGATCACTCTTCAATCCTGCTTTTGCTGACGTACAGGCAGAAGCTGAAACAAGAGGCGGCCATGGTTAAAACTGTCCACTGTTGGTCCTACTAATCGGCCTCCATGCTGCAGGATTGCTTCAATGACATCGACTGGAATGTCTTCCATGATGAGGATGTCTCCGAGTTCACGGATGGAGTCAAGTGCATCGACCGATGTTGTCCCCCAGAAGTCAGTCAGGGTCTTCTCGAAACAGAAACACCGGACCAATAGTTCCGTGCGAGCAGCACTTACTACGCGACACAGAGCTGACACTGCCGGCAATCAGCAGGAGTTCAAGAAAGGTAGCTATCTAGGTTGTGAAACAACAATACAGGGACAAGATTGAGTCAAGATTCACAATGAATAGCACACGTAACTCCTGGCGAGGGTTGCAGACCATTGCAGACTTCAAAGCCAAACGTAGTGGTGCCTCCAGCACCGTGGCCTCTGTCCCAGATGAGCTCAATTGCCTTTACGCTCAGTTCGATGTCACTAACTCTGAGCCTCCAAGGAAAGCCACCACTGCAACCTGCAACCTGGTCATCTCTGGGGATGAGGTACACAGATGTTTCCAATGGGAGGACAGTCACAAGACTGCAAGACAGGATGACATCCCAGGGCGAGTACTCAGACAACTGGCAGGTGTGTTGACAGACTTTTTAATCTCTCCCTCTCCCAGTGTAGAGTGCCCTCCTGCTTCAAAACATCCACCATTGTCCCTGTACCAAAAAAGACCAAGGCAACATGCCTGAAAGACTGGGGTCCTGTCACACTCACCTCAATAATAAGCCAATACTTTGAGAGGGTGGTCAAGGATTACATCTGCAGCATGCGACCACCCAAAATGGAACCCCTACAATTTGCCTACCCACACAACCGATTGACAGACGATGCAATAGCCACAGCTCTACATACCGCCCTTACACATCTGGAGAAGAAGGATGCTTATGTGAGAATGCTGTTCTTGGATTACAGTTCAGCATTCAACACCATAGTTCCATTGAGGTTCGACAGGAAGCTCAGAGACCTTGGCCTTGACCCTGCCTTGTGTAGCTAGATCCTGGACTTACTGTCAGATCGCCGGCAGGTGGTAAAAGTGGGCTCTCTCACCTCCACTCCTCTGACTCAACACGGGAGCCCCTCAGGTCTATGTACTAAGTCCCCTCCTTTACTCCATGTATACCCATGACTGTGTCACCACCCACAGCTCTATTCTGCTAATTAAATTTGCTGATGATACTACATTGTTTGGCTTAATCTCAAACAATAACGAGGTGGCCTACAGGGAAGTCATCTCCCTGACACAGTGAAGTCAAGAAAAAAATCTCTCCCTCAATGTTGCAAAAACAAAGGAGCTGGTTGTGGGCTACAGGAGGAATGGAGACGGACTAACCCCTATTGACATCAATGGATCTGGGGCTGAGAGGGTTAACAGCTTCAAGTTCCTCGGCATCCATATCACTGAGGACCTAACGTGGTCTGTACATAACAGCTCCTCTTTCACCTCAGACAGTTGAGGAAGTTTGGTATGGGCTCCCAAATCCTAAGAGCTTTCTGCAGGGCCACTATTGAGAGTGTCCTGACTAGCTGCATCTCAATTAATCGCAGGATTCTGCAGAGAGTAGTGTGGACAGCCCAGCACATGTGTCGTTGTGAATTTCCCATGATTCAGGACATTTACAAAGACAGGTGTGAAGAAAGGGCCCGTAGGATCACTGGGGACCCGAGTCACCCCAACCACAATCTATTCCAATTGCTACCCTCCGGTAAACAGTACTGCAGCATAAAAGCCAGGACCAACAGACTCCAGTACAGCTTCTTCCACCAGGCCATCAGACTGATTAACTCATGCTGATTTGAGTGTATTTCTATGTTACATTGACTGTTCTATTTATTATAATTTATTATAAATTACTATGATTGCACATTGCACATTTAGACAGAGATGTAATGTAGATTTTTATGCGTCATGTATGTGAAGGATGTAAGAAATAAAGTCAATTCAATTAATTATGCATGTCCTGGGGTCAGCACTTAAATGCATTTAGGAAGAAAGTATGTCAGCGCCTCTAAAGTATGTCAGACTCAGCTTCTAACTTCAATAGACTAATTTCTATAGATATATGATGGAGAGTATATTGACTGGTTGCATCACAGCCTGGTATGCAAACCTCAATGTCTTTGAATGGAAAATCCTGTAAAAGGTAATGGATAAGGCCTGATCTATCACAGGTAAAGCTCTCCCCATCACTGAGCATTTCTACAGAGATCATTGTTGCAGGAAAGCAGCATCCATCATCAGGTACCCCCACCAACCAGGTCATGCTCTCTTCTTGCTGCTACCATCAGGAAGAAGGTACAAAAGCCTTAGGACTCACTCCATCAGATTCAGGAGCATTTCTTACCCCTCGGCCATCAGGCTCCTGAACCAGAGGGGATAACTTCACTCAACTTCACTTGTCCCATCACTGAACTCTTCCCACAACCTATGGACTCCCTTTCAAGGACCCTTCATCTTATGTTCTCCATATTTACTGCTTGTTTATTTATTTATTATTATTACTTCTGTTTTCCTTTCTCTCTTCTTGTATTTGCAGAGTTTGTTATCTTTTGCTCATTGGTTGTCTGTCCTTTTGGTGTGGTCTTTCATTGACTTTATTTTGGTTATTGGATTTATTGAATATGCTCACTAGAAAATGTATGGAAGGGTTGTATATGGTAGCATATATATATTTTAATAATAAATTTACTTTGAACTTTGAGAAAATGAAGTATATTGAAAAGGTCAAAGAATAGTACAAAATGAATGGTAAAAGACATCTCAACACAAGTTGACTTAATTAAGTATTCATCCCCCTATGTTCAGCTCAAGAATATTTCTCCCTGGAAACTACTGGCAGCAAATGGCAACCAACAATGGAATAAGCTGGTAACACTCAATTTAAGACAACTGTATATTTGAATGAGCTTCTGTAATACTAATAAACTCTCTTTTCTCTCTCTCTCTCTCTCTCTCTCTCTCACACACTCTCCCTTCCTCTCTCTCCCCCACTTCCTCTTCCTCCTTCCCTCTTTCCCTCTCTCCCTCTCACTTGTCAATTTTGTGTGTTTTTGATGCCATTTGAAACAGCACGATGGAAAAACACATAGGAAAAGTGTGGTTACTCTATCAAGTGATTTTTGTGCATTTTCTGACTGATGAACGAAACTGCCTTAAGGATGCCTGTACGTGTACATTATCCAGGGACAGACCTTCGTAACTCCAGAGGGAGTGTCGAGGAGAGCCATTATACTGCTACCTGGAGTGGAGGACTTTAGACTCGGGGAGAGATCAGATAAGCTAGGCTTGTTTTCTCTGGAGCATAAAAGACTGAGGAGTGGCCTGTTAAAGAATATAAAGATAGCACTGTGGCATAATGGGCAGCTAGCATAACGCTTTACTGTGCCAGCAATTAGTGTTCAGTTCCCGCTGAGATCTGAAAGGAGTTTGTACACTCTCCCTGTGACTACGTGTGTGTTTCCACTGGGAGCTTCAGTTTCCTCCCACATGTACAGCTTAGGGTTAGTATATTGTGGCCATGTTATCCAGACGCCAGGAGCATTGGGATAATTGTGGGCTACCCCCAGCACAACCTCAAACTGCACTGGTCGCTGAGGCAAGCAATGAATTTTTCTATATGTTTTGATGTACATGTGACAAGTAAACCAAATCTTTAATTATGAGAAGCATAGACAGGGTAGACAATCAAAATCTTTGCTAGGGATATCAAAAATAAGAAGGCATATGTTTAAGCTGAGAGGAAGGAGTTTGGAAGGAAATCTGGCAGATGAGCATTTTACACAGAGAGGGGTTGATATCTGGGACGTGGTGGAATTAGACACAATTAATAAGTTTGAGACATTTAGACAGACGGTTAAATAGACAAAGTACAGGTGGATATGGACCTGATGCCTTTCTCTGTGGACTGGAGGAGGAGGAGCCTTAATTGGGTGTAAATGTGATAGGAGGCATAGATCAAGAGGACAGTCAGCACATTTTTCCCATTGTGGAAATGGCTAATGCCATAATTTTAAAGTGATTGGAGGAAAGTATAGGGGGGATGTCAGAGGTAAGGTTTTTTAGCACGGGAAGTGGTGAGTGTGTAGAACCCCCTGCCATGGATGGTGGTAGAGGCAGGTAAATTAGATCTTAGATAAGCACATGGATGATAGAAAAATGGAGGCTATGTAAGAGGGGAGAGTTAAAAGATTAAAAGGTCAGCACCACATTGTGGGCTGAAGGGGCTGTACTGTGCTGTAATGTTCTATGTAAGGATTAGGACCTGATGCAAGAGAGAAGAGCTGGAGTAGGAACCAGTGGGGAAGGGGAGTGCCACAGTAGCACGATTCTATTACAGCTCGAGGCGTTCCGGAGTTCAGCCTTCAATCCCAGCGCCATTTGTAATGGAGTTTGTACGTTCTCCCCATTAATGTGTGAGTTTCCTCCAGGTGCTCCAGTTTCCTCCCACAGTCCACACTACCGGTTAGTAGGTTAACTGATCATTGGAGATTGTCCCTAGGTTAGGGTTGAACAGGTGTGTTGCTGGGTGGTGCAGCCCATTGAGCCGGAAGGGCCTGTTCCGTGCTGCATCTCTAAATAAGTAAAAAGAATAAAATGGTGAAAGTGACCAAGATACACACTCTCTCTTAAAACTTCAGCTACGTGATTCAAGTTGTGACGAAACTAAAAGACAACTGAGTAATACATTTAGATTCGGTGTCTCAGATGGATCCAACTGAACAGATAAAACCAAGAGGATATTCAGCTTAGCACAATTATTCATTCGCTAATGGTATTGTTCACTTTGACACTGGCTTAGTCATTTACTGAATGACTGAAAGGTTCACCCTTTGTTATCATCAGCAGCCATCATCAATTTGATTTACTATCTATGCTTATAGCTTGTACTACAAAAGAGCGGTTTTTCAACTGGCTCTGACCTTCTGATCCAGTAGTAGTGTGTTGGTCGGTATTGCTGCAAAAGCCTTGTAACTTGACTTGATCTTGTACTGTAAAAGGCAAGAAGAAAAGGATGAAAAGATGAAGTGGGCAGGGAAAGCAAGAGATACAGAAAAGAAAAACAGCAAAAAAGGAATTACTGCAGAACAGAGATGATCATTGGTTTTAATAGATTATAGCACTAGATTCGAATGAAGTGCTGAGTACAGACAGGGTTAATGCAAGCAGGCTTTTTCCACTGGGGTTGGGTAAACTAGAGGTCATGAGTTAAGGGTGAAAGGGGAACCTGAGAGGGATCTTCTTCACTCAGAAGGTGGTGAGAGTGTGGTACAAGTTGCCAGTGGAAGTAGTGGATTGTACGATAGGTACAATTTCAACATTTAAGAGACGTTTGATAAGTACATGGATGGAAAGGGTAGGGATGGCTATGATCCAGCTGCAGCTCAATGGTATTAGACAAAATAACATTTCAGCATGGACTCAATGGGCTAATGGGCCTGTTACTGTCCTGTACTGTCTATGACTCTATGACAGGGGTCAAAAATGTGGTAAGCCTCAAATTCATTAACAGTAATCTTTGGTTTCATTCATGGTTGAGGAATGGATGGCAGTGAATCAAAGAGTCTGCACTGCAAATTTATTTTACCATTACCTTCAATGACAAACCTTTTTAAATGTCACATGAAATGAAGCAAGGGACTTTTCATTGAAATTTCCAAGAAAAGCATTAATATAGGAACCTCATTCATGTACTGAAAGGTGACAAGTCCAACGTAGATAATCTATAGCCCGTCTGTAAAAGGAAGAGGTTGGACATGAAACACCAACAGACACTCCAAAGACCTTATCCTTGAGAGGGGAAGGATCTTTGAAGACTGGTTGCACCTGGGGACAACTTAGCCAGGATAGAGGACTCTGGTGAGTTGCTGTCGATGGCCTGTGCCCAGTAGAGGTGAGGGACATAAGTAAGTTTATACTGAAGAATAACAATAAACAATGTTGAAATGACTGAGACTGATCTTATGTTCATAATTAATTTGCAACCATCCCCAATGTCGGATTTTCTTTCAGGAGAAATCACCCTGTTTAACATGGGTAAAGATCCTAAAGTTTTTGCTCTCTCAGCTCTGTGAACGGACCTAGTTTCCCAGACAACTAAATGTCTGCTGCAAATTACTCCAACCTTCTTCGACTCACAGTCAGCAAAAGCTCTGTTATAGAAAACACAAAGCTTTTTTCAATTAAATTGTTTCAGTTATTTACAAGTCTTCTTTGGATCAAAACCTAAACTTTACTTCACCATTTTGTTTTTGATCTTATCTCCCTAGCTCTCACATTACCATATCTTGTTTCCTGTGCATGATCATTTATTTCTCCAAGTTTCCCCCTCCACCTTGCTCTTTTTTCCCATTCCTCATTATAATTCCCTCTTACCCTTTCTCTTCTCCTCACCTACCCATTACTTCCCACGGGTGCCTCTTCTCCCATGGCCCTCCCTCCTCTCCTGGCAGATTCCTTCTACTTCAGCCCTTTACCTTTTCCACCTCTCACCCCCCAGCTTCTCACTGCATTCCCAACCTCCTAGCTTCCCCCTATCCAGTTTCACCTAGCACCCACCAGCTTGTCCTCCTTCCCCCTCCCCACATTCTTATCCCTTTCCTTTCCAATCCTCATAAAGGATCTCAGCCTGATACATCAACTGTCTATTTATAGATGTTGCCTGACCTGCTGAGTTCCTCTAACATTTTCTCTGGATTTCCAGCATCTGCAGAAACTCTTGTGTTTATGGCACAATACAGAAACCACCTGCTATATTGTTTCCTGCTGTATTATTGAAAAGGGAGTTTCCAATCTCTTTATTTTTGCACAGTACTTTTTTCACAGAAAAACTCATAGAGTTTCTGGCCCAATTTGCCCATGCTGACTGTGTTGCCTAGCTACCTAGTCGTATTTCCCCTCTTTTGGCCCATAGGCATCTAACTCTCTCCTATCCATATACTTATCCAGATGGCTTTTAAATGTTGCTAACGTACCCACCTCGACCATTGTTTCTGGCAGCTTATTCCAAATGCTGTACACACCACCCTTTGTGTGAAGAAGCTGCCCCCGATGTCCCTTTTTAAATCTCTCACCTCTGACCTTAAACGTCCAACCATTTGTTTTTAGCCTCCCCTCCCTGGGAAAAAGACTACATGGATACACTGTGTCTATGCCACTCATGATCTTATGTACAGTCCCTCTATCAGGTCACCCTGCAATCTCCTACATTCTAGGGAGTAAAGACCTACACAACCACAACATTGCAATGATTTTTTTGAGGCACAGGGAAGAGCTTAGCTTTCTGAGTTTCACTGTCAGGGCGTTTGGCATGCTGGCCTTCATCAGTCAGATCACTCAGCATGGGAGTTAGGAAGTTAGGAAGTTATGTTGGCGTAATATAAGATATTGATGAGGCCACACCTGGAGTATTGTGTACAGCTTTAGTCACTCTGTTATAGGAAAGATGCTCTTCAGCTATAAAGAGTGTAGAAAAGATTTTCCAGGATGTTGCCTGTATTTAGGGTCCTGAGTTATAAGGAAAGGTTGTGTAGACTATGTGTTTACTCCCTGGAATGTAGGAGATTGCATGGTCAGTCGGAGATTGATCATGAGTGGCATAGACACATGGAGGTGTGTAAGATCATGAATGGCACAGACACATAGTCAAAGTCTGCATTCTTTCTGGCTGAATAGCATCTTTCCTATAAGAGGTGACCAAACCTGTATACAGTACTCCAGGAGTGGCTCATCAGTGTCTTACATAACATCAACACAACGCGTTAACTCCCATGCTGACTGATGAAGGCCAGTGTGCTTCACGCCCTGTCTACCTGTGACGTTCAGAAAGCTAAGCTCTTCCCTATGCCTCAGAAAATCAATGCAGTGTGAAATGGTTCCTTGCTGGTTAATTAAAACATTTGAAGCACAATCAAAAGTAGTTTCAGGTGCTATTAGTGGTCAAATTGTGGGTTTTCTCCAGGTCCTCCAGTTTTCTCCCACGATCGAAAGACATACCACGGAGGCTAATTGGTCACTGTAGATTGTTCCGTGATGAGGTTAATCGGGTTTACTGGGGGTTTCTCGGGCGGCATGGCTCAAAGGGCCCGAAGGGCCTCCTACTAAATAAATAAACAAAGCACTATTCACACTGGATCTTGAAACCATAGCAATACAGTATTTAAATGCTGCCTTACAACAGATGAACACCAAACAATCCCAAATCATTAAAATCCTGAATTTAACACCAATAATCAAGACATCACAAGTGTCAAATATAAAACTCAGTGGGGTTTCCATTTCTAAGAATTAGTTAAAAAGGAAACGTAGTTATTTAGTTTGAATTAAATCAGAACAAGACAAATTTATATAATATTTCATGCAGATAAGTCGAATGCAGGCAAGGCAGAAAAGGTCACTCAAAGAGAACAGTTTTCTTCATTATTTGTAACATGCAAAAGAAAGAGAGATGCAAGTACCTGTTGTTCGGGTTTCTTAGTCTCGGTGGGACGGGACAGAAATTGTGTTGGAGAAAATGTGCCCGATCTGGGAGTGGGTGATGATGGTGGAGGGGGTTTTACAGGATCAGGCAGCGGTGTGTGAGTGCTGGGGTTAGAGAAATGTCCTGCAGATTGAGCTGAAGGATTAACAGTGCCATTGAATTTAGCAAGAGGAGAAGGCTGGCGAGAAAGCTGCTGTGGAATAGGGGGTTTCGGTGAGCAAGAGTAATGCAAGGCAGTGGAATAGGAGCCAGGCTTCAACGGAGACAAATGAGGAGAGGTCTGGTTTCGTGTGGGTGAACTTCTAGAAGGATTAATATTTGAAGGAGTGGGCTTATTGGAAACAGAAGAGGAGGAAGAGAACAAATTCACCAGAGTAGATGAAGAAGATGAGGGTGGAGAAGGTGACGTAGACTGTTCTAAGGTGGGGAGAGTATTGAAGGAGCTGGTAGAAACAGAAACTGAAGAGCTTGTTGTACTCAGTGAAAGACGGTCAAACTTTCCAGGGCAGTAATTCAAGTTTGAGATTCGAGAGGTGGGAGGAGTCCTGAGAGACCTCCTAGAGGGCAGAGGGCATTCCTGTTCCTGTCGAATGGGAGGTCGGGGTGACAAAGAAGGTACTGGGCCAGGAGAAAGAACTCTATGGATTGGGGATGGAGAGTGGGGTGAAATAGGGGGCTTTGAGTCATGACACAATGAGGATAGCATGGGAGTCGAGTTGGCTGACTTCAAGGGACCAGCTTTGTGCTTTGCAGAAGGGCGAGGTGATGGGGTCTGAGCTCTCTCTCTTGAACTATTTCGAGACCTTTTAGATAAAGGCATAGAAGAGGAATGAAAGGAAGATGCTGCCAGCGTTGGGAACAGCGGAGAGGCAGGGGACCTTGGCAAGACCGAAGAAACATCTTCGGCCTTTCTGGAGGAGACCTGGAAGGAAGCCCCTGGCATCGGAGAAAATGTCCTGGCTCTTTGACAGGGAGGAGATGCATGTGAAGTTTGAGAAGTTGGAGATTTGACGGAAGATCCAGAGCCAATGGTGTGGACAGATGTGTTGGAGGAAACTATTGTCGATTGCCCTGAGGATTCTGATGATACTGGAGTTAGCTTT